>NC_044557.1:130525747-130887266 GCF_007565055.1 Rhinopithecus roxellana | reverse complement strand
TCACTTAAGAAGTCAGGGTGTACCAAATGAAGTCAGGAATTTTTTAAACAGCGTTTTTTTTTTTTTTTTTTTTTTTAATTTAAACTTTTAATTTCTGGGGCTACCTTGTACAGAACGTGGCAGGTTTTGCAGGTTTGTTAAATAGGTCTACATGTGAATGGGCTTTGCTGCACTCCATCAACCTGTCATCTAAGTTTAAGCCCCCCACATGGCCATTATGTATTTGTCCTAATGCTCACCCTCTCCTTGGCCCACACCCCCTGAAGGCCCTGCTGTGTGATGTTCCCGCCCTGTGTCATATGTGTTATGATTGTGAAACTCCTACTAGAGTGAGAAAATGAGGTGTTTGGTTTCTGTCCTGTGTTAAGTTTTTGCTGAGAATCATGGTTTCCAGTTCATCCATGTCCTGAAAGGACAAGAAATCATTTATTCTATGGAATGCATAGTATTCCCTGGTGTATATGTGGCCACCTTTCTTTATCAAGTCTCTTATTGATGGGCATTTGGGTTGGTTCCAAGTCTTTGCTATGTCGATAGCACTGCAGTAACATAGGTGTTAATGTTTTCTTTATAGTAGAATGATTCTAAACCTTGGGTATATAACCACTATGGGGAATTGCTGGGTCAAATGTATTTCTCGTTCTAGAATACTTGAAGGACTAATGCCACACTGTCTTCCAACTGGTTGAAACTACTTCACCACTCACACCACCCGTATAAAAAGGCATTCCTATTTCTCCCACATCCTCTCAGCATTCTGTTGTTTCCGACTTTTTAGCTAGCTGTTCTAAACTGGCATGAGACGGTATCTCACTTTGGTTTGCTTTTCATTCTCTACGACCAGTGATGAGGGGCTTTTTTTTTCATGTTCGTTGGTTGCATAAATTCTTCTTTTTGTGATGGTCTGTCATCTCCTTTGCCCAACTTTATGATGGGGGTGTCTTTTCTTGTAAATTTCTTTAAGTTACTGTAGTTTCTGGATTTAGACTTTGTCAGATGATATAGATCGCAAAAATTTTCCCATTCTGTAGGTTGCCTGTTCACTCTGATGATCGTTTCTTTTGCTTTGCAGAAGCCTCTTTACTTTGTAGAACCCATTTTCAATTTTGCTTCTCGTTCCCATTGCTTTTGTATTTTTAGTTCATGAAGTCCTTTGGCCTATGCCTATGTCCTGAATGCGTATTGCTAGGTTTTCTTCTAGGGTTTAAGTTTTAGGTTAAGGCCTTTACTCCCTCTTGACTTTAATTTTTGTATATAGATCTACGGAAGGTGTTCAGTTTCAGTTTCTCATAGGCTAGTCCGTTTTCCCCGCACCATTATAAAATAGGGAATTCTTTTCCCCATTTTCTTGTTTTGTCAGGTTTGTCAACGATCAGATGTTGTAGATGTAGATGTGTGCGTGTTATTTCGCAGCATATGTTATGATCAATTGGTTTATATATCTGTTTTGTTTGGTAAACAGTGTCAGCTATTAATTAATGCCTCTTATTTAGAACTTATTATTCGCTCTATTTTAGGGATTCGATTCTTCCCTGTTTACCTTGGGAGGTGTATGGTTGTCAGGAATTTATCATTTCTTCTAGATTTGTTAGTTATTTGCATCATAGAGGTGTTCTTCTCTTATTTTACAAATCTAATAATATTCTCTGATGGTAGATTTGTATTTTTGTGGGGAAAACTGGTGATACCCCCTTTATCATGTTTCTATTATGTTACATTTGATCTCTTTCTAATCTTCTTTATTAGTCTGGCTAAACAGTCTATATGTTAATCTTTCCAAACACCAGCTCCTGGATTCACGATTTTGGAGGGTTTATATCTTTTATCCCTCCTGCAGTTCTGCTTGATCTTAGTATTCTTGTCTCATTATCTAGATTTTGAATTGTATTTGATCTTGCTTTTTCTAGTTCTTTTTAATTGGATGCTAGGTTGTCATTTTCGATCTTTCACGCTTCTGCTGTGAATTTGGGTGGGCCTATCAATATCCCTCTGGAACACTACTTTAGCTGTGTTTTTTTGCTGTGTCTTCAGAGATCTCCTGATTACGTTGTTGTCTTTGTTTCTCATTGGTTTCAAAGAATTTATTTCTTCCTTAATTTCATTATTTACCCAACAGTCATTTAGGTGACGATTCATATTTGTTCAGTTTTCCTAGTTTGCAGTTTGAGGTGGTTTCTTAATCTTGAGTTCTAATTTGATTGCACTGTGATCTCAGAGCCTGTTATGATTTCCAATTTTGCTGGAGGCGAGGAGTGGTTTTACTTTCAACATTTGCGTTGATTTTATAATAAAGTGCTTCATTTGGTTGCTAAGATGTATATTCTGTTTGATTTGGGGTGGAGGAGTCTGTAGCTGTCTATTATGGTCTGTTGGTCCAGAGCTGAGCTCAAGTCCTGAATTCCTTCTTAATTTTCTGTCTCTTGATTGTTAATATTTCAGTTGGAGTGTTAACTTCTCCCAGTATTATTGTGTGGGAGTTAAGTCTCTTGGTAGGTTTGTAAGAACTTGCTTTGTGAATCTGGAGGATGCTCTGTATTGGGGTGCTATATAGTTACGAATAGTTAGTTCGTTAGTTTTTCTTGTTGCATTGATCCCTTTCCCATATGTAAGCCTTTTTGTCTTTCTTTATATTTGTTGTTTTAAAAATATGTTTATCAGAACAGGATTGCCAACCCCTCTGCTTATTTTTGCTGTCCAGTTGCTTGCGTAGGTAAATCTTCCTTCATCCTTTTATTTGAGCCTATGTGTGTCTTTGCACGTGAGATGTTCCTCTGATTACAGCCACACTGAAGGTCTAACTCTTATTCAATTTCCCGCTGTGTCTTTAATTGGGGCATTTAGCTCTTTACGTTTAAAACAAATATTGTTATGTGTACATTTCATCTTCAACATGGATGTGGCTGTTCTTTGTACATTAGTGATGCATGCTTCTTCGTGTGTCCTCGGTCTTTTATACTTCAGTATGTTTTGTAGTGGCTTTATGGTATCCGGCTTTTCCTTTCCCTTATTCGTGGTTCCTTCAGGAGGCCTCTTGTGAGGCAGGCCGGTGGTAACCAAATCCTTTACGCATGTCTTTATAAAAATCCCGTAGCATGTGCTTGTAAAGGACTTTATTTCTTTCTTGTTGTGAATCTTAGTTTGAACTGGATCATTAAATTCGGGGAAAAATTCTTTTCTTTATTGGAATGTTGAAAATTGTCCAGGCCGGGCGCGGTGGCTCAAGCCTGTAATCCCAGCACTTTGGGAGGCCGAGACGGGGGATCACGAGGTCAGGAGATCGAGACCATCCTGGCTAACACGGTGAAACCCCGTCTCTACTAAAAATACAAAAAAAACTAGCCGGGCGAGTGTCGGCGCTGGTAGTCCCAGCTCTCGGGAGGCTGAGGCAGGGGAGAATGGCGGTAAACCCGGGAGGCGAGCTTGCAGTGAGCTGAGATCGGCCACTGCACTCCAGCCTGGGGACAGAGCGAGACTCGCCTCAAAAAAAAAAAAAAACCAAAAAAAAAAAAAAAAAAAAAAAAAACCCAGAAAATTGGCCCCAACTCTCTTCGGTTATTAGTGTTTCTGCAGAGACATCCACGTTTGTCGGGATGGCCCTTCCTTGTAGTAAACCTGACCTTTCTCTAGGCTGCCCTCACATTTTTTCTTCGTTTCCAACTTGGAGAATCTGGATTGATTATATCTTTGGGTGTTATTTCTTGAGGAGTATTTAAGTGGTGTTTCTTATTCCTGGATGAATTGAATGTTGGCCTTGTCTCGCTAGGTTGGGGAAGTTCTGGATAATATCTGAAGCAGTTTTACAACAACTTGGTTCCATTCTCCCTGTCACTTCAGGTACACCACTCAATGTACATTGGCCTTTTCAACATTGTTTCATATTTCTTGGAGGCTTTATTCAATCCCTTTCATTCTTTTTTTGTAATCTTGTCTTCCATGGTATTTTTATATAGTGATCTTCAATTCTCTGATATCCTTTCTTCCCCTTGATCAATTCAGCTCTTGAACTTGTGTATGCTACACGAATTCGCACGTGTTTTCAGCTCCATCTAGTTTATTATATGCTTCTCCAAGTGGTTTGATCTAGTTAGCGTTCCTGAACCTTTTTTATCAAGGTTCTTAGCTTCCTTGTGTGGTGTTACCACATGCTCCTTTCGTCAGGAGGAGTTGTTATTACTCACCTTCTAAGCCTATTTCTGTCATTCGTCAAAGTCGTTCTCTGTCCAGTTTTGTGCCCTGCTGGGAAGGAGTTTGATAATTGGAGGAGAAGAGGGATTCCAGAGTTGTTGGAATTTTAACGCATTTTGCACTGATTTTCCTCATCTTTGTGGATTTATGTACCTTGATCTTTTTGGATGCTGAGGCCCTTGGATGGGGTTTTTCTCCCCCCGTGGGCATCCTTTTGGTGAGATGAGCCTATGCTATGTGATTGCTAGTTTCCTTCTAACAATCAAGGGCCCTCTGCCAGTCTGAATGGTATTTGCGGAAGTCCACTCCTAAAACCCTGTTTGCCTGGGGATCCCCAGCAGCGGCTTAGAACAGCAAAGATTGCTGCATGTTCCTTCCTCTGGAAGCTTCTCCAAGAGGGGCACCTCCTGGATGCCAGCTTGGGAATCTTTTCCCTGTATTTGAGGGTGTCTGTTTGATCCTAGCTGACGAGGGTGTTCTCCCAGTTAAGACGGTCGTGTGTTAACAGACGTCAGGGACCACTTGAGGAGGAGTCTTACCCTTGAGCAGAAGATCAAGAGCTGTGTGCTGGAGATCTGCTTGCTCTCTTCAGAATGGGCATGCAGGATCCATAAAATCTGCTGAAGCTGTGCCCATGGTCCCCCTTCCCCTCAGGTGTGCTCTGCCACCAGGAGCAGGGAATTTTTTCTGTAAGTCCTTAATGGGGTGCTGCCTTTCTTTCAGAGATGCCCTGCCCAGTGAGGAGGGAAGGCATCTAGAGCGGCAGTCAGGCCCCCGAGGGTTGGCCACGCTGTATGTGGTGAGTTCGCACAAATCCAGAGGTAACACTGTGAGGGGAAAACCCACCTACTAAAGCCTAGAGCTAATGGCAGGGACATCCCCCTCCGCAAACAAAGCCGATTGTCCCAGTAAACTTAAGCCTGCTGTGCTGTCAGCAAAGTAATTTCAAAGAAGTGGTTCTAGCCTTCTGGGTTACGTGGGAGTGGGGACCCTTGAGCAAGATCTTTGGCTCCCTGCTTAAGCCCCCTTTCCAGCGGGTAGAGAAGGTCTTGTTCTTGCGGGCGTCAGGCACCATGGTGTGTGCAAAAAAACCAAAACAAAAAAAGCAAAAACATAAAAAGCTTAGCCAGTGTCTGCCCAAAAAAGCTGCCCCAGTTTCTTTGCTTGTAACCAAGGGCCCTGGTGGTGGTGCAGGCACAGAGGAAATACCTGTCTCTGTGTGTTGCAAAACCCATGGGAAAAGCATAGATCTGGCTGTATAGCACAGTCCCTCACTGGCAAGTCCCTCACCCCGCTTCCCTTGGATAGGGGAGGAGTTCCCTGCCCCTTCTCGGTGAGGCAATGGTTCCCAACTGCTTCTGCTCACCCTACCGTGGGCTGCCACCCACTTGTCTTAACCAGTCCCAATGAGATGAACTGGCTACCTCAGTTGGAAATGCAGAAATCAACCCTCCTTTGCGTTTGGTCTTGCTGGGAGCTGTAGATGGAGTGTCCTATTCAGCATCTTACCTAAAAAGTCTAAACAAAGTTTCTTACGTAGAGCAAACTATCATCGAAATGATGTAATCGTGTCTGGGTGTTTCTAGTGTCGGTCATTACGCGTAGAAGAACAAACCTGGTCATAAATTCTAGGAGGAGTCAAAACCTAAGTTGTTCTTCTTGGTCGTTACACTCCGTTTCTACCATCGTACTCAACTGTATTTTGGGGTAAAAACTGAACATAGTGACTTAGGTTTTTAGAACAATCACACTATTTAAAAGAATAGTATCGACTAAAAGATAGTAGTCACATTGAATGTATGGGCTTCAATTTTTTCAAATATGAGAATTACTTATTATTATAATGAACATTATCAATGATAATTACTTTATCCATATCATCATACTGAAAGAGAGCAACATACATATTTTTTGAAAAAGAAAGTGAAAGAAAAAGTTATTCTTAAAAAGAATATTTATATAAATGAAAAGTTACTTACCTTAACAACACAACTGTAATATTGAAGATCGAATAATGTTGCAATAGGTGAGATTAAAAGTGTATAGGCGAAAGGTAAAAATGTATTGTGTAATATTGTTATACGGGAAAAAAAAGAGTAATGTGGTAACATAATAAGGCAAGTCAGAAATTGTTACAAGATGAGTACAACAGAATGGAGTTAATCAAGCGCCGATCAATCGCCATAAGAGATACCAAAGGACTACTAGCAGATAATGGGAGGACAAATACGGGTAAATGTAGTATAAAGTGAAAGAAAAAGTTCCCTCTGAGGAATCAGAGACTGTATTAATCCACTGTTATAAGATCAGTGGTAGGATCCGGATGGACGTTGAATGCGCTAGATGAGTATGAGGGCTAGGATATAGTGGACACAAAGAAGGCTGAAAAATCTTATTAGGAATAAATACAAATAGCAGTGAATAGGGAAGTGGAAGAGGAATGCAGAGCAGTTGTCATGAAAGGTTTGTCTATATTCTTCTATATTCAGAAGTAGTGACATAATGATGGATTGATGGGCGAGAGGTTGAAGAGAGATAACTTCCCAAAACGGTGGAAACTAAAAAATGATGGAGAGGAAAAAAGACCATAAAAAGTATAACAAAAGCCCTAGAAATCTGAAATTTTGCCCATTTTACAAAAGATGAATAAACTACAGTAATAATCTAAAAACAAAGCCATGTGGATATGACCGATTAACCTCGTTGTTTCAGGGAAACTATTCAATGGAGTAGAAGATTACATTCTACACCAAAAGAATGTCCTATGCTAAGGATTACATAATCAGTGTGTTCTAGGTCTGATTTTTCTAATAACATTGTTGTAAGCCTAAACACTTCCCTCTCTTTCTCTCTCCCCTCCCCCCCCCTCTCCCCTTCCTCCCCTTCCCCTCCTCCTCTTTTTTCTCTTTCTCTCTTTTCCCTTTTCCCTCTCTTTTTCTTCTCTCCCTCCTTCTTTTCTCTCCCCCTCCTTCCTTTTTTCCCCCCCCTTTTCCCCTCCTCTTCCCCTTTCCCCCCTTTTTTCCTCCTTCCCTCCTTCCTTCCTTCCTTCCTTCCTTCCTTCCTTCCTTCCCTCTGTTATCCAGGCTGGAGGACAGTGGTGCGATCTCGGCTCACTGCAGCCTTGACTTCCCAGTTTCAAGCAATCCTACCATCTCAGCCACCCGAGTAGCTGGAACTATAGGTGTGTGTCACCATGCCCAGCTAATTTTTTGTATTTTTTGTAGAAACTAGGTTTCACCATGTTGCCCAGGCTGGTCTCAAACTCCTGGCCTCAAGAGATTTGTACACCTCAGCCTCTCAAAATGCTGGGATTACAGGTGTGAGCCATCACAAGTGGCCTAAGAACAGGCCGGGCGCGGTGGCTCAAGCCTGTAATCCCAGCACTTTGGGAGGCCGAGACGGGTGGATCACGAGGTCAGGAGATCGAGACCATCCTGGCTAACACAGTGAAACCCCGTCTCTACTAAAAAATACAAAAATCTAGCTGGGCGAGGTGGCGGGCGCCTGTAGTCCCAGCTGCTCGGGAGGCTGAGGCAGGAGAATGGCATAAACCCGGGAGGCAGAACTTGCAGTGAGCTGAGATCCGGCCACTGCACTCCCACCCGGGGGACAGAGCGAGACTCCGTCTCAAAAAAAAAAAAAAAAAAGTGGCCTAAGAACTTAAAAAAGTAAGGAACCACAGTGAATCTCTGAGGCATAACAGTCCATGTGTACTGTGGGTTCTCCTAAGGACAGGGGAACAGGCATTGAGTTAAGAGAACAGGTTCACTGGGCACTGGTGGCTCATGCTTGTAATCCCAGCACTTTGGGAGGCCGAGGTGGGTGGATCACGAGGTTAAGAGATCAAGACCATCCTGGCCAACATTGTGAAACCCTGTCTCTATTAAAAATTCCAAAAAAAAAATTAGCTGGGCGTGGTGGTGCTCACCTGTAGTCCCAGCTACTCGGGAGGCTGAGGCAGGAGAATCGCTTGAACCCGGGAGGCTGAGGTTACAGTGAGCCGGGATCGCACCACTGTACTCCAGCCTGGGTGACAGTGCGAGCCTCTGTCTCAAAAAAAAGAACAGGTTCTAAAGAAGGCAGAACATAGATGCACAACTGTAAAATAGATGGCCTTGGGTGGGATTGGGGGAAAGAACAAAGTCCAGTATTTGGACTTGGCACTGCTGGAATGTGGGGTATAATTAAATTAATGATATCCCTAAGATCATGAATAAATCTGTACACTTATGCGTTGAGTTACCTAATACTCAGGATAGGAGCTTGGGAAGGTTTTGTGCAAAGAATAATGAGTCTTTTGCCTATTAGTCCTTCTGCTATGGGCCTTAATTGTTTTCTTCTGGCTTCAAGGGAATTGTACAAGGCTGGGTGAAGGTTGGGACCTGGTAAGTCTGAACCTTGACGTGCTCAGCCCCAGTAATCCTGAAATAGTGATAAGTTTTTGGCTCATTACGACTTGGTACCACACAAAGATCTTCAAATTGTGTCTGGTTTATGTATTTGTATCCAAATTAGCTATGATTTGATTATGAATAGAGACACCCTCATGAATTTCAAGGAAGAGCTCCCTTCTAGGACAATTTAATCTGGTGATTCCATTTTCATAATAAAGACTCCTCATTAAGTTTTTGCTGGTGTGATGTCTCAAGGGAAGGGTGTTTTTAGTAAAAAGACCAAGAATAACAGTGGCCAGGATACAGGGAGCAGCCAGGCAGATGGAGACATCCACCTCTTGGTTTTTGCTGACTCCAAGGACAAGAAATGAACTTGGCAGGGTTGTTGTTGAAAATGTTGTACCTCTAACCCTGAGTGTGGGCCAGAAGAGTTAATGATAATGCTTCTTGCAAGTTTTAAGGGAAGAATCAGAAGTGGGTGCCTCTCCCTTGGAACTGTCTCATTATCTTGTCAGATTCCTTTTTGCCCAAAGTGAGACAGTTGGTTTTCCAGCATCTCTTTTGTTCAGAGTAGCAGCAAGTATTCTTATCATTGGGCATTTTGTTGGGGGGGATTGTGGAGGTTATGAGGTCATCCAGTTGTTTAATTTGAAAAACCATTAATTTATTTAGGATCCTACTATGCTTTTGTTCTAAGACTTTCTCAGAAGGTTTGGACACATGCTATTGGTCTGCTAGTGGAGTTATTTCTTATTCTAGCCTTTAAGTCCCAAACCCCTGAATTGTGGCTTAAAGCTGTTCATAAGCAATGAGGATAATATAGCAAAAGCATCTGCCTATTGATCTATCCCAGACTGTTGTCTGAAGGTGATTTCTAAAATCTTTTTTTTGAGACATAGTCTCCCTCTGTTGCCCAGGCTGGAGTGCAATGGCGCAATCTCAGCTCACTGCAACCTCTGCCTCCCGGGTTCAAGAAATTCTTCCACCTCAGCCTCCTGAGTAGCTGGGTTATAGGTGCCCAACACCCTGAATAATTTTTGTATTTTTAGTAGAGTTGGGGTTTCACCATGTCAGCCAGGCTGGTCTTGAACTTCTGACCTCAAGTGATCCACCCACTTTGTTTTTTTTTTTTTTTTTTTTTTTTTTTTTTTTTTTGAGACGGAGTCTCGCTCTGTCACCCAGGCTGGAGTGCAGTGGCCAGATCTCAGCTCACTGCAAGCTCCGCCTCCCGGGTTCACGCCATTCTCCTGCCTCAGCCTCCCGAGTAGCTGGGACTACAGGCGCCGCCACCTCGCCCGGCTAGTTTTTTGTATTTTTAGTAGAGATGGGGTTTCACCGTGTTAGCCAGGATGGTCTCGATCTCCTGACCTCGTGATCCGCCCGTCTCGGCCTCCCAAAGTGCTGGGATTACAGGCTTGAGCCACCGTGCCCGGCCATCCACCCACTTTGTCTTCCCAAAGTGCTGGGATTACAGGTGTGAGCCACCGTGCCCAGCGATTTCTAAAATTTTTAAGGAATTTACTTTTAAAACAAAAACAAAAACTGGATTAATGGCCAAAGAATCTCTACTCAAAATAAAGTAGGTATTGCCTTCATTAAGGATTGCACTACATCTTGTGCTTCTTAAAAGTCCCTGTTCTGTTTGCTGGTCCTCAGGAATACATAGATTATTTCCCAGGTCCTTCCAATGGACTCTTTAGGGTAGGGTTAGCATCTAGACATATGTACTAGGTGATGTACATCAGGGAGATTGGGACCATTGCTTCCAAGCACTATTCTAGATTCTCGGGTTCTTCATAACGGTCATAAAAGACTGACAATTAAATATTAAACATTTGCTGCTTCCCCCTTTTTTCACTCTTTTGCTTTAAGATGTTCCTAAAATGGATAATTTTGATCACATTTAAAGTTCCTCAAAGTGGTCATTTGGTAAGTTGTGTCACTTTGTAAGATATGCATAGGAATTTGGCTTATAACAAGAATATGTTTAAGGGTCAGGCACAGTGGCTCATGCCTGTAATCCCAGTATTTTGGGAGGCCGAAGTGGGAGGATGACTTGAGACCAAGAGTTTAGGCTAGCCTGGGAAACAGGAAACCCCTGTCTCTATAAAAAATTTACAAATAAGCCAGGTGTGGTGGCGTGTGCCTGTAGTCCCAGTTGCTTGAGAGGCTGAAGTGGGAGGATTGCTTAAGCCCTGAAGGTCGAGGCTACGGTGAGCCATGATTGTGCCACTGCATTCCAGTCTGGGCAACAGAGCAAGACTGTTTTAAACAAACAAACAAACAAAAAACAAATAATATGCTTAAAAAGTGAGTATCCAGGCCAGGCATGGTGGCTCATGCCTGTAATCCCAGCACTTTGGGAGGTAAAGGCAGGCGGATCACCTGAGGTTGGGAGTTCAAGACCAGCCTGGCCAACAGAGTGAAACCCCATCTCTACCAAAAAATACAAAAATTAGCTGGGTGTGGTGGTGCACACCTGTAATCCCAGCTACTCAGGAGGCTGAGGGAGGAGAATCACTTGAACCCAGGAGGTTGAGGTTTCAGTGAGCCAAGATTGCACCAGTGCATTCCAGCCTGGGCAACAGAGTGAGACTCTGTCTCCAAAAAAAAAAAAAAAAAAAAGAAGTGAGTATCCAGGAGGCATGGCATGGGCTTGCTTGGACTGAGATGACCCCTTGAGAATTGGTAAGGACCAAACCTGCTGCTTGTGTACCGACCTCAGCCCGCAACCAGAGGTTAGCTGCCTTTGACCAAAGAACTAATAACTGCAGCCCCTGGTGATCACAGTTTTTGGAGACTTTTTTTCCCAAATCAATTCTCAGGGATAGCTCAGGGGAATAATAGACTTCATAAGGTTTTTAGATGGTTACCCAAGGCAAACTTTCTACTGACGGAGACTGGTGTGACAAGACCTTACACTTGTCAGTCCTTTTGTCATGGATACATTGGGACTCTGTAGATTGAACATTTGTTGCTTTTTTCAATGTCATTACACAACATAAGAAAGGACAAGATAAAGATAAGGTTAGACGAAGAGCGTACTTCCACCAGGAATCGTTAGAAAGATAGGTCTACTTAGAAAATTGGAGTTTCAGTGGGTAAAATATAATCTTCCTGAGAAAATTAACCATGTCAATGAAATTAGAGCTCACACTTAGCGTGTGGCTCCCCTCTCTGCTGAGGCCAGAAAATGCAAGCAGAAGAGAGACCAGCCCACTCCACCTACCACCAGATGCCCAGATGCAGAGTCCTGGCAATGGCAGAGAGTCACAGCTGGGTCTCCATGGGACCTCCAAATTGTGGAATCATTCCTCTTTAAATAAACAACCTGTTATGAGATAAACAAACCATAAAAACACCCACCTACAATCCTGAAATGGGAAGTGGGTGTGCTTTTTTTTTTCTCTCTTACAGGTTGGGTTGGGAAGCTCCTGAGATGGGATATCAAACATGGAATGACTCTTCGGTTGATTCCTCAAGGTCATGGTTGACATAACTGAGGTGAGGTTCTACTTGAAGAAACAAGTGATACTCGAAGCACAAAACATTGTACAATTATAATTCCATAACCAATAGAGCTATCATTCTGCTTCTGTCTTCCACAACTGATGGGGGGTGTGTGTTCTCATTCACAGTAGTGACAGCCAAAGCCATAGGTAGAAAAAAAAAATCATAACCATAAATGATTTTATTTTATTTTATTTTTTTTTTTTTTTTTTTTTTTTTTTTTTTTTTTTTTTTTTTTTTGAAGCGGAGTCTCGCTCTGTCGCCCGGACTGGAGTGCAGTGGCCGGATCTCAGCTCACTGCAAGCTCCGCCTCCCGGGTTTACGCCATTCTCCTGCCTCAGCCTCCCGAGTAGCTGGGACTACAGGCGCCCGCCACTTCGCCCGGCTAGTTTTTTTTTTTTGTATTTTTAGTAGAGATGGGGTTTCACCGTGTTAGCCAGGATGGTCTCGATCTCCTGACCTCGTGATCCGCCCTTCTCGGCCTCCCAAAGTGCTGGGATTACAGGCTTGAGCCACCGCGCCCGGCCTACCATAAATGATTTTAACTTTTTTTTTTTTTTTTTTAGTCTCAAGACAGTCTTGCTCTGTCACCCAGGCTGGAGTGCAGTTGTGTGATATGGGCTCACTGCAACATCCGCCTCCTGGGTTCAAGCAATTCTCCTGCCTCAGCCTCCCCAGTGGCTGGAATTACAGGTGTGCACCACCATGCCTGGCTACTTTTTTGGCTCTTTTTAGTAGAGACAGGGTTTCACCATGTTGGCCAAGCTGGCCTTGAACTCTTGACCTCATGATCTGCCTGCCTCCCAAAGTGCTGGGATTACAGGTGTGAGCCACCAAGCCCTGCCAATTTTAACATTTATATAGAATAGAAAATAAACAAAATCAGAATTCAAGATAAGAATCTAGAGAAAGATTTCTTAAAAATGCAAAACAAAAAAAGAATCTAGAGAAAGAATGACTAAATACACTTAATTAAATCAGGAGGAAAGGATTTATTTTTTTTAAAAAACCCTAAACTTGATAGATTAACAAACTAAATATAAAGAAATCAATAAATGAAATCAAGAGCTGCTGCTTTGGAAAAATCACTGCAGCTGATACACCTTTGGCAAACATAACCAAGGAAGGAAAAAAGATAAAACAAGAAATATACAGCAATAGTAAAGAGAAAGAAAATGTAACCCTAGATAAAGATAAGATTGAAGTAATGATTAGAGAAGTCTATGTAAACCTCATGTCCAGTAAAGACAGACAAACATAGAGAACTTTATTTTTATTTTATTTTTTTCAGACAGTCTCACTCTGTCACCCAAGATGGAGTGCAGTGGCACAATCTCGGCTCACTGCAACCTCCACCTCCCGGGTTCAAGTGGTTCTCCTGCCTCAGCCTCCTGAGCAGCTGGGACTGCAGGTGTGTGCCACCACGCCTGGCTAATTTTTGTATTTATAGTAGAGCCAGGGTTCTGCCATGTTGGCCAGGCTGGTCTCAAACTCCTGGCTTCAGGTGATCCACCTGGCTTGGCCTCCCAAAGTGCTGGGATTACAGGTGTGAGCCACCACACCCCACCAAGATAGAGAACTTTAAAAATCCAATCTCACTTCTATGAGAAAGTGCAAGATGGCAAATCAAATGAGACACTGAAATCTGGCAATACATTACGAATCTATGATACGGGATTCTCTGTCTATGAAGGATGAACTGCCAGGGAAGTAGACCTCCTGCCACAAACAATAGAAAACTAGACAAAATATATGAATCAACTGTTCTCAGATGGTGGGCTGTAGGTAGCACAGGACTGTGACACCCGAGAGGAGGGAAACATATAAGCCAAGTGTTAGGATTCCTAAGTTTACCACTGAGGCAGTTTCTTTCTTTTTTTTTTTTTTGAGACAGAGTCTCGCTCTGTCGCCCAGCCTGGAGTGCAGTGGCCGGATCTCAGCTCACTGCAAGCTCTGCCTCCCGGGTTCACGCCATTCTCCTGCCTCAGCCTCCCGAGCAGCTGGGACTACAGGCGCCCGCCACCTCGCCCGGCTAGTTTTTTGTATTTTTTAGTAGAGACGGGGTTTCACCGTGTTAGCCAGGATGGTCTCGATCTCCTGACCTCGTGATCCGCCCGTCTCGGCCTCCCAAAGTGCTGGGATTACAGGCTTGAGCCACCGCGCCCGGCCATTGAGGCAGTTTCTATGACACAGAACAGAAAGGCGGTCCCCAAATTAAATCCCCTGGGCTGGCTGAGTTGAAGACAGAAATCTAAGGGCCTTTTTTTTTTGAGTCGGAGTCTCACTCTTGTTGCCCAGGCTGTGGAGTATAGTGCAGTGGCATGATCTTGGCTCACTGCAACCTCCACCTCCTGGGTTTAAGCGATTCTCCTGCCTCAGCCTCCCAAGTAGCTGGAATTACAGGCGGGAGCTACCACACTCAGCTTATTTTTGTATTTTTAGTGAAGACAGGGTTTCACCATGTTGGCCAGGCTGGTCTCCAACTCCTGACCTCAAGTGATCCACCCGCCTTGGATTCCCAAAGTGCTGGTATTCTAGGCGTGAGTCACCGCACCCAGCCAAGGGCTTATTTTTTAATGGTGTGAGACAAGGTGGTTAGAATTTGTGCACAGGATGCTAGTGAGGCGGAAACCACACAGAAAGATGGGTCTGGAAATTTGCAAAGGGATCTGAGTCTTTAGGTGAGCACTGATCTGCTCGGGTATGAGAGGAAACCCCACAAGGCCAGTGAAAGAGCCACTAGAGAGCAGTGGGCCAGACAATTCCAGGATCTTCCAAAGGGCTGAGAAGACTTCTCATTCCAGTCACCCGGCGCGGAGAGATCACAGTACACAGGGCATTGCGAACTGTTACCTAAGAGTGGGAAAAACAATTGCCCCATATTAAAGGCTGCTCCGGACCTGCCCTCACAAAGCTTAAAAGCAAGCCTCAAAAGCAAGTGTCAAACCCGTCTTAAGTAACTGCATGTCAGAACAAAGTTCAACAGTTTTTAATGGAATAGAACAAAATCCAGCACTCAAGAATGTAAAATTCACAATTTTTGGCATCTAGTTAAAAAATAAAGGCATGCTGGCCGGGCGCGGTGGCTCAAGCCTGTAATCCCAGTACTTTGGGAGGCCGAGACGGGTGGATCACGAGGTCAGGAGATCGAGACCATCCTGGCTAACACAGTGAAACCCCGTCTCTTGGCCGGCGCGGTGGCTCACGCCTGTAATCCCAGCACTTTGGGAGGCCGAGGCGGGCGGATCACAAGGTCAGGCGATCGAGACCACAGTGAAACCCTGTCTCTACTAAAAATACAAAAAATTAGCCGGGCGTGGTGGCAGGTGCCTGTAGTCCCAGCTACTGGGGAGGCTGAGGCAGGAGAATGGTGTGAACCGGGGAGGCGGAGCTTGCAGTAAGCCAAGATCGCGCCACTGCACTCCAGCCTGGGCAACAGAGCGAGACTCCGTCTCAAAAAAAAAAAAAAAAAAAAAAGAAACCCCGTCTCTGCTAAAAAATACAAAAACCTAGCCGGGCGAGGTGGCGGGCGCCTGTAGTCCCAGCTACTCGGGAGGCTGAGGCAGGAGAATGGCGTAAACCCGGGAGGCAGAGCTTACAGTGAGCTGAGATCCAGCCACTGCACTCCAGCCTGGGTGACAGAGCGAGACTCCGTCTCAAAACAAACAAACAAACAAACAAACAAACAAAACAAAAAACAAAGGCATGCAGGAAGGCAGAAAATGGACCCCATAACCAAAATACAAACCAATCCTTAGGAACAGACTCAGAAATGACAGCCATTATGAAATTAGTAGAGAAATATAAGAAAATAGTTACTATAGATACGCTAGGCCAGGTGCAGCTCACACCAGTAATGCCAGCACTTTGGGAGGCCAAGGCGGGTAGATCACTTGAGGCCAGGAGTTTGAGACCAGCCTGGCCAACACCGTGGTGGATGCCTGTTACCCCAGCTACTTGGGAGGCTGAGGTGGAAGGATCACTTGAGCCCAGGAGGTCGAGGCTGCAGTAAACTGAGCCTGTGCCACTGCCTTCCACCCTGGGCAACAGAGTGAGACTCTGCCTCAAAAAAAAAAAAAAAAAAAAAAAAGTACTGATAACAAATATTTAAAACCAACCAGAAAAAAAAAAAAAGACATTACCTAAGGATGAAAAAGGGTAAGAATGACAGCAACCTTTCCATTACAATCAATGCAAACTATAAAAACAATATAGAGACATCTTTAAAATACTGAATGAACTGTCAACCTGAATTCTGCGCCCCTTTTTATTTTATATATATATAAAATAAATATATATATATATATTTTTTTCGAGAAGGAGTCTCACTCTGTCGCCCAGGCTGGAGTGCAGTGGCCGGATCTCAGCTCACTGCAAGCTCTGCCTCCCGGGTTTACACCATTCTCCTGCCTCAGCCTCCCGAGTAGCTGGGACTATAGGCGCCCGCCACCTCGCCCGGCTAGATTTTTGTATTTTTTAGTAGAGACAGGGTTTCACCGTGTTAGCCAGGATGGTCTCGATCTCCTGACCTCGTGATCTGCCCGTCTCGGCCTCCCAAAGTGCTGGGATTACAGGCTTGAACCACTGCACCCAGCTATTTTTTTTTTTTTGAGACGGAGTCTTGCTTTGTAGCCCAAGCTGGAGTGCAATGGCTCAATCTCGGCTCACTACAACCTCCACCCCCTGGGTTCAAGTGATTCTCCCACCTCAGTCTCCCCAGTAGCTGGGATTACAGGTGACACCACACCCGGCTAATTTTTTGTATCGAGTTGGGGTTTTGCCATGTTGACCAGGCTGGTCTTGAACTCCTGACCTCAGGTGATCCACCTACCTTGGCCTCCCATAGTGCTGGAATTATAGGCATGAGCCACAATGCCCAGGCTACCCCCAAAAATCTTTTTAAAATTATGGTGAAATAAATACTTTTCCACACCAACGAAAGCAGAGAAAATTTATAACTAATAGATCTGCACTCCAAGAAATGCTAAAGGAAGCTCTTAGCTAGGTGTAGTGGTCTGTATCCGTAGTCCCAGCAACTCAGAAGGTGGAGGCAGGAGGATCCCTTGAGCCCAGGAGTTTAAGTCCAGCCTGAACAACATAGCAAGACTCCATGTCTATAAAAATAAATAAATAAAAATAAAAATAGCTTTAAAAAGGAAGTTCTTGGGGCAGAAGGAAATGATGATAGATTTAAGCCCAGGCATGTCAGTAATTACATTAAATGTACATGGCCTATGCCATTAAGAGGCAGAGTTTATCAGATTGAATAAAAACAAACTCCAAAAAACAGTGCAATTTCTGACTATAGATTGTCTACAAGAAACCCATTGTCAAGATCCGTGAAAGGTCTGAGATTTTACCCTTACTTGCAAGTTACTAAGGCAGCCTGCCTTAGTTTCATGGTTGCTGGTTGAAGACATCAGAATCCTGAAGGGCAGTTTATCACTCATAGCAACAGCCAGACTACCAACATTTTTGCACCGCTTCTCAAAGTCCTAATCCCACAGGGCAATGTGGAGGGTCAGATGGCTCCAGTGCACACAGAGGGCTACATTATAGGTGTGTAGAGAATTGGGAATCTGATCATTTATAATGGGCAGTGAGCACACCTGCCCTTTGCTCTATCTTCCAAGACAACAAATTTGTTCTTGTCTCTGGAGGAAGACACTGTATTTTCCATGTGGTTCACCTTTCAAACATCCTATATGAAAACACAGTCCAGAGTCAGGCGCTGTGTCTCATACCTGTAATCCCAGCACTTTGGGGGCCGAGGTAGGTGGATCACTTGAGGTCAGGAGTTCGAGACCAGACTGCTCAACATGGTGAAATCACATCTTTACTAAAAATACAAAAATGAGCCCGGCGTGGTGGCGGGCACCTGTAATCCCAGCTACTTGGGAGGCTGAGGCAGAAGAGTTGCTTGAACCCGGGAGGCGGAGGTTGCAGTGAGCCAAGATTGCACCATTGCACTCCAGCCTGAGTGACAAGAGTGAAACGCTGTCTCAAAAAAAAAAAAAAAAAGAAAAGAAAAAGAAAACATAGTCTAGAATAGAGGGTATTGTTTCACTCACAAAATGTACAGAACAATGGATAATTGTCTCTCTCATTAATTGTTGCAGTTTTGATAATTTGCGACAAATACTTTTTTTTTTTTAGACATGGTCTTGTTCTGTTGCCAAGGCTGGATGCCGTGGCCTGATCATGGCTTACTGCAGCTTCAACCTCTTGGGCTCAAGTGATTCTCCCACCTCAGCCTCCCAATTAGCTGGGACAACAGGCGTGCGCTACCACATCTGGCTAATTTTTGTATTTTTTGTAGAGACAGTTGCTCCATGTTTGCCCAGGCTGGTCTTGAACTCCTGGGCTCAAGCAATCTGCCCACTTTGGCCTCCCAAAGTGCTGGGATCATAGGCATGAGCCACCATGCTTGGCCAGCAAATACAGTAGATTACTCCTATGTACAACATTTTTGTCTTCGGAGAACAAGATCTACCCTACACCACCCCCCAACCTCTACCCCCCCGAGTCCCCTGCCCCCTCACTGCACGCCCCCCTGCAAATTTGATGCAGCTACAATAGAAGCCAGCTTTGTTTAAACGTCCGTATCCATCTAGGACCAATCCAGAGAGAGAAACTGTACAGTAATTTGAACAGGAAAAGTTTAATGTAAAGAATTATTATCTATTGCAGGAAATTGGCATGATTATGCAATAGCATATGTGTTACCCACTACACACTCTGTGGACTGAGATCCATGGCTCAGTCATGGCTACTAAATGGCGGACAAGTTGCTGTGGTGCCACAATGGCGAAACTTGCTAGAAATCAGTCCTGTAGGGTGCTGGGAAAAGCTGTTTATGGGAAGATGTCTCACTACCGCGCCTTGGCTACAAACCACCTTAAGAGGTTGCAGGGGGAAGCCACTGGCATGGCAGCAGGTGGGCCCTGGAGAACCTGTGAGCCAAAGGCCCTGGGGGCCAGCGAAACCACGCGCCCCTGCGAACCCCACTGAGACTCCACCGAGCAGGAAGCAAAACTCTTTCTCCTGCAATGTTTCTCTAGCGCCCTCTACTGGCAAAGCTTCAGTGCCAACAGCAAATTCTTGAAAAGGTTCAGATTAATTTTCGCAGAGCAGTCAAATAAGGTGAATTCAGAGGTGAGAGGCCATAAATCAATAACTGGTATAGAGTCCAACAGGTAAATAAACCCAAGCCTTTTATTCTTGCAAATCTAGGCTTTGTTTCCTTGTTTTTAAAATGGTGGGGGAAGTAGGGAAAGAAAGGACAATGTAAATTTGAAATTTCTTTTAATAATATTTCATTATTTTAAAACCAAATGAATGCTGAACTTCTCTTTTCCATTCTTTCCTCTTATTACGTTAACTGTGACATCTCGTGAGTGTTGTCAGTCTTTGGAAAGCAAGTATAGATAAAATTTTGTTCACAGTTCCTCTGCTCGTTTGTTAGAATTATTCCAGAAAGGGGTGTGTGTGTGTGTGTGTGTGTGTGTGTGTATGGTCAGCCTAGAGAGGTGATATGTAGCTCATTTTTTTTTCTTTTTTTTGTGAGACAGAGTTTCTCTCTTGTTGCCCAGGCTGGAGTGCAATGGCGTGATCTCGGCTCACTGCAACCTCTGCCTCCCGGGTTCAAGCGATTCTTCTGTCTCGGCCTCCCGAGTAGCCGGGATTACAGGCACATGCAACCATGTCCAGCTAATTTTTGTATTTTTAGTAGCGATGGAGTTTCATCATATTGGTCAGGCTGGTCTTGAACTCCTGAGCTCAGGTGATCCGCCTGCCTTGGCCTCCCAAAGTGCTGGGATTACAGGCGTGAGCCACCACACCCAGCCAGCTCATCTTTTTTTAGAGGTGGGATCTCACTATAATGCCCCGGTTAAAGTGCAATAGCTTCACAGGCACCATCATTGTGCACTACCTCCTTGAACTCCTGGAGTCAAGAGATCCTCCCACCTCAGCCTCCTGAGAAGCTGGGACTACAGGTGCCCACCACCATGCTGGCCTCATGATTTATAGCTCATCTTGTGGGTCCCTGGTGGAGGCAAGAAATAAAAATAAAAGCAGTAGCTCTTGCCAGGTATTCTTGTTCTCTTCCCTTTAAGAACCTGCTTTGAGGGGCACTTTCTGATTCCCCCCTTCTCTCTGACACTTGCTGCAGGGGCCCCACAGACCACTCTCCTGGGCATTGTGTGATGATTGGTGGCTATGTCTCTCAGGGCAAATGATCGTTTTTTGCTTTCTCTTTCCTCCTTTTCCCTGTCTTCACACTTTCATGCTTTTACTCTCATGAGTAATAAACAGCACTAATATTAACAACAATAATATCTGGAGTTTGTCTCACTCTCCTGTTTTTCATTCTTTCGCCTATAAGACCCAGTCACTGAGAACTCATAGCCTCCCAAGGACCTCAGCTAAGGAATAGTCCCAGGGAATTGTTTGCTCCCAGGAATCCTGTTTCTGCAAGAACAGACTCATTAGTCTTTCTTTCTTTTTTTTGAGATGGAGTCTTGCTCTGTTGCCCAGGCTGGAGTGCCGTGGTGCGATACCAGCTCACTGCAAGCTCCGCCTCCCAGGTTCATGCCATTCTCCTACCTTAGCCTCCCAAGTAGCTGGGACTACAGGTGCCCACCGCCACGCCTGGCTAATTTTTTTTTTTTTTTTTTTTTTTTTTGTATTTTTAGTAGAGACAGGGTTTCACTGTGTTAGCCAGGATGGTCTCGATCTCCTGACTTCGTGATTCGCCTGCCTCGGCCTCCCAAAGTGCTGCGATTACAGGTGTGAGCCACCGCACCCGGCCTGCCTCTTCGGTCTTTCTACATTGATTAAACATCCTCAAAGAGCTCCTTCCCTAGCCTGAAGGGTAGGGGCCTTGAGACATGGTGATGGTGCCAGACGTCTGGGAAAGACATCTATTATTATTATTTTTTATTTTTTTGAAATGGAATTTTGCTCTTGTTGCCCGGGCTGGAGTGTAATGGTGCAGTCTCGGCTCACTGCAACTTCCACCTCCTGGGTTCCAGCAATTCTCCTGCCTCAGTCTGTTAAATAGCTGGGATTACAGGCACACACCATCATGCCCAGCTAATTTTGTGTTTTTAGTAGAGACGGGGTTTTACCATGTTGGACAGGCTGGTTTCAAACTCCTGACCTCAGGTGATCCACCCATCTCAGCCTCCCAAAGTGGTGTGATTACAGGTATGAGCCACCGTGCCCAGCCTACTACTACTATTATTATTATTATTATTATTATTATTTTAAGATAGAGTCTTGCTCTGTCACCCAGGCTGGAGTGTAGTGGTGCAATCTCAGCTCATTGCAACCTCACCTCCCGGATTCAAGTAATTCTCCTGCCTCAGCCTTCCAAGTAGCTGGGGTTGCAGGTGTGAGGCACCACACCCAGCTAATTTTTGTATTTTTTGGTAGAGATGGGGTTTGTCATGTTGCCCAGGCTGGTCTCGAACTCCTGAGCTCAAGCAATCTTCCCACCTAGGCCTCCCAAAGTGTTGGGATTACAGGCATGAGCCACCGTGCCCAGCCCAGGTACCCTACTTTTGTAGTTGCTTACTTACATTTGTATCTTCCAGGTAGACCATGAGGCATTCATTTTTGCCCTTTCAAAGCGGTTTGTAAGTAAATAATGGCAAAAACCACAATTACTTTTGCTCTGACCTAAATATTTGTTTGTCAGCAAAGGAGTGAATTACACTGGCTTCCATCATTTTCCTTCCTTTTCTCTTCCTCTGCAGCCCCTCCTGCGCATCTTCCTTATCACCTTTCAGCCAAAAATGCTCCTGCTCGCTCTTTCCCATAGTTACAGAAATGCCACTTTCACTATCATGTCCACAGCATGGCATTTTCTTAAGGGGAGCCCCCACCACCTGAGCTGGAGTTAGACGCATGCCTGGCAGGCAGCAGAAATAGAAGTGCTTAAGTCCCTGATACACACGAGGGGTATTCACAATACCCAGAGAAGCCTCGCCACAGCATCTGCCAATGCACTGCAGAGGCTGCAGGGGTGTCCTGTGGGTCTATCTGGAATCCATCCGCACCTCTTCAGAACCTCTTGAGTTTCCTGAGGCCACACCACAGGGCAGTGTGTTTTGTGATGGAGCCCTGGATTGCAGATTGGCCAACCCAAGTGAATGTCCCAGCTCCACTACCTACTGGTTGGGAGTCTGGGGAGATTCTGGACAATGAAGAGAACCAGTAAATGAGGGGTCACCAGAGGCTGAGCTTGTCATTCAGCAGCACAGATGCTGACAACAGAACAGGGCATCAGAGGGAGTCAGTGGGCTGGTAAGCACTGGAAGCAAGAGGACCCCACAGGGGTCGATGAATCCAGGGACCTGAGTCTAGACTGTGAGGTCAGCTTCCTGGTGACTGGAGCCTTGTTGCATTGTGAGAGAGCTCATCGATTCCACATGAGCTGCCCTACATTTCACTAACTACACCCAAGGCCTCACTCAGCATGCTGAATCGTGAGAAGTCTAATAATAATCAACACACCCCATTTCTACCTTGTCCACCTCTTACTCACGTGCTCCTACTACATGGCCTGGTGATCGCGGGCTTGGGCTTGGAAGGCCTGGATTTTACCCATCTGTTGACCCCTGGCCTCCACACCGTAATTGCTGCCACACTGCACATACTTCATAAATATACACCAATTGAATTGAAATACGTTCTTTGTAGGGAAGTTTGGAAAAGGATATACTCAGAGAAGGCACTTACTTTTTAGGAAGTATCATTTTCTGTGTTTTTGTTTTGTTTTTAAATTCCAAGAGGAATTTTAAAAATCCTCTTGTTTGGACCATATAGAAACTATTAAGAGAAAGCTCCTCTCGGCCGGGCGCGGTGGCTCAAGCCTGTAATCCCAGCACTTTGGGAGGCCGAGACGGGCGGATCACGAGGTCAGGAGATCGAGACCATCCTGGCTAATACGGTGAAACCCCGTCTCTACTAAAAATACAAAAAAAACTAGCCGGGCGACGAGGCGGGCGCCTGTAGTTCCAGCTACTCCGGAGGCTGAGGCAGGAGAATGGCGTAAAAAACCCGGGAGGCAGAGCTTACAGTGAGCTGAGATCCGGCCACTGCACTCCAGCCTGGGTGGCAGAGCAAGACTCCGTCTCAAAAAAAAAAAAAAAAAAGGAAAGCTCCTCTCTATGAGAAACCCCTGGCAAGAGGGTGCTGGGCCGAGGGCGCCGATGTCTCCGTGGAAAAGGCAAGTAGACAGTCCAAATCGGGAGTGGGAAAATGGCCAGCTGTGGAACAAGAGAGATCAAACACGGAAAAGCGAACTTTCACAGGGAGAAGGCAAAGCGATCGCTGTGGTGACTCCCTCACCTGGGAGGCCATCACAGCCGCTTAGCTTAGGGTCTGGGGCCCCCCAGTGGGGGAAACATTTTTCGATGTGCGTAAACGTTTTCGATGACGAAAGTACACAGTTTATTATCATTATAGCATATTTACAAACATTGGAAAAAAGTCAAAGAAAAAAGTTACCTGTAATTTCATCAGCTAAAAAATGTCTAATGAGGAAAGATGAAGAAAACTGATAGTACAGTTACATGTTGCTTAACGACAGGGATGCATTCTGAGAGCCGAGTTGCCAGATGATTTCATTTTTGTGTGAACGTCATGAAAAGTTCATAGAAGGTTAATAGCCTGTATAATAGGTGACGGAATCATTGACTTATGTCCAATTTTTCAATAATATAAATAGTGCCAACATAATTTTGTGCTCACAGTTTTTCTGTATTTCGTATTATTTGCCTTAGGTAAGATTCTCTGAAATAGGAGAAACAAAAAAAGACTCCTGATGCATGTTGTCAAATTTTCTCTTTCGTTTTTTTTTGTTTTTGTTTTTGTTTTTTTTGTAGATGGAGGCTCGCTCTGTCACCCAGGCTGGAGTACAGTGGCACAATCTCAGCTCACTACAACCTCCACCTCCCGGGTTCAAGCGATTCTCCTGCCTCAGTCAAGACCTGTGATGGCTATGGTAAAGGCTCTAGAGGAGAAGATGGACAACATGCATGAACAAATTGGAAATTGCAGCACAGAGATGAAAACAGCAAGAAAGAGTCAAATAAAAGTGTTAGAGGCCAGGCACGGTGGCTGATGCCTGTAATCCCAGCACTTTGGGAGGCTGAGGCAGGTGGATCACGAGGTCAGGAGATCGAGACCATCCTGGCTAACATGGTGAAACCCTGTCTCTACTAAAAATACAAAAAATTAGCCGGGCGTGGTGGCGGGCACCTGTAGTCCCAGCTACTTGGGAGGCTGAGGCAGGAGAATGGTGTGAACCTGGGAGGCGGAGCTTGCAGTGAGCCGAGATCGTGTCGCTGCACTCCAGCCTGGGCAACAGATCGAGACTCCGTCGCAAAAAAAAAAAAAAAAAAAAAAAGGGCTAGAAAGGCCAGGCGCGGTGGCTCACGTCTACAACCCCAGCACTTCAGGAGGCCGAGGTGGGTGGAACACTTGAGGTCAGGAGTTTGAGACCAGTTTGGCCAACATGGTGAAACCTTGTCTCTCCTAAAAATACAAAAATTAGTCAGGTGTGATGGCGTGCACCTGTAATCCCAGCTACTCAGGAGACTGAGGCAGGAGAATCGCTTGAACCCAGGAAGCGGAGGTTGTTGTGAGCCGAGATCGTGTCACTGTACTCCAGCCTGGGTGACAGAGCGAGACTCCATCTGAAAAAAAAAAAAAAAAACAGGAAAAAGACCTGTGGAAGGAAGGAAGGAAGGAAGGAAGGAAGGAAGGAAGGAAGGAAGGAAGGAAGGAAGAGAGAAAGAAAAGAAAAGAAAGAAAAGAAAAGAAAAGAGCTAGAAAGGACTGGGCACAGTGGCTTACGCCTGTAATCCCAGCACTCTGGGAGGCTGAGGCGGATGGATCACCTGAGGTCAGGAATTTGAGACCAGCCTGACCAACGTGGAGAAACCCTGTCTCTACTAAAAATACAAAATTAGCCAAGCATGGTGGCGCATGCCTGTAATCTCAGCTACTCAGGAGGCTGAGGCAGGAGAATCACTTGAACCTGGGAGGCAGAGGTTGCAGTGAGCCAAGGTGATGCCATTCAGACCAGCCTGGGCAATAAGAGCGAAACTCTGTCTCAAAAAAAAAAAAATTGCTACAAAGGCCGGGCAGGGTGGCTCACACCTGTAACACCTGTAATCCCAGAACTTTGGGAGGCTGAGGTGCAGGCAAAGGATCACTTGAGGTCAGGAGTCTGAGACCAGCCTGGCCGACAGAGTGAAACCCCATCTCTACTAAAAATACAAAAATTAGCCAGGTGTGGTGGTGCATGCCTGTAATCCCAGCTATTCAGAAGGCTGAGGCAAGAAAATCACTTAAATGCTGGAGGTGGAGGTTGCAGTGAGCTGAGATCAGGCCACTGCACTACAGCCTGGGTGACAGAGCCAGACTGTCTCAAAAGTAAATAAATAAATAAATAAATAAGTGCTAGAAATTAAACAGCTGGTACCAGAGATTCTTCAATAGATTTATCACATGACTCAACAGAGCTGGTGAAACGATCAGTGAAGGTGGGTTAATAGAAATTATCCAACTCTTCATCTTTGTCCTGGGCTAGTTAAAAAAAGAAAAGAAAGAAAAGGAAAAGAAATCACTCAACTAAAAATTCAGAGATCTTTACAAAATCACTAAGATAATTTATTTTTAGAGTCCTATTGTGTTCTTTGCCTCCCTATTATTCCTTGCCTCCTCCTATTTTCCTTCAAAACTCTTTTTTTTTTCTTTTTAAGACGGTCTCATTCTGTCGCCAGGCATGATCATACCTCACTGCAGCCTAGAACTCCTGGGCTCAAGCAATCCTCCCACCTCAGCCTCCCAAAATGCTGAGATTACAGGTGTGAGCTACCATGACTACTTAATTTAAAATAAATTTTTTGTTGAAGAGACAGGGTCTTGGCCAGGTGTGGTGGCTCAGGCCTGTAATCCTAGCACTTTGGGAGGCCAAAGCAGGAGGATCACTTGATCCCAGGAGTTCAAGACCAGCCTGAACGCTACTTATTTTATTTATTTAGGGAGCAACATAGGGAGATCCTGTCTGTACTTATTTTATTTATTTTTTTGAGACTGGGTTATGAAACTGGCTAATTTTTCATATTTTTCGTAGATACCAGATTTCTCAATTTGTCCAGGCTGCTCTTCAATTCCTGGCCTCAAGTAACCCATCTGCCTCAGCTTCCCCAAATGCTAGGATTACAGGTGTGAGCCACTGCACCTGGCTCCTTTCACCTACTTCTTATGACCCCAGTAGGTTCTTTTTTTTTTTTTTTTTTTTTTTTTTTGAGACAGAGTCTCGATCTGTCACCTCGCCTGGAGTGCAGTGGCGTTCACTGCAACGTCTGTCTCCCAGGTTCAAGTGATTCTCCTGCCTGAGCCTCCTGACTAGCTGGGATTACAGGCATGTGCCACCACGCCCAGCTAAATTTTTTGTATTTTTAGTAGAGATGGGGTTTCACCATGTTGGCCAGGCTGATCTACAACACCTGACCTCAAGTGATCCGCTGGCCTCGGCCTCCTGAAGTGCTGGGATTACAGGCGTGAGCCACCTCACCCACTCCCAGTAGGTTCTTTAATTCTCTTCCGCAACTAGTGAGGTCTCTTGTTTCAGGTCTTACTATGTTGACTCTTTTTCCTTGAACAGTGTTAAATAATCTTATTTGATTGAATCTAAGGTCAGGTGTGGTGGCTCACACCTGTAATCCCAGCACTTTGGGAGGCCGAGGCAGGTGGATCATTTGAGATTAGAAGTTTGAGACCACCCTGGGCAACACGGTGGGCAAAACCCTGACTCGACAAAAAATACAAAAATTAGATGGTGTTGTGTGCCTATAGACCCAGCTACTCGAGCTACTCGGGAGGCTAATGTAGGAGGATCACCTGAGCCCAGGAAGGGTGAGGCTGCAGTGATCATGCCACTGTACTCCTGCCTGGGCGAAAAAGTGAGATGCTGTCTCAAAAAAAAAAAAAAAAAAAAAGAATCTGAATGCCTTCAGTTGTTGAAAGATGAATTTTTTTTTTCTTGAGATGAAATTTCGTTCTTGTTACCCAGGCTGGAGTGCAATGGGGCGGTCTCAGCTCACTGCAACCTCTGCCTCCCGAGTTCAAGTGATTCTCCTGCCTCAGCCTCCCAAGTAGCTGGGATTACAAGCGCCTGCCACCATGCCTAGCTAATTTTTGTATTTTCAGTAGAGACAGGGTTTCTCCATGTTGGCCAGGCTTGTCTCAAACTCCTAACCTCAGGTGATTCGCCCACCTCGGCTTCCCAAAGTGCTGGGATTACAGGTGTGAGCCACTGTACCAGGCCGAAATATAATTTTTTTTCTTCTTTTGAGACTGAGTTTTGCTCTTGTTGCCCATGCTGGAGTGCAGTGGCGCGATCTTGGCTCACTGCAACCTCCACTTCCCAGGGTCAAGCAATTCCCCTGTCTTAGCCTCCCGAGTAGCTGGGATTATGGCATATACCACCATGCCTGACTAATTTTTTGTATTTTTAGTAGAGACGGGGTTTCATCATATTGGTCAGGCTGGTCTTGAACTCCTGACCTCAGGTGATCTGCCTGCCTCAGCCTCCCAAAGTGTTGAGATTACAGGCATGAGCCACTGCGCCTGGCTGAAAGATGAACTTTTTATATTGATTGGAAGAGCTATTTTAGACTTGCTAGACATAAATTTTAATCATATATCACTCTTGTGAAAGAAAAAGAGAGAATTTGGTTAAGGTATTCCTAAAATTCACACTCACAGTTCAGTGCTAATGAATCACTTTTTGACTTGGAATTCCCAATGTCTGTGGGTTTTTAAAAATTATTATTATTTTTTTTTTGAGGGAGCCTTGCTCTGTTGCCAGGCTGGAGTGCAATGGCGTAATCTCAGCTCACTGCAACCTTCACCTCCTGGGTTCAAGTGATTTGCCTGCCTCAGTCTCCAAAAGTGCTGGGACTACAGGCCCCCGCCACCACACCTGGCTAATTTTTGTACTTTTAGTAGAGACAGGGTTTCACCATGTTGGCCAGGATGGTCTCGATCTCTTGACCTCGTGATCCACCCACCTTGGCCTCCCAAAGTGCTGGGATTAGAGGCATGAGCCACAGTGCTCAGCCTTGGTTTGTGTAGTTTTTGACTGGAGGATTGCACCAGCTGGACATGGTAGTACACAACTGTAATCTCAGCTTCTTGGGAGGCTGAGGTGGGAGGATTGCTTAAGGCCAGGAGTTCAAGACCAGCCTGGGCAACATAGCGAGACTCCATCTCTAAAAAATAAAAATTAAAAGAAGATTGTAGTCATTCTTAGGCTGTTCACCTGTATGTAATGTGTCATCTTTCTCTGACTGCTTTCATGGTTTCCCTTTTCATCACTGGCATTCATCCATTTGATTGTGGTGTGTCTTGGTGCATGTATGTTGATGTGTCTATAAGTAAATGAGTGTGGGTGGTGCATGTGTTTTATCCTACTTGAGGCTTGTGAGCTTCTTGGATCTGTGGGTGTATATCATTCATCAAATTTGGAAAATTTTGTCTTTCATTAAATATTGCTGTTATGCCATAGTTCACCTCTTTCTTCACAGATCTACTTCTTCACACACATTCGGGTCTGCTCCTCTGTGATTTCTGTGTACTTCTCTTTCTTGGGGAAAACTGAGAAGAGAGAATTCAGTGGGATGAACTGTAGTCTCCATCAATGCCATTGGTCTTGAGACCACGAGTGGCACTCGCCTTCTTTCTCCTCCTCCATTCATTCTAAATTCCCCTTATCCTCAGCAGTCACCTCAGCAGGCCTTGGCTTCCCTGGGGATGTGACCCAAATCTTCATTCCTGAGGGCTCTGAGTCTTTCAGTCTAGATTTGCTGTATGTGTCCATTCACAGTTACAATGGGTCCAGGGAATTCTGGGATGCACTGGACAGCCCTACTTCCTCCTGCCAATCAGGGTTAATTGTCCTGCCACTGTAGTGACTCTTCTCACCTGCTGATCCTGGGCATGCGAAGTCCTAGGTGTGCCAGTGGTGGCCATAACTTGTAGATCAATGGACCCTTACCATGTCCACTGGCAAGTGTGCTTTCTTCGAGATCAGGACCTCCAACACTGTAGCACCCAGAGTTTCAGGGATGACAAGGATAAAATTCCCCAGTAGGCTATAGGGAATCATGTTGAAAGGGGCCATTCCTGCTTCCATCCCTTGAGTCCTGGATCCACATATTCTCTGATAAAGGACATAGTGCCATATAGAGGTTTCTGATTCAGTGCATAAGTTGAATCCTGAAGAAGGGTGACTCCAAGCTAGCACTTCCCACTGTTTTTCAGGAAGCTGTGAGGCCAGCTGCTTCAGCCTGGTGCAGTCTGTCATATGACCATGGACCCTATGGCCAGGGGCCCCCTCCTGCCCCACCTTCACTAGGAAGTTGGGCCTCTTGTCAGATGCTCTGCTGCTTGTAATTCTATGTTTGTGAATCAGGAATCCCCTAAGTCTGGCAGAGGCTCTGTGGGCAGGGAAGGTCAATCCATGCCCGGGTATCTAAAGCGAAGAGGATGAACTGCTGACCCTTCAAGACTGAAGGGGCATGACGTGGTTGGCTTCCACAGATCTGGCCTGAAGATACAGAGCCATAGTGGGGCTCAGTATTGGTCCCTGTTGCTCACAAGTTGGACATTCAGAGGCAGCAATGGCTAGCTCTGCCTTGGTGAGTGAAAATCCATGTTGTTGGGCCCATGCACAGCCCTGTCTCTGCCATGGTGGGCACGCCATTCATGTCTCTAGCCATTTTGTGGTGACTGATGGTGGCTCTTGTCCACTGGCAAGTCATTTTGTCTACTTGGTTGTTCAGTGCGTGTTCTGTGGTAGATGTTTCCAGTGGGCATTAACGTGCAAATCAGAAGTCCTTGAACTGTCTACCCATTTCCATATGCCTCTTTCTCAGGATTCCTTGTCTGTAATCTTCCAATGTGTTTCCTTCCAAGTCCCTGACCAGATGGTCAGACTATTGGCCATTGGCCAGGAATTTGTACATATTTTCCCTTCAGGCCACTTTTCCTCATATGTATCTACTCCTTGCAGCTTCCCGCATTGAGAACATTGTTCCCTCTTTCCAGGTCACCCATCAGTGTGGCTAATGTCTGCTTTTAACTCTACCCATAAACTAAGCAGATCCATCTGTAAACCAAGCTTGGGCTTCTTCCTCCTCGTTTAGCCAGTCATATGGGCTCTCCCTAGCAGGCTGTACACATAACCAGGGGAGGGCATGGGTGCATCTGTGGTGGGTGACATGGGCCTCTGGCCTTCTTGCTCATGCAGCTTACTCATGCCCTATGGCTCCTCCAGGACCCAATCCTGACAGATCACTTCTACTTTATGATTGCCGCTGGCCACGTGTGACATTTTGACTTGTTGGGTTCAACAGAACCCAGTTCCCAGCAGTCACTTATGGACGTATGGTCACATGGTGTTTGGTGGCCAAGGGTTCTATCTCCACCAGGCTCCAGTAACAGTTGCTTCTCAAACAGCATAAGCTGCTCTGCTGTGGATGTCATGGTCTTGCTCCAGAATCCTAGGAGGCTGCGATCTGATTCTTCCACCAGAGCTCGCCATTACCCATCCCCTCTCACTACCTCTTTTCCAACCACTGACCACCCCTACCCCCACCAACACCATAGGGTCTGAAGATCAAATGGTCCAAGTAGCAGTGCTGTTTGCACTGTGGCCTGGACCTGTCACATAACCCTTTCCTGCTCCAGGCCTTACTCAAAGCTGGAAGCCTTCTGTGTCACCTGGTATACAGGCTGGAGAAGTATTCCTACATGTGGAAGGCATTGAATAGTAGTTCTCGGAGTGGAGGGTGTTACCTGAGAAACCCAAATAGCTCTACCAGGAGCTGTGCCTCCTGGTTTGTGGTGGGAGATTCCAGATGCAGCAATTTGCCTTCCACTTTGGAGTGGTTATCTTGGCATGCCCTCCATCACTGGACCTCTGAGAGTGTCACTGAAGTGGCCCGTCCCTGAGTCATCATAGCATTTACTTCCCACGAGCTTACCAAGACTTCTAGTATATGAGCCTCTCGTCTGTCCTGTGCAATCAGCCCTACGTCACTGATAGAACGGGTCAGTGTCATGTTCTGTTTGATGTATGCGTGGTTCAGGTTCTCTTTGGACTATATCATGACAGAAGTTGGGAAAGTTAATATGGTCCTGAAATAAACTATAAATGACTATTCCTGTTTCTCTTGTTTGAAAGCAAATATTTCTCGTTCTCTTTTTCTTTCTTTTTGTTTTTGAGACGGAGTTTTGCTCGTTGCCCAGGCTGGAGTGCAATGGCGGATCTCGGCTCACTGCAAGCTCCACCTCCTGGGTTCAAGCAATTCTCCTGCCTCAGCCTCCTGAGTAGTTGGGATTACAGATGCCCGCCACCACACCCAGCTATTTTGTGTATTTTTTTTAGTAGAGGCAGTGTTTCACTATGTTGGCCAGGCTGGTCTCAAACTCCTGACCTCAGGTGATCCATCCGCCTCAGCCTCCCAAAGTGCTGGGATTACAGGCGTGAGCCACCGCGCCCGGCTCTCTTTTCTAATTACAGTGGAAGAGAATGCATTTGCCAAATCACTGGCTGCATCATCACGTACTTGATGCCCAGTCTGCTACAGTGGCACTACCACATCCAGCATTGCAGCTGCAATCAGAAATTGAAGTTGGTTACATCTGTGGTTGTCTACAGTCATTCTCCAGGGTGCATCAGCAGGGGCCACCCTGCAAATGCTAAGGGCCAGCACTCTGTATTCTATATGAAGGTCTTTAACGGTGCTCATCTGCACTGCCCCACTCCACCCCAAGGCAGTGTAGGCCAGCAACCCATCTCAAAACAAAAAAATGAAAACAAAAGCAAACAAAAACTCTCCAATGGCTTCCATACTTAGAGTAAGAACCAGGTTCCTTGCTCTGATCCTTGCGACCTTGGATGATCTGGCCCCAGGCTGCGTCAAGCTCGGGAGTCTTTTTTTTTTTTTTTTTGAGACGGAGTCTCACTCTGTCGCCCAGGCTGGAGTGCAGTGGCCAGATCTCAGCTCACTGCAAGCTCTGCCTCCTGGGTTCACGCCATTCTCCTGCCTCAGCCTCCCGAGTAGCTGGGACTACAGGCGCCCGCCACCTCGCCTGGCTAGTTTTTTGTATTTTTTAGTAGAGACGGGGTTTCACAGTGTTAGCCAGGATGGTCTCGATCTCCTGACCTCGTGATCCGCCCGTCTCGGCCTCCCAAAGTGCTGGGATTACAGGCTTGAGCCACCGCGCCCGGCCAAGCTCGGGAGTCTTTCTAACCACACAGTGGCCTCACCGTCCTTCAGACATCACAAGCTGGTTGTCTCCTGACCTTTGTACCTGCTGTTTGTTCTACCTGGAACACTCCTCCCAGATTCTTTCATGTCAGGCTCCCTCACTTTCTGATCTCTGACCAAATGATGAAAGGGTCAATCCATCAGAAGGGCATGTAACTGTTATATTGGTACTGTCTATGTGCCAAATAGTGTTTCAAAATACAAAAGCAGAGATAATATACTTAAAGAGAGAAAGAGACCTCAGTAAGTGATAGCAAACCAGATTAAAAATTAGTAAGGAACCATTTATATGCTGTCTACAAGGCTGGAAGTTAAAGGATGAATAAAGATACAACATGCAAAATGAATCCAGCTTTAGCATGCCCATGTGCATTTCAGACAAAGAAAACAAGACAAGGAAGCTTACCAGAGATAGTGTGGGGCATTATATAATAATAAAGGAGTCAGTTTGTCTTGAGAAATGTATATGCTTCTAATAACATAGCTTCTGAATGAAGAAGCAAAAATCAACAGAACTGAGAAAGAAAAATTCCAAACCATAATTGGAGACTTTGTTAGCATTAGTAGACAAAATGTGTGGGATGCTGCTGAAAGCTGTAAACAGAGGATGTATAGCCTTGAAATTTATATAGTAGGAAAAAAAGGTTGAAAAATTTATACATTCTCAAAAAGTTAGAAAAAAATCTACCAAAATAAACCCAAAGTAAACACAAGCTAGGAAAAAAAATTGGTTCAAATATGGAGTAGGTGGAATACAGACAGGTTTAAAAAGTAAGAGGAGACATTCTGAAGAATTAAATTGGAGGCCAGACAACTCTAGCCAGATGGCTTCAATGATGAGTTCTACCCAAAATACAAAGAAATATCTATCTTACCAAACTTACACATTCATTCTAGGTGCCAAAGAATGTTCATTTCCACCACAGTCCACGGAAGTTATTTGTGGCTATTACTAACCTCTTAATTGTTTGCCAAATCAATAAATGAAAAATAGCATCTCCTGTTTTTGTTTGCATCTTATTATGATGTTCAACATCTAATATTAGCCATTTTTCACTTTCAGTATTTTTTTTTTTTTTTTTTTTGAGACGGAGTTTCGCTCTGTCGCCCGGGCTGGAGTGCAGTGGCCGTATCTCAGCTCACTGCAAGCTCCGCCTCCCGGGTTTACGCCATTCTCCTGCCTCAGCCTCCCGAGTAGCTGGGACTACAGGCGCCTGCCACCTCGCCCGGCTAGTTTTTTTTGTATTTTTTAGTAGAGACGAGGTTTCACCGTGTTAGCCAGGATGGTCTCGATCTCCTGACCTCGTGATCCGCCCGTCTCGGCCTCCCAAAGTGCTGGGATTACAGGCTTGAGCCACCGCGCCCGGCCTCAGTATGTTTTTTTGCTCATTTTCCTTTTTTCAACTTTAAATATCACTTAGTTATACATTATATTTGCTGTCTACAGTATATATGATTTATATATATATACATATACACACACATATAAATATGTGTATATGTAGGACATTAGAATATTTTTGGTAGATTATATTGTTTATATGTATACACATATATTAGGTTTATATGTATACACATATTGTTTATATGTATACACACATATAAATCTAATATATATACACATATACACACAAATATATTTACTTATCCATTTCTTAATAACTTGTTCTTCAAAAAATGTTTCCACTTTTCTGATAATGCAAACATAACCTTCTAGCAATTTTACATTTATGTTTAACCTTTGATCCATTTGGCATTTGCTAATATCGTGGGGTAGGGAGTTAAGCTTGGTATTTCACTCAAATGTGACCAACTGTCTCAACACCACTTTTGTTTTTAAGAACAGTGATTTTGTGAATTAGAAATGCAATCTATCATATATTGATTTTATATTTACACAGCAATCTCTCTGGGCTTTTTCAAATGTATTTATCCGTGTTAAGTATTTTATACCACAAATCACTAGATTATAAAATGCTGTTAGAAGTCTCACGTCTTCCAAATTTCTATTATCACACATTTTTTCTTCCAAATGCATCTTACTTCTTTTGATTTTGATAGGGATTGTCACGACTTTGGGGAAAGAATGAATGGTCTTGTATTTAGGTCTTTCTGGGTTCATAGCATGTCTCCATTTTTAAAAATTTTCTACGTCTTTTGGTTAACCTTTAGTTTTCTTCACAAAGGTCTGTGACACTTCCTGTTAGGTGTAATTCCATTTAATAAGCATTATATTATTTTGTTATTGTGAACAGGGATATTTTAAAGATACAGTTTCAAAGTTAGTATGGATAGACGGTATTGATTTTTGTATAGTCTAGCCACTTCACAGAGCTTTTCTATTCATTCCAAAGGTAGGGCAAAAGCAAAAACCCAAAAATCTTTGCGTTTTTCCCCATAGATAATCAAATTGTTGAAAATGTTTTCTCTTCTATTCTCATATTAGGACTTTTTTTCTTAGTATTGGTGGTGGGGCTCCTTGTTTTGTTGACTTTAATTAATACTTTTAGTTCACCATTAAGATGTTTCATTGGGAATGCCATAACTTTAAATACATTTACGACATTTACTTTTCCTAGCTTTATTTCTTTAAAATGAATGAGAGCTAACATTTGTCCTACACTAATTTACCAAAAGGCACTCATTGTTAATCATGTTTTTTTTTTCCTTTAATCTGTTAACATAGTTAACAGCATTGATAAGAGTTTCCTAATCATTTTTTTTTTTGGATCTTTTAAAAATACAATTCCAGGTTACTATTTCATATAGCTTATGATCTAGGTTTCAGGTACTGTACTTGTACTGCTTATCAACTATTAAACCATTATGGATATTCTAATGTGTGATGTGACCTTCCTAAGCCAGTCAGAAGTCCACATTATTCTTATAAATATGTCTGGAGATTTGGGAATGGAAGGTGGAACAGCATGGTGAAGAGTCATCTAGGACTCAGTGGAACTAGATGTGGCTTATATTTGCCATTAGGTTACTCGATAATCCTTTATTTCAAATGTGAAGATTTATAAAATGGGTTATTGGAAGAATTAAATGTTAAGGTGCTGTGAACAGTGTCAACTACCATATAAATATAATAAATTATTAAATTACAAGTAAGGTCTTTTTAAGTGCAATTATGAAAGAAGATACAATATAAACACATTAAAATCTCTAAAGCCATGTAAAACCCGAAGGCATTAAAATTTATTAAATGATGCAATAACAACAGAATTCTTTATTTACAATAGCATTATTTAACATCAAATAAGCAAATAGCATCAGCAAAGCAATATTAACTTGCATAAATGTATTTAAAATTTCTCTGAATATATCTACCTTTGCATAAACTGCTCACACTAGAAATACAAACATCAATGCAGGTGAACAAAGTGATGTTCAGAGTCAACTCCATTTTGAAAATAAATCACAACCTGAAACACTGTAAGCTTTCTCCTGAAGAACCATAGTTAATATATTGCTTAATTTTACCCTTGTATAATCTTTTCATATACACACATCTCAGATGCAACTTCATGAGGAACTGTACAAATAAAACTCACAAATGACAAAGGAAAAAAAATGACAGTTAAATGTTTGAAGAAATGTATCATCATCACTATTCAACAACATAAAGGTTAAGTGATGATGCACTTATTCAAAAATTGTACACAATTCACTATACAAATATAATACATCGGACAGCTATGTAGGAATATACAAGACTTAAAAACAGATCTAAGGCATTATGCTAGATTTTAGCATTTTGAGGTTCTTGCACATAGCTTTTACCTGTAGTAAGAAACTTAAAAGATTTTGTTTTAGTCTATAAAGAAACACCAGGGAGAAAATTCTAATTAAAATCGAAGCCACTACAGTAATTTTCTTTTGTGCAGAGAATGCTTTGCTCTTAGGCAGCATACTACCATACAAACACTAGAAAATTTTAAATTCACACCAACAATTAATGGCTTAAGTTGCATTTCAAAATTGATTGTGTATCTTTGGGTTCTGCAAGTGGATCTGTGCCACCCATTTCATGTGTTAAGCCCATATGAACTCCATTTTTGAACACAGATTAAAAATTGCATTATATAAACTGCAAAAACATTGCTTTCAATTATTACAGGCCGTAAGAGATACACATAGGGAGAGGGGCATATTAATCTTTGAGTCAAACGAATTCATTGTAATAAAACAGCTCACTTCACTTTTTAAACTTACCACATTACATGAACACTTAAATGAGTTTTACAACCAAGTTAATGTATGTATACTTTTCACATTATGTTTTTCACATTTAGTAATATAAGCGAAACACTGATTATTTGTACTATTAAACGAAAACCAAGTACTCAGTCTAACAAATTTATTGTGTACAGCATGAGAAATACTGATAATGAAGGGAATTGATTTGGCTTTTGCTTCTATAGTGATCAATATGATCAGAGGATTCCTTCACTTACTTTTCTTCTCCAAATTAGATGTAAAACAAAAATCCATTACCTGATCGAAACCATAAGACAATTTATCATCTTTTCCTTCAAAACAGCAATGATCATGAATTATTATAAATTACCAGTATCATGAGGTTGCAGATTTGTCTGAATTAGGATCGACATTAAAATACAGCGGGTAGATGGATAAAAAAGAACAGATAGGTAGATAGTTTTGGACGGTGTTGTAGTTAAAAGGGACTTGAAACTAAAAACAAAACAAATCCAGTTTAAACTCCATTTCTTTTTTGTGCTGTGTGAAGTTAAAAATCATTACAATTCACATATTTCTAAACATTAAAACTGGTCGGTCACACTGAATTGTATGCCACGTGAGCCTCAGCACACGGGGAGGTCCTGGAGTCCTGGGCCAACATCTGCTTGTTTTTTCCATCACAGTTGGGCAACCCAATGGTTTGGTGGAGAAAAGTAGAGCCTTTTGAGGGGATATATGAACTGGTGGCCACTAAGAAGTGCTGTTCCTTGGCCACCTCCCTGTATTGAGATCCCTCTCAAGTGGAAAAAAAGTAGCAAAATGCAAATTTCCAGAAAGCTTCTTTAGTATGGAGCAACATTTTCAGACTGTCTACTTACCATCTATCTTTGGGTTATATCTCTTTCTATATTTCCATAATCTGTACACATAGAGAGAGATATAAATATAAATGGGGTAGTTTGTACATTTTTCACCCTGCCACAAATAAACAATCAAATTTCAAGGAAAAACTTCTCTGTTCCTAAAAAGCCTGGCTAATGAGATATTATAAAATGCTTTGCTTTTTAGACATCAAAAAGATATCATTCTGAAATTTAGGTAAGAAAGGTATTAGGGGTTAAGGAGAAATAGCTCAGAAAAGGTCATCAGTTTCTTGGTATTGCAGTTGTCTGAAACTGACACCCATTAATAAAAGATTATTCCCCTACCAGAGTGGGCAAGAAAAACAACCATAAAAGTGGCCTGCTTAGTAACATGTAGTCTTTCTAAGGTTCATTAAGAAAGAATATAAACATATAAAAATCAAGAATTGGTTCCTACAGCGGCTGCATATCATACAGATTAGATAAATGACTTATGAGCAGAATCACAAGGTTTAGAAAATAAAAAGTCGTAAGTCTACAAATTAGGTCTAATCAAGGCATTGATATCCTTTACAAAACACCTTTAGGAGACATTGCTATGAAGATATCTAATTTAATACTGAAGTACCTCATTTTTGAGTCAATTCCACAATATGTATACTTCACAAAAATTATACAATTAAAACACATAAGTTCTCAACTTAAATTATTGCTTGTTTACATATAAATCGGATTTTATGTACCTTACAAAACTTCGGCTTAGTCAGCACTGCTAAAAAACAAAATAAAAAACACATGGCAGAGGTTAAATCTGTCGTGATATCTGCTATCAATTTAAACACACTGGCATTTTCTCCCATTTTGGAGGCCAGAGTTGCTGGGGAACAGAATATACATGCTTCCAAAGCAGGTATCCTTAGCTCGATTGGTATCAAGTCTTAACTTTGCTCTTCTCCTTGCCAGTAAATGCATTTTTTTTTTTCTGAAATTCAATACTTAGCAATTGGTAAGTGGCTGGCAAAACATTTAAGGAAATAAAGGGCTTACCTGGTTTCTGTAGCTTATATTATTTTTTAAAAAATGAATGAAAGTAGGGAGGATGGGGAATGAGAGAGGGGAAGGGAAGAGTCAGGCTGACAGGGAAGAAGAGATGCTGATTCAAGCTGTCTGATCAAACTAAAGGGAACTTAATATAGAAATGAAAATTATTTCTTCTTGATTCATGATTCAGGCGAACTAGTTTGGTTTTAACAGAGAAAAAACAAGGAAAAAATATTTGCTAATGTTAACAGCCCTCTCACAGGCTCCTTTTCATCTGTTCAGTAACTGGAGACTCTTTCCAACATGGTCTTTAGCGCTTTCTAAAGATACGACTGTGACTTTGTTGGTCTTCATGCACTGGGTGTGTCTGTAAATATGGCGCTGTCCACGGTGTCTGTCCTGCTTCCATCCCAAGTTCAGGCTTTAGCTTAAAACACTTTTAGTTTTTAAAAAAATTCTTTTCTTTCCCCCAGATAAAATCTTAATCTTTTGCACTAGACTGTTAGCCAGGGAAAACAAAGCAAGAAACCAGTGTCTGGAACCGAACAGGAACAGAACAAGAGCATGGATCTCCTTAAATACATACATTTAAATACATTCAATCTGACATGGGTATGAAATTTGCCTGTCAACATTTACTTTGCAGGAGAGATCTAAGTTGCACTAAGGTGAATGCAGTGAACAGACTGAGCGACTGTCTGGATGCGAGCTTCAGACTGTCAAGAGAAGAGGCAGCTCCTCCTGCCACAGCCGAGTGGATGCCACCCTGGGGACCAGGGCCCAGGCCTGTCTGCTCTGGCAGAACCGGCTGGCAGGTCAGTTGGTTTGAAACAAATAGACACAGCTCTCCAGACTTGGAAGTGTTTTGAGCAAGTGAGCCCGGTCAGCTGAAGAAGCAACTGGCTACTGTCAGTGTCAGCAATATTTCTGTAGGAAAACAGACAGATAAAAAGTTGTGAAATATCTTTGAGGTTTTGATAAAACCATCATAAAGCCCATCACAAAAACATCAAAATCCCTGACTATTTTCAATAAAGCAAATCACTAAGGCTGCATCTGGATAAGGACATTCGATGTGGAGGTGAACAGGCAGAGGGCGCCATTCCTTCCTTCACACAACGCTTCCAGGAGGCAAGGAGGAGCCCAGCGAATCCTACATGCTATTTCTTGCAGGCCATCGTCTGCAAATGGATGACGAATCTCTCCTTAATGACCGCTCTCCAACCAACAACATCCTAGCTCAATTTCATTTCTCCCACCTTCAATAAAGATGACTGAACAATTCACCCAGCTGCTTTTTGGCAGCATCCGATCCAGAAGGGGCCACTGCTTCCTAATCCTTCCTCAAATTCATCCAGTACAAACCCTTCTTCTATAAAATGGCCCTCCTGATTTTCCCTAATCAGATGCTCCCAAGGTTCTCTGGGTGTGTTCTCCCTGGCTTCAGCAAGCTAAATCATGATGGATTTTGACTCCTGGGGTGTTCTTTCTTTTTTTTTTTCCTTTCTTTCTTTTTTTTGAGACGCAGTCTTTCTCTGTTGCCCAGGCTGGAGTGCAGTGGCACAATCTCGGCTCACTGCAACCTCCGCCTCTCAGGTTCAAGTGATTCTCCAGCTTTGGCCTCCTGAGTAGCTGGGACTACAGGCGCCCGCCACCGTGTCTAATTTTTGTATTTTTTGTAGAGATGGGGTTTCACTATGTTGGCCAGGCTGGTCTCAAACTCCTGACTTCAGGTGATCTGCTCACCTTGGCCTCTCAAAATGCTGGGATTGCAGGTGTAAGCCACTGCGCCCAGCCTCTTGGGGTGTTCTTGCTGGTTTTTGGCTATGTGCTGATGATGTGAATGACTGAATACCAAAGGTTATAGTGAGCAAGTCATGTGGCATTGTTTCTTTGGTTGGTGCAAATATATCTGTCAATGATTTTCTTTGGCTATTGACTATCTTCCTTCCAAAAGTTTTCATTCACTTAGCAAACATTAATTCAGCATCTATTATATGGTAGGTGCTGGGATATATCCACAAGACATTCTTTGTTACTGGTATCACAAAAATTGCCCAACTAGGCAAGGCAGACAACATGGAGATTATAATTGTACCTTGCTACAAATCAAATGATCATAAATAACAACATGATCTGAGTTCTGTTAGTGGAAATACTGTCTGCTTTAGAAACATGTAACAATTGCTTCTGGGATTTAGATATTTAGACACAGAATTCTAGGCCATCAGGGCCATTAGAAATTATCTAATGTAAGTAAGATTAGAGAGGAAGCCAGCTCCAAATAATGTATTTTACCTTAGCACCCCAAAAAGAGAGTTCTGGGGAAAGTATTGCCAGATCATGAGTTCTAGTGGCCAAAGGTGGAATTACATTAGCCCCTGGTCAGATGCACAATTCTCCTAAGCTTACAAAATGAGCTTAGAATACCTGTGATTTTACTTCTTCTCAGAGAAGAACATTTAGCATACTTTATAATATAAAGCTGAATAGATTCGTATTCCTAACTTGTGTCACTTTTATGATTTCATAGAAAACACTCCATGGTGCTGATTAAAATATGAAAAACCCTCAATTTTCCAGTTAGTCTAGAAAAAGAAACTCTACTGAGAAGTATTCATACCTATTGCATTTCTGAGGCTTAGAAACTGTGTAAGGCAGTATTCTTTGGCATGGACTACCATCCAGGAGCAGCCACCGAAGAGAATCAGTTTGATGAAGGAGAACGCTGTGCTCCACACACACCTCTGGAGTCGCACTACCTGGGGTGTACCCTGGCTGTGTCACTTAGGGGTGGGGGCCATTTTGTACCTAATACTTCTTAGGATGGTTGTAAGGATTACACAAAATGATGCACATGAAGTGTTTAAATAGTTCTTGGAACATCATAAGTGCTCACTAAATGTCATCACCACTATCACCATCATCATCAACTAAAAGCTGACCCTATTAGTGATCAATTTTCATAACACTAGTAAATAGAAGTAATTACAAGAGAACCATGCTGCTGAGCAGTAAACTCAATTTTAATCTATTTAAATATATCTAAAATATAAAGAAATGCTGTAAGTTCTTATAAAAGGAAGAATCTTCTGGTTAGGTCAAATAACTGCCCTTCTCTAAATACATATTTTTGGTAAGTCTATGGTTGTACATACTAGCTCTGCTTAAAGCAAGGTACCACTATAATTTCCAATTCAAGATAAATGGAACAGAGTCAATTAATAATGGATGACAGTAGTATCTTGTTCAACAAATAGAACCAGATTACCACTAACAATTCTGGAAAAGAGCAGGGCACAGGCTCACGCCTGTAATCCCAGCAGTTTGGGAGGCCGAGGCAGGCGGATCATTTGAGGTCGAGTTTGAGAGCAGCCTGGCCAACATGGTGAGACCCCGTCTCTACTAAAAATACAAAAATTAGCTGGGCGTGGTGGTGGCGGCATGGGCCTGTAACCCCAGCTACTTGGGAGGCGGAGGCAGAAGATTCGCTTGAACCTGGGAGACAGAGGCTGCAGTGAGCCAAGATTGTACCACTGCACTCTAGCCTGGTCGACAGAGACTCCGTCTCAAAAAAAAAAAAAAAAAAAAAATTCTGGAAAAAGCTCCTTGATTCATAACAGCAGCAGCAGAGCTTATTACGGAAACACAGGATGACAACTGAACCCCTATCAGTGTGCACATAAGTAGCACGGTGACAAATGCAAGTAACTTCTGGTTATTTCTGATGAATGAAAAGGGATATCCTATACAGATTATTCTCTGGCCTTAGCAATCAGCATGAAGAAAGTGCAGGTGGATGAGGCAGATTCAAGAGCGGGACTAGAAAAAAACAGGGAAAGTTGATGAGGTTATCAGTGGCCTGGGCAAGACAGTAATAGACAGGCGCTGTGTTGCCCAGGATGGAGTGTAGTGGCTGTTCACAGGTGCAGTCATAGCTCACTGCAGCCTAGAACCCCTGGCCTCAAGCCAGCTGAGTAGCTGTGACTACAAGTGTGCCACCCACTGTGCCTCACCCAAAAGACGCCTTTGCTGGGAAGAGAGAACATCCTATATTTACTGAAAATTGATGTCTTAGATCCTAATGCTACTCTTTCCATTTGGGTTTAGTGGGCCCCCATGGGGCACCAAGATGCACGTGAAGGTGAACCCCTGGTCCTGCCAGCCTGCCGTGTGGCCCGCACCACAGGGCTGGTTGCAGGCCCGTCCCTAAACCCCCAGCCGGGCACTTTCTACCTTGGTTGATTTGGGTCACCAGTTCTCGAAGTCTTCAGGCTAGCTGGTGACCCTGCGTAAATTATCTCGTCCTCTGAGATTCAGTCTCCTCATCTGAAGCGGTGGGGAACCTTAAATATCTATGAAGGGCCTGGCACTGTCCTTGGTAAATTCGAGGCCAAAACGTTCACTCCCTTCCCTTGCTCTGGGAGGTTCCTCCCTCCTGAGATGAAGAATCCCAATGCCTGGGGCTGAGGATGCTTCCAAAAATGTAGCTGAATATTTACTGTCTGTCCACATTGTTTATGAATATCTTTCTCATCCCTATAAGATCTAAATATTGAGAAGGGAGTGGCACCAAAGAAGGAAATTATCCCTTCTTGGCCTTCTCCAATGCTACCTGCATTAAACCCTTAGAAAAATCTCACAAGTGCTCAGTGTTCCCTTCAGGGAAGTGGCAGGAGGGTGCAGGGGTTAAGAGTGCATATTTGGGGTCAGCTGGCCTGGATTTAGTTCCCAATGCTGTAAGACCTTGATCGAGTCATTAAACTCTCAAAACAGTAGCTCTACCAGACAGTTGTGGTGTGGTTTAAATGAGGGAATCTAAGTAAAACTCTTTTTTTAATTTTTTTTATTTATTTATTTATTTTGAGACGGAGTCTCGCTCTGTCACCCAGGCTAGAGTGCTGTGGCCGGATCTCAGCTCACTGCAAGCTCCGCCTCCCGGGTTCACGCCATTCTCCTGTCTCAGCCTCCCGGGTAGCTGGGACTACAGGCGCCGCTATGTCGCCCGGCTAGTTTTTTGTAGTTTTTAGTAGAGACGGGGTTTCACCGTGTTAGCCAGGATGGTCTCGATATTCTGACCTCGTGATCCGCCCGTCTCGGCCTCCCAAAGTGCTGGGATTACAGGCTTGAGCCACCGCGCCCGGCCTAAAACTCTTAATGGAGAATAGGCTTGCAGTAAATGCTCAGTACATGTTGGTTGTTTCTGTAATTTTTTAAAAGGCAGAATGTGGGACCATCTCAGTGTTCTGATTTTGTAACAGCTGGATCTCTTCTTCTTGGAGGTTACATGGCAGCTGAAAAAGGGCACAAGGCAGGGCAGATCAATTCCTGAGGCTCTTGGGAGACAGGGGTGGCAGACTGGGCCCATGAAATATTTGAGGGCCTTAACCTACAGAGTGGCTTTCTCGGGGCACCCGCTCTGCTGGAGCCCTGGCCTAGGCTGGCATGCAGTCACATGATGAAGGGTGAGGCAGGGAGGTCTAATCTCACTGTGGTGAATTCAAGGAGGGAGATGTGAGCCTGGCCTCCCAAATCCATTTTTCTCCCATAGAGATATGATGTGCTCAGAGGTTGAGCTCCCCGGCACTTTTGGGTTAAAATGGTCCCTCTGTGGGAGCCCAATTATCAGTAACGTCACTGTTCTTCTGGGAAGTGTGTTCCTGATTTCAACTTCTGCACATAAGCCATGACTGAGTTGTGTGGCTGCTCATTTCCTGTACTCAGTGGAGGAGAGAACAGAATTGGCACCAGGAAAGATACCAGCCCCTCTAGGTATGTACACACAACATCTACAGGACTCCCACCAACAGCCAGCACCTCTGCCACTCAGGACTGTGGATTCTTAAAAACAAGAGAAACCGCATGGAGAATATTCACACAGTAAGTTAAAATCTGGAGCAAATTTATGCTATTACTTTCTCAACTTGAATGCTAGTATTAACCAAATCATCCAATACCCACTTTTTTTTTTTTTTTTTTTGGAGGAAATTGAACAACAACCCTGTACTGTCTCTATTGGGGGAGGATTTTTTTTTTTTTTTTTTTTTTTTTTGGAGACAGAGTTTTGCTCTTGTTGTCCATGTTGGAGTGCAATGGCTTGATCTTGGCTCACTACAATTTCCGCCTCCCGGGTTCAAGCAATTCTCCTGCCTCAGACTCCTGAGTAGCTGGGACTACAAGCATGTGCTTCTATGCCTGGCTAATTTTGTATTTTTAGTAGAGGTGAGGTTTCATCATGTTAGCCAGGCTAGTCTTTTTTTTTTTTTTTTTTTTTGAGACAGAGTCTCGCTCTGTCGCCCAGGCTGGAGTGCAGTGGCTGGATCTCAGCTCACTGCAAGCTCTGCCTCCCGGGTTTATGCCATTCTCCTGCCTCAGCCTCCCGAGCAGCTGGGACTACAGGCGCCCGCCACCTCGCCCGGCTAGTTTTTTGTATTTTTTAGTAGAGATGGGGTTTCACCCTGTTAGCCAGGATGGTCTCGATCTCTTGACCTCGTGATCCGCCCATCTCGGCCTCCCAAAAGTGCTGGGATTACAGGCTTGAGCCACCGCGCCCGGCCAGCCAGGCTAGTCTTGAACTCCTGACAGGTGATCCGCCCGCCTCGGCCTCCCAAAGTGTTCGGATTATAGGCTTGAGCCACTGCGCCTGGCCAGGAGAGGATTTTTTATTTTTATTTGTACAAATTTATGGGGGTACATGTGAAATTTCATTACATAATGCATAGCGAGTGATCAAGTCAGGGTTTCAGGATGTCCATCACCCAGATGCAATACATTTTTAACTATAGTTATGCTACTCTGCTAACATTACATTTATTCCTTCTAATTGTATGTCTGTAACCTCTCACCCACTTCTCTTTCTCCTCTTCTGCCCTCACAGTCACCTTTCTTAGTCTCTGTTATGTATTTTTCCACTCTCTACTTCCATGTGAATAAATTTTCTAGTTCTCATATGTGAGAACATGCAATAGATATTTGTCTTTTTGTGCCTGCCTTATCTCAGTTAAGATAATGACCTCCAGTTCCATCTATGTTGCCACAAATGACATGATTTCATTTTTTTTAATGGCTAAATAGTATTCTACTGTGTATATGTACCACATTTTCTTTATCCATGTATCCATTGATGGACATACAGGTTGATTCTGTATCTTTGCTATTGTGAATAGTGCTGCAATAACCATGAGTGCAGGTATCCCTTTGATATACTCACCTTTCTTCCTTTGGGTAGAAACCCAGCAGTGTGACTCCTGGATCAAATGATAATTCTGTTTTTAGTTTTCTGAGAAATCTCCATACTGGCTCTACTAGTTTACATTCTAACAGTGTATGAGAGTTCCCTTTTTACAGTATCTTGTCAACATCTGTTATTTTTTGTGTTTTTAATAATAGCCATTCTGACTGGGGTAAAATGGTATCTCCTTATGGCTTTTATTTGTATTTCTCTGATGATTACTGATGCTGAGCATTTTTAATATATCTGTTGGCCATCTGCATGTTTTCTTTTGAGAAATGTCTATTTATGTCCTTTGTCCACCTTTTTTTTTGAGATGGAGTCTCACTCTGTCACCCAGGCAGGAGTGCAATGGCATGGTCTCGGCTCATTGCAACCTCCACCTCCCAAGTACAAGTGATTCTCCTGCCTCAGCCTCCGTAGTTGGGACTACAGGCACATGCCAACACAGCTGGCTAATTTTTGTATTTTTAGTAAAAATGGGGTTTCACTAAGTTGGCCAGGCTGGTCACAAACTTTGCCCACTTTTTAATGGGATTATCTATTTTATTCCTGTTGAGTTCTTCGTATATTATAGATATTAGTCCCTTGTTGGATAAATGGTTTGCAAATATTTTCTTCCACTTAACAGGTTGTATGGGATAGAATTTTTTAAAAAAGAGCTACCAATTGTGAAGGGTAATATCCCTTACCTTAAAGGGCCACATAGGCCCATTTACCTATGTGCCAAACTGCTCAGAGCTCTCCCTGCAAGAGATCTGCTGCTAGGTACATATTTCAATTAGGTCTAAGTACTAATTATTCTACAGTTTCATTGGCTGAACATGGTAATATCATTCTTTTTAGAACAAGTGTTTAACAGGCCAGGTGTGATGGCTCACGCCTGTAATCCCAGTGCTTTGGGAGGCTGAGGTGGGTGAATCACCTGAGGTCAGGAGTTTGAGACCGGCCTGGCCAACATGGTGAAACCCCGTCTCTACTAAAAACACAAAAACTAGCCAGGCATGGTGGCGTGTGCCTGTAATCCCAGATACTCAAGGCTGAGGTAGGAGAGTTGCTTGAATCCGGGAGGTGGAGGTTGCAGTGAGCCAAGATCATGCCACTGCATTCCAGCCAGGGCAACAAAGCAAGACACTGTCTCAGAAAAACAAAAAACAAAAGTGTTTAAGGTGTAATAAGCAAATAATACAATAATATAAATAATACACTAGATTGTTCCTAGACACAACGAAATATAGAAAACCCTTAGGAAGACTTAATTAAGGGAGTGAACAATGTAAGTTAATTCCTCTTTATCATCCTAAAAATCTAGCCTTATAATTCAGAAAAAGCAAAAATAAAAGTTTGCCCTAACACAACTAATTCTTTGCCACTTTATTTCTTGCTTTGCTATCATAGTATCATTCCAGGGCAAAATTACCATTCTTTTGTTGGCTATGAAGATTACAGGAAAAAAATATAAATAAATAAATAAACAAATAAATTAGCGTTCTTAGTTCATATGGTACCATCAGCTGAATTAAAATGAGCTTAAAGAAAGAATCATTCACACAAAAGCACTGTATGCCAAATGAAACTAGAAGATACTTTACAACTATCTTTAATCTACTGGTTAACAATATATCTATGCCAGTTTTGGTCTATCAAATATTCATGTTTGCTTTACTTCCATATTCACATATTTCACTGTTCTTTCTTACCCGTGTTGTGTCTCCCTCCTGCTTAATCATATCCATTCCAGGCAGCTGGTTTGGGAACAGGTTGCCTCCCCTCAGAGCAGGATCATTAACCTGAGGACAAGAAGACAGGACAGTGGCTATGTGGAGCAGGATGTCCAAGAGTGCACTGGAAAACAAGTGGCCGCCGCCCTTCCTCTGCTTTTAGGGGTATAAAAACGGGGAAAAGGAACTGCAGAACAATGGACTGATACCTACACCAGCTCTCCCATGTACGTATTTTGCGGAGTCCAGAGGAACATGAAAATACTTATGAAATACTAGCTGCCTTCAAAATTAACCTTTATCTTTATCTGCATGCTGATTGAAATAAAATTCAATTGACTTAATAATAATAGAGCCATTTTTGTGCCATAACCAGTATGCTTTCTTGGCTTATTCAAATTACACCAATGACTCACATTTGGGACTTTCAAGTCATCTGAGAAGTTCCTGACATCTTTGCTACTTAGGCAAGTTATTAACTCTCAAGAGCAAGTGTGAATACCCAAACTAGTGCTGGATTTTGTGAATTTACTCTGACCAAATGAACTTTTCATTTGCATTTGTACATTTCTTTACACATTAGAAAGTAAATGTACGAATGCTAATAGAATGATTTTTGTAGGAAGATACACTGCAGTTGCGCCTTGGGGCTTCCAAATTAACCACGGGATTCAAACAGTTTAAAATCATGCAGAAGTTTCTAAACAATCTGGATTGTTGAAAACGCATGAAATAAACATGCATCAGTTTACTGCTGAGCAGACTGGATTAGGATCGTGTTACACTAGACTATGTCAGTAGCCCTTACTTTGTACATTTTTCCTCAGCAAGCAAATTAGGAGTTGCTAGTGGCCCATTTTTGCAGGAAATACAACATCAACCCTACATTTCTCCATTGAAGAAATAAAAGCATATATATCTCTCTATAAACACACGCATATATTTTAAGAGATAGGGTCTTGCTCTGTCGCCCAGGCTGGAGTGCAGTGGTGCAATCTTAGCTCACTGCAGCCTTAAACTCTTGGGCTCAATGGATCCTCCAGCCTCAATTTCCCAAGTAGCTGGAACTACAGGCACCTGCCACCATGCCTAGCTAATTTAAACATTTTTTTTTTTTTTTTTTAAAGAGACAGAGTCTCACTATGTTGCCCAGACTGATCTTGAATTCCTGGCTTCAAGCCATCTTCCCACTTCAGCCTCCTGAGTAGCTAAGCTTATAGGCACAAGCCAACATGCCAGGCTAAAAGTTTGTATTTCTTTATGTCTGCTTAATGTATCAAAATATGCATTTAACTGCCATCAATTCAGTAACAGAAGTGTAAGTTATTACTATAAGCACACAACCTTCTTAAAAAGCAAAGGGTTTTAAATTTTTTCATGTACCACTTCACATTTTTATTAATTGTTTTAAAGAATAAAACACCAAAGCTCTGTAATAGTTCTTAAAATTTTCACAAAAATTGTGGTTCACATCAGAATTAAATGGATCTAATCAGAGTCTTCAATCTTTCACCATTCTCACAATCTTGCTCTAACAGACATTCACAAAGCTGTCAGGGATTTCGTGCTTAAGTCATTTACACTTTCCATACTGTACTTTCTCCATATATGAAATAAGAGTCAAGGTCTTGCCACATTTTTTACTTGCGTGAACTACTGAGGATCAGCGGTAGAGTGGTCAGCATTTTGGGCCTTTAAAAATAAGATCTTCTGTAAATACCATGGTACAATGATTAACCTGTAGTTTTACCTCTGAATCAGCCACAGATTTTTGGATTCAGGCTGGCTATTGCTATCTCAAATGCTTTGAGTCTCTCTGCCATCTAGTGAAGTTAGGAACAGAATCATTTTGATGTTGTTCAACACAAAACAATTATTTAAAAAAATCATTGCATTCACATTCCAAAGTAAAAAGAATAGTTTTTGGATTATCTGTGTCCGTCTCTGCATAAATGAAGCATCATATCAAACTAACTGGATGGCAGGTAGTTTGGCCTTTGCTTTTCATCTGGTTTTACACTTAGAAATAAATCCATTATTAAACTATAATCCTCTAGCTGGGCATGGTGGTATGTGCCTATAATCCCAGCTACCCAGGAGGCTGAGGTGGGAGGACTGCTTAAGCCAGGAGATGAAGGTTGCCATGAGTCAAGATGGCACCACTGCACTCCAGCCTAGATGACAGAGTGAGACTCTGTCTCAAAACAAAACAAAATAAAACAAACCCCCTCAAACGATAACCCCCAAATAAAGCTATTTTAAGAGTACACTCACCACTTCATTTTTAGAGATTCAATTTAGACACTGGTTAATTCCTCAAGAGAAAAATGTCAATGATAAGAAAGTTACGAAATATTTTAAAAGCTCCTCAAGCAGTCAGGAATCCTTTCTGTTTATTTAATCATTAACAAAGATTTTTATTAATGTCACCAACACAGGTGAAAGGTGAAAAACACTCCTCAAAATAAATGTGGGAGTGGGTGGTTAAGGTTAGATACATAGAAAGATACATCTGATGCAGAAGTAGACAAAAAGCCATGACCTGAAGCCATTGGGTTGCTTCTCCTTGGGCGCTCACCTGCTCGGGACCCATGGAGGACAGCCCCGACGTAGGCACGGAGGTCACTGAGGTCATGCTGATCTGTCCTGTCATCTGGTTCATGCTGCTCATGCCACCTGTGTTGGTTGCCATGGACACACTGATGTTCATGTTGTTACTGTACATGCTGGTGTTTGCTTGCTGCCCAAAGTGTGGTGGGGACTGCTGGGAAAACATGCTAGAATACAATGGAAAGATTGAATGAATGTTACAGCTTGCTGGTATCCAGAGGCAGGCAGTTCAGAGCACTTGTTTCTCAGGCATTTACTTTGAGTGAATAAATTTGAACGGCATGAACCCAGGCTGAGACAGCTGGCAGATAGTGGGCTTGCTGAAGCCTGAGACAGCAGGGGAAGTGGCATTCGATGATGCTGTCAGGGCAAGCAAATCCTTCTCCTTTTCATACTGCCACTGTGATGGCTGAAGGACACCCCCCACTTTCATGCCTGCACCCGAGGAGCTTTCTGTTTGTTTTTATCAAAAGTAGTGATAAAGGATGGCTTCTAGGTCACCGCCTTCCACAGCAATTTCTATCATAAATTGGTCAGTGGTACCTTCTTAGGGATGTTCTTGTTCCTCCAAAGGATGTTCCTTGCTAAGCTTTTGTAAATTCTAGTGACTCCTGTTCTAGGAAAAGTAAACTGGCTTATTTAGAAGTTTGCTTGATATTGCTTGCATGAGCAGACTTTAAAAAAAAAAAAAAAAGAGAAAGGAGACAGGTAGTCTATAGAAAGTTTCCCTGGTGATCATTTATCTCAACAACACACAGAAACATGGTGTTACCTGTTTCCGCCCATGCTCCCCTGTGCCCATCCATTCATGTCAGAGGGGGCCTGATAGGCTGGGTTGGCCTGAGACTGTTGCATCATGGGACTCTGTGTATGTGCCATTCGGGGTGACATAAGTGGGCTCTGGGGAGTTGTAGCCCCAGTAAAGCCTGGATCAGGTTGCTGACTTATTCCTTAAAAAAAAAAACCAAAAAAAAAAAAAAAAAAAAAACAGAAACAGAAATTCAAAAGAGACTGTTAGTTGTATTGTAGAGACTGGTGGGAGGGAAAGAACATTCCAAATTAGGCATGCATTAAAAATTACTTTCAAATACATGATTGTGTACTGATTAATTACATACATTTAAGAAAGATTCCAAGCTCGGATAAAATATGGAGAAAATAAAATCTCCATACTGATTCCCCCTAGTAGTTAGACGGTGCCTAGGAAGCATTAACCATCATAGCTAGAGTTAGAAAAAATGCTATTCTTTCTTCAAATTCCTTTCCAAATCAAGAATGGGTCACATATTTTGATTAACGAGAAATACATACATATATATATATAAAAATATAAAAATATCACTGCAATTAGATTGTTTAAATTAAGCATATAATTATTATTTTGACACAGGGTCTTGCTTGCTCTGTTGACCAGGCCGGAGTGCAGTGGTGTGATCATAGTTCACTGCAGCCTTGACCTCCTGGGCTCAAAAGGATCCTCCCACCTCAGCTTCCAGAGTAGCTGGGACTACAGGCAGGCACGACCATACCCAGCTAATTTTTTAAATTTTTAGTAGAGATGAGGTCTCACTATGTTGCTGTGGCTGGTCTTGAACTCCTGAGCTCAAGAGATTCTTGGCTTCCCAAAGTGCTGGGATTATAGGCATAAGCCATTATGCCTCCTGGTCAGATTGTTTAAATTAAATTTAAATTGGATTAAAGTTCAGCTATATATCAAAAGTCAACACATTTGAATAAATTTTTATTGAATTAGCTGAAGCCATTCCATGATGAGATGGATCCATCTTTAAAAATAAACAGCTGTATTCATGGTTAGTTTCTTTTCTCTTTATAAAGAGCTCTGCAGTACTTTAGGGCTATCCAAGATTAGCAAGAATAAGAAAAAAATTGGCCGGGCGCGGTGGCTCAAGCCTGTAATCCCAGCACTTTGGGAGGCCGAGGCGGGCGGATCACGAGGTCAGGAGATCGAGACCATCCTGGCTAATACGGTGAAACCCCGTCTCTACTAAAAAAATACAAAAAACTAGCCGGGCGAGGTGGCGGGCGCCTGTAGTCCCAGCTACTCCGGAGGCTGAGGCGCGAGAATGGCGTGAACCCGGGAGGCGGAGCTTGCAGTGAGCTGAGATCTGGCCACTGCACTCCAGCCTGGGCGGCAGAGGGAGACTCCATCTCAAAAAAAAAAAAAAAAAAAAAAAAAAGAAAAAAAGAAAAAAATTAAACGTATGCTTCTTGTTCAATTTCGAGGCAAACAGAATTTAAACTAAAAGGAAAGAGAACTTTTAGCAGACTTTTCTAAATCATGAAGAAGGAAATAGAGAAAGGAGCTGGGAAACAAAGGAAGAAACTTCTTAGAGTATTTTGAGGATGGTAATAAGTGCACTTTTGCATAGAAAACTTGTAAAACATGCATATTTAATTAATATTTAAATTAGCTACAAAAGAAAAGCTTAAGATCATATAGAAAAAAGCTGCACATTATCTTTCTGTTCTTTAAAGAAACAGGAGACTTGGATTTCGGCAGCAAACTTCACAGTTATTTACAGATAATTGGCAATGGGTAGTGAAAGTCATTTTGAATATTAACATTAATGTAAGCACTTACTTTATCAATAATTCAACCATTAACTGAACATGACATGCACACAAATATTAACGTTCATGACATTACACACTGGTATCTCTTAAGACTGACATTAAACAAATCAATATGAAGAGAACTAAGAGGTCTCCCACAAGAATTACCTATTCATTAAAGATCTGGTATAATCTGTAAAGTATTTTTCAAAAGTCACAGAATGTCTATAATATTTAAATTTATAGAGGTCTTTTTACATTTTGTATCTATTGATTTGTTTGAGTCAGGCTCAGAGGCTTTCAAATATATAAATAAAAATATATATGCACTTGTAGACATTGACATAAACAGATAGATCCATACACACTCTCACACAAGATAGACACCGTCTATGCACACACACTTACTTCGGTCATTCTTAAAGTAAGACCTGCACTCAGAGAAAAGGAGGTACCTGAGCTGAGGGCCTGGAAGGTACTGTGCTGGACTTGGGTACTCCTCACAGGCCCCAACTGTCCTCCCAGGTTTCCTATCATTCCCTGGTTAGCCAGATTCATCTGGGAGCCATGCAAAGAGCTGTGAGAGAGGAGCTGTGACCCAACACTGGGGGACACTGGGGAGAAAGGACTGGTGAAAGGTGGTGGGGATGTAAGTCCAGTACCGTAGTTTGGAGGAAATGGAAACTGCTGTGCATTTGCCTGGGGAATCCGAGGGTTGCTCATAGTTGCTGGCATACCACTAGGAGCCACCATGCTTGGTGTCATATTCAACCCTTGTCCTCTCATCATCAAAGTTCGTTGCTGAACTTGCTGTTGCTGATGCATCTGTCTCTGTCGAAGATGCTGGTTCAGGATTTCCCTCTGTCTCTGGGCCAGCATCTGTGCATTAATAGGTGCCTGAAATCAGGGGTGATACATGGAGGAAAATGTTTGGGACAGACACATATTAAAAAACAAAGTGAATATTATAGACTGGCTAACAAATGGTACTATCATCTGTAAAATTATTTGGAAAAAAATTACATGAAAGGAATAACTCAGTTGAACAACTGGTGATTGAGAACGTGAGCTTCTAAGTTCTAAAGATACGATTATTCTGAAGCTTTGCTACGACTTAGCAGAGTTAAGTTTGATGCTAATATCAATTAAATCATTTTGTAAGGACACAATTAACTAAAGGATCTCAAAAGAACACAGTCCTTTCTATAAGAAGACTGTAATATAAACCCTGAGGATGGTAGTATAGAGTCTCATTCAAGGGACATTCAAGTCTACAGAGAAATAAAATCACTGGGACAAAAAGTGACGTGGTACACTTCAGAAAAGACTGAACAGAGGCAGAAGGAAAAGGGGGAGAGCTGGGAGAGTGCCTGATAAGAATGCACAGAGACTGAGTCAGAGGTGGAGGGTGGATAGGGAGGAAAGGCAGGATGGATGAAGGGAAGGGTTCCTGGTGCTTGCTGTCAGTGAGAGGCATGAGGCCAAGATATCATTGATCCTCATTTGTGAATTCCACATTTCCGAAGTTGCCTACTCAGTAAAATTTATTTGTAACCCCCAAATCAATACTCATGCCACTGTCATGGTCATTTGTAGACATGAGCACAGTGGTAAAACATTTCAGATATGCAATGTGCACACTTCCAGCTGAGGTTGAACAAGGCAACACTTTGCCTTCTGGTTTCAGCTCTCATACTGTAAATAAGCATCCCCTTTGTGGTCTATCTGGTGCCAAGATTTTTGCATTTTTTGCTTTTCCTGTTGGTGATTTTGTTGCTTAAACTGGCTCCCAGGCATGGTACTGCAGTGCTCTCTAGTGTTCCTAAGCACAAGAGGCGGTGATGTGTCTTCTGGAGAAAATAGGTGTGCCAGATAAGCAAGCGCCATTCAGGCCTGAGTTCTTTAAACAGAAACACACATAAAACAAGGTTATGTGTTGACTGGATGATGACAATGTTGTGACCAGAGGTTTGCAGGAACTCAACCCTGTATTCCTCCTAAGAACAATAGTTTAGTGTTCTCTAATTCAGTGTTTGCAGTAACTTTATGTAGCACAACTTCTTAGAATAACAAGAATTGACTGTACCTGGCAATAAAAATGGCAGTGATTAGAAGGGAAAAATGTAACATACTAGTAGGTAACTGGGTGACAGTACAGGGCCAGTGTGCTGATCTGGATCCAAATCTACTAAGTTAACTTTCTTCAAAGAGGAAGAAATGACAAAAGTAGCTGCATGCATACAATGAAAGCTAATAGCTGGTATGCTGCCTTACCTGTGTTGGTACTCCAGGCCTCAGAGTCAGGTTCACATTGGAAACATTGCTGATTTGATTCATAAGTGGCTGGCGATTCTAAATACATACAAATAGGATGAATACATTTCAAGAACAGAATACACTTTACTTTAAGTTTCCCAAGTAACTGCCCTCCCCAACCCAGTATCTGCACGTTGTTGGACAGCTGTGCCATCTCACATCATCTTCCCCACATCTTCCACCCAGCACCCCTGGCTGCCCAAGTGCCCTGAAGAACAGACCTGCTGTGCTTGGAGGCGATGCTGAAGTTGAAGTCTCAGTTGATTTGGCTGGTTCTGCACTAGGCCCGTGGGCCTGAGGCCTGGTCTGGGCTGCATACGGAGTGTGGCATAACTAGGCCGCTGTCCCATGGTGTGAAAGTTTGGATCTTGCATGGGAGAATAGCTACCCTGGGCCATTTGTGCCTGAGACGCATACTGCTGTGGGAAAACAGGCGCCTTCTGCTCCAGCATGATGTTGGAATCCTGACTTGAGAACTGTTCTGGATCTACTGCTTGGCTCTGGAGAGAAAGTCCCAAATAACAAACAAATAAATTAAACCATAAAAACAGCAGAGTCAATACGAGGATGTTTTCTCTCGCTGTCATACATTTGAAGCTTTTTTTACTTTTTAATATTATACTTACTACACAAAGGTACCTTTAGCTTGACTCCACTTATCTTTCTAGAAAATGCCTCTGCTCACAGTTCCGGTTACACAAGGACAGAAGCAGGGGTCACACTGGACTCCCAGCAGCATTTCTTCCAAGGGAAGGGGAAAAATGTGCCAGGACTACAGAATGCCTCCTACCCACTCCACCAATCATATTGGCCTGGACTTTCACATGCAAATATCCCCCGGAAGTGTTATGTTTTTTGATTGATTATTCATACCTGTAGAGTTCATTTTGATTAGATAACATCTTTGGCACCTGACTGGGATCAGCAGGTGCAGTGTGGGGTACTGACCATCATTATCCTGATTTTATAGCTAACAAAAATGAGACTTAAAGACATGAAGTGAATTGCAACAAGCCCTATTCAGCTAGTATGTGGTGGGGGTCCATTTCAGTTTGTGATTTGGGATCTGAGCTTCTCACCAGTGTGACATGCTGCCTATTACCTACTTTACTGTTTTCTGTGCCTGTCGGGATTCCCTACATGCCCCACATTTTGCCATCATCCTCTCATTACCTACTAGACATGGTTTATGTGTCTGTCACTCCTGACTTTTTTTTTTTTTTGAGACGGAGTTTTGCTCTTGTTGTCCAGGCTGGAGTGCAATGGTGCGATCTCGGCTCACCGCAACCTCCGTCTCCCAGGTTCAAGCGATTCTCCTGCCTCAGCCTCCCGAGCAGCTGGGATTACAGGCATATGCCACTAGGCCTGGCTAATTTTGTACTTTCAGTAGAGATGGGGTTTCTCCATGTTGGTCAGGCTGGTCTCGAACTCCCAACCTCAGGTGATCTGCCCGTCACAGCCTCCCAAAGTGCTGGGAATACAAAAGTGTGAGCCACCGCGCCCAGCTACTCCTGACTTCTTAGGGCTAACCTATCTACCTGGGTCAGAATGGAACAGGCGAACAAACCCAAAACTTCCCCGGGCTCCAGGACACCTCAGACTGAGGTGGCCCTGAATGTTTATGTGCTGAGGGGAAAGGTGGACCTGGCTGATTCTCCTTTTCCTTCTACTTCTAGGAGTAACTGCTACAAACTTAATGGTATACAGGAAGAAAAGACTCTAGCAACAAATAAAGTCTCTCAAGCTTTCCTTTTTTTTTTTTTTTTTTGAGGCAAAGTCTCGCTTTTTTGCCAGGCTGGAGTGCAGTGGCGTGATCTCGGCTCACTGCAACCTCTGATTCCCTGGTTCAAGCAATTCTCCTGCCTCAGCCTCCTGAGTAGCTGGGATTACAGGCGCGTGCCACCATGCCCAGCTAATTTTTGTTTTTTAGTAGAAACAGGGTTTCACCATGTTGGCCAGAATGGTCTTGATCTCTTGACCTTGTGATCCACCCACCTTGACCTCTCAAAGTGCTGGGATTACAGGAGTGAGCCAACGCGCCCGGCCTCAAGTTTTCTTTAGCTCAGTGTTGTCCTAGGCCTTCTTGAAAACCATCTACCCATGTAGTGCTGGAGCCGCCTGGAAACCTGAGCTCTGATCAGCACAGCCCTAGGGCCAGCCTGTGACAGCCAGGGGCCCACTGCCCTCCCTGTGTTAATTCTAAACATGGCGATGGAGCCTAAGCAGAGGAAACCATTCATTGCTGAATTACTGCTCTAACTACACACACAAAACTATCTCAGAACTTAAATATGAATATGAATCATTTGCATTCTATACTTCCCTCAACTCTACCTAATAATCATATTTCTATAATTCAGTTTCATGACAATGTTATAATGATGGTGGATTTGATGAGACAAAATAGAAATAACAGAAATGAGTGAAAAACAGACTAAAAATATTAAATGATATGACATCTGTTTTGATAACATTACAAATCACTCAGCAACTCCACGGATCACATTTTAAAATGTCACTTAGACAAACTCAAGGATAAAATAGTACTGAGTGCTAAATTCTAACTATCACTGAAGACAAAGCAAACCAGTCACACAGGAAATATTTAAACTCCATTTTCCTTTCTTAATTTATTTTAGGTTATACCATGTAACCTCAAGTCATTTCTTTCCATTCTGCTGTTTTCAATATGAATTGATAAGTCATAACTCCCACCTGTGTCTGCTCAACTGTGGGAATTATGATAAGACTAATTTTAATGTTTCAGAGAAGTCTCCAATGACTCTGCATCACCTTTCTCTCAGAAAGACGATGACACGTCATATGGCCAAGTAATAGACTGGACACTGGCAGGTACTTTTTGACAGTAAGAAATAAAGATGATTCATGCTAAGTAAGGAGGAAAACAGTAACTAGAATGCGATGGTTTTTCTGGGTTACTCTTTACACAGTAAGCCAGGCTGCACTGCTTCACACAAAGTTAGCTGTGCAGCCAGTTCAGATAGTGTTTTGTTCTTTCAAGGGACTATGTTAGGTTATTTATTATATCATAGCTATCAGGTACTCTAAAAGCAGGGACTTACTTTTTTATAGTAATCAACTAATTACTTGGAAGAAGAAAGCTAAATAAGCTCACTAAGATTAGTTAACTTTTTTATATTCCCATTTACGCTTAAATATCCCCAAAATTATGGTGGGCTAAACCATAAATTAAAGGAACTATAGCTAGGACTATAGGTGTGTGCCACCACAACTGGTTGCTATATTTTATTTTATTTTTTTGGTAGAGACAGGGTTTCATTATGTTGCCCAGGCTGGAGTGTAGTAGCTTTTCACAGGCACAATCATTGCACACTATATCCTTGAACTCCTGGACTAAACCATAAGTGAAAGGTTGAGCCCACCCTTTTTTTTTTTTTTTTTTTTTTGAGACGGAGTCTTGCTCTGTCACCCGGGCTGGAGTGCAGTGGCCAGATCTCAGCTCACTGCAAGCTCCGCCTCCCAGGTTTACGCCATTCTCCTGCCTCAGCCTCCGGAGTAGCTGGGACTACAGGCGCCCGCCACCTCGCCCGCCTAGTTTTCTTTTTTTTGTATTTTTAGTAGAGACGGGGTTTCACCGTGTTAGCCAGGATGGTCTCGATCTCTTGATCTCGTGATCCGCCCGTCTCGGCCTCCCAAAGTGCTGGGATTACAGGCTTGAGCCACCGCGCCCGGTGAGCCCACCATTTTTAAAGGGAAAAATGATGAAAGAGTTGCAGCTACCTGTAAAATGACTTCTGCTAACTTATGTGGAAAGTATTCTTTTAGCAAAAACAGCTTCCTATCACTGGCCCACAGGTGTGAAATGAATGCAGTGGTCATGACTACAGACACACACCAGCTGGAAGCCCAGGGGGAAGCGTCCTAGGTCAGAAGGCAGCAATGTGCTGTTTGTGGTTTCTCTGTATCTTGTATGTCCTTCCCTATCAGCAAGGATGGACACCAGGTGAACTGGACTTGAGTTTGTGTCTTTCTGCTAACTTGAACTGTATGCAAAGCTCATTCTCAGTGCTCTCCATTCTCAGGCAAAAGTTTATGTGAGGGTTACAAGGAAAGGGGAGGAAGAAACAGGGCCTGCCTGTTTTGAGGTAAAAAAAAACAGTATATTCTAAAAAGCAGACTGTGGAGTACCTGTAAACAGAAAACAGACACCTCTGTGCCCATGAGAGCGCTTGGCCCCCACCTGCTGCTCTTCTGCGCATACCTGGCTGACCAGTTCGGGTATTCCCAAGGCTCTATCAATCTCCTCCAGGCCATCAAAATTCCGCAAGGCCAGATAGAGCTGGTCCAGAAGAGCTCCCTCATCACTCGGAGACTCAGCTGCAGGATGTGGACACAGCAAGTCATCTGGAGAACTGCCAAACGGCTGCCTGTAAAGACAGAAATGTTATCTTTGGCCAGTGGAAAAGCTAGTTGATTAGAGAACAAATTTTTTATCTCAAAGGTGAAAGTATCAATTGACTTCCAGGGTCGTTGCAACAAACTACCGTACCAACTCAACACAGAACAAAAGGACAGTCTGAAATATTTGATACACTTTATTCAGTGCCCAATACAGGCCAGACACAAATCCAGACATTTAAGGTATGATTTTTATTTCTATTGGTCCCACTTCATGGCTTGCAAAGCTGAGGCTTGGTGAGGTGAGGTCCACATGGATCTGTGCAAGTCCAGGGCTCACCAACCCACACTGACTGCTCAAGCATGTAAATATTTACTTGGCATTGAAGGAACCAAAGGACTTTTCTGCACTTTAGTAGGAATCACTGATTGACTTAAGATTCTTACCCTACAGGAAGCTGGGATGACCCACTTGGGAGAGACAAAGAACTAGAGGCATCAGAGCTGCATTAATTTTCTTGAACTCAGCTGCAGCTAGATTAAATTTGGCTGGGCTGATAGGAAATTTCTTAGTCATGCACAAGCAGGCCTTGAAAACATGTATTTTTCTCTGAGATAGGGTCTCACTTCATTGCCCAGGCTGGAGCGCAGTGGTATGATCATGGCTCACTGCAGCCTCGACCTCCCAGGCTTAGGTGATCCTCCCACTTCAGCATCCAAGTAGCTGGGACTACAGGCACGCACTACCACGCCTGGCTAATTTTTTGTATTTTTTGTAGAGATGGTGTTTCGCCATGTTACTCAGGCTGGTCTCGAACTCCTAAGCTCAAGCGATCCACCCACTTCGGTCTCCCTAAGTGCTGGGATAACAGGTATGAGTTAACCTGTTAACAGATAACCTGGCCTGAAAACATTAAAACCCTCAAGAAGCGTATGTGTTAGCCTTCCTGCATTAGGTACATAAGGAAAGTGGATCATGAACATGCAAATTATATTTGTTATTATATAAGATAATTGGTGATAAAATCAGAACACTAAACTCTAGATTACATGATACATACAACTCCTATATATTTAAATTAATTGTCAGAGGAGGGGTGTGTGTGTGTGTGTGTGTGTGTGTGTGTGTGTGAGTGTGTGCAGTGATGCCATCATGGCTCACTGGGCTCAAGTGATCCTCTGGCCTCACCCTCCTGAGTAGCTAGGACTATAGGTATATGCCACCACAACTGGCTGCTACTTTTTTTTTTTTTTTTTTTTTTTTTTGGTAGACAGGGTTTCATGATGTTGCCCAGGCTGGAGTGCAGTAGCTTTTCACAGGCACAATTATTGCACACTACATCCTTGAACTCCTGGGCTAAAGGAATCCTTCTACCTCAGCCTCCTGAGTAGCTGGGACTACAGATGTGATGTGTGCCACCAAGCTTGGCTAATTTTTGTAAATTTTTTGTAGAGACGGGGTCTTGCTACATTGCCCAGGCTGGTCTTGAACTCCTGGACTCAAGCAATCCTCCCACCTTGGCCTCCCAAGTGCTGGGATAACAGGCGTGAGCCACCACATCTAGCCTAGAGGAGGCTTTTAAAAAAGAGCTTCTGAGTTGCCTGAATACTAAAAGGGAAAATGGTATTTGTACTTTACCAAAAGTCTATTTTGTACTCTTAGAGTCACTACATGATGTTTTGGAGAAAATAAACGTTTATAGATTAAAAAACAAACAAAAAGTTTATAGATGAGCAAACTCATTCTTAAGCAAGTGAGAACAAACTTATCAAGAAATGAAGTTACCTATTAACACAGTTCAATATGCCATGTGGTATTTTAAATGCTCTAATATGCTATTTTGGCTTAGAATCCTGAAACACTGAAGCGCTAGCACTGAAACCAACAATTAATTTCAAATGGTCATAAAGGAATGCATTAATAACAACCTATTCTCTCTACTCACCTCTAGTAACTTGGAAATTGTCCAGCTGAGGGTCCCTTGAGGCCACTCCTCACCTGCTTCCCCGACTTCCTGGCTGCAGGAGCTCCTTGCATTCCTAAGGGACCCATCCAGACCCCTGAGAGGCAAGTGCTCTTCCCACTCCTGCCCCTTTCTTGTCACTACTGGGCTTCACAAAGTCACACATCCTGGGAGCTTGCTGACTCTTTCCTCCTGCTTCTCTACAGCCCACACTCTCCTAGAACTTTCTTTAAACCAAACGTGATCAGACTGCTCCACTACTGCTACACTTAGGGAGGGGGAGGAAGAAGCAGATGCAGAAAAGCAGTCATGAGAGGGAGAAACCACTGAACTGTCTGCCATGATAGCAAAGAGGGAAGGAGATTCCTCAATGAGGAGAGGCCAACAAACATGAATGTGGCAGGAGTTCCATGAAACAGTTCAAGTTAGTCAAGAGTAATGTCAGCTATTCACCAACTTCTCTTAGGCAGCAACCTCATTTCCTAAAAATGCTAGTTAAGTTAGGCATTAAAGGATTTTCTTTACCTAGATTTTGTCATTTTCAACTTGTTTCTTTGGAAGATGCATTCATATGCCACCCTCCCATCCCAAATGTATTCAGTGATGGCAGGCTCGTGTGAAATCTAATGCATGCAGGTGGCACAAGCAGACTTCCCAGCCTCACATCTGGCAGAAACCCACTGTCAGGAGGAGGCAGGCACTGTCTCGTGCCTTTGTAAGACCACTCCACCTTGACAGACCAGCAATAGAGCCAAATGCGTATTAACAAAAAACTAAAACAATCATTTGAATTTAAACAATTTCCTACATCATAAAATCACTTTTTGTTACATGCTTTTCTTTTTTAATTAAAAAAACCCCAAATGAATGCAGAGATTAAAAAGTTAAACAGTGCATCCAGGCTGTCCCACTTTGGTCAAGGCCCTCTTCAACACAAGCTGGGACTCTCAGCAGTTTGCCAACAACTTCCCTGCTTGCATGATATCTCTGATTCTAATATGATGCTCTCAGGTTCCCATTCCCAAAGCACACTTTACTGAGCAAACAGGCCCTACGCAGAATTCTTATGTGGTTCTTCAGCTCTTCCAGGAAAATGCCCCTGGAATGGGGTGGTAGTGGTGGTGGAATTCAAGGACACATGCCTTTGATAATGCCTAACCTTCTGAAACTTAATGTTCATGCCTTCCCTGTGAGCCCCAGCTATCATGGGCAGCTGATCTTTCTCCAAAAGATGCTATTCATACCACCAGAAAACCAAGACCTTGTCATTTACCCCATCCTTCCCATGCGCTTCCCCAGTTGAGGGTCTACTTTCCATTGGGGCGCCACCCATCTCCTCACAGACCGCCCCGCTTTCTCCTCTCAGCATTAAACCACTTACTGTGCTATGCTGAATTGATACTAACAATTTACGTTAAAAACGCAACTACACACCATGCTCACAAGGGGCAAGCATTGCATCCTCTACCTCTTTTTGGCCCAGTGCTTTAACATAAACACAGTATAGGCGCAGTAAGTTTCTAGCGGATGAAAACAAGAGGTTCCTCATTTGGCTGAGCTACAATACATTAAAAACCACTTTTATATTCAGAAATACATACTGTCTTGTGGCTTGGTGTTACAAATTTGGGCATATCATGAGTGGTATCACTTCCCTTAGAGATGTCATAATATGCTTGCTAACAGAAAAAAATACTGATCCAGACTCCCAATCCCAACTTTATAAATGGCCACTAACACAATGAAGAAATTATTTTCCTACATTTTGGGCAATTACATATAGTTACAACCTGGATAGTATCTGACAGATAAATATAATAAATATAATATTAAGACGAGAATGGAATTCAGAGTAATAAAGGGAAAAATAACACAGGCCCCAGGCTGATGCAAAAAATTACCTATTTAATAGGTAATAAACAAGCAGAGAAGAGATCCTGATATCAATAGAAATCCCATACCTTAAAGTCTACATGTTTATTTGTGGACTAGTAGGTCATTAAGTATGGGAATAAGAAGGAGAATTAGGTCAAATTCTCAGCACCTGTTTGAGAAACCATAACATTACCATTTCTTCACTTTTCAAAAGTATTATTAAAATTCTGTAAAAAAGCAGCAGCTACTGAATGATGAGAAATAGTCAACAAAAGAAACCTTACTTAACAGATACATTTCAAACAGGAGAAAATCAAATTAAAATTGTGAACTTAGGCCTGGCGTGGTGGCTCACACCTGTAATCCCAGCACTTTGGAAGGCTGAGGCAGGTGAATTACCTGAGGTCAGGAGTTCAAGACCAGCCTGGCCAACATGGCAAAAGCCTGTCTCTACTATAAATACAAAAATTAGCCGGGCGCCTGTAACCCCAGCTACTTGGGAGGCTGAGGCAGGAGAATCACTTGAACCCAGGAGGTGGAGGTTGCAGTGAGCCGAGATCACGCCACTGCACTCCAGCCTGGGCAGCAAAGTGAGACTCTGTCTCAAAACAAAAATCCCTCAAATTGTGAACTTAATGCAAAAGGAAGTCTTTCATGAAAGACAGCTATTGTATTTCAAGAGAAAACCCCTTTAATAAAACCAACAGAAATCTTTAAAAGTCATCTATAAATTTTTGACTATATTATAAAGAACTCTTTTATATACCAGATGAATGAAGAAAAAAAAAACCCATAATGGAACTAAAAGTGGAAATTAGCTATAAATAAATGAATATGTGAATGTTACAGATTTAAGGGCTAAACTACTATCTTTTTGAAATGTGTACATAAACTAAGGCTGGATTCATCAAACATTAAAAAGCCTGTTCCTAAACATTAACTGTGATGCTTATAAAGGGGATTTTAAAAAAGCACTGCTCTTCTTTTATTTCAAACGAGAGACATAGTTAGAACTTTTATTACCCATTACTTCTGAATTTCTATGACAATAAGATTACCATAAAGCCGGTCGTAAGTTTCTTCCACACTGAATTATTTAAAATAAAAATGTGAGAGTGGCTAGAAAAACTGAAATAACTTTAAAGGTAATGAAAATGTTTTGTTTTGTCCACAGTGCTTATGCAAAAAACCTAACTGATGGTAACAGAAACAATGACATGCTAGGGCAGTGCTGAGTCACAGACACTTGCACAGCAAACCTAACATGCTGACTCTATTACTGGACCAAGCATAATTCTGGACTTGCTTCCATTTTTTTTTTTTTTTTGAGATGGAGTTTCGCTCCTGTTGCCCAGGCTGGAGTGCAATGGTGCGATCTCGGCTCTCTGCAACCTCTGCCTTCTGGGTTCAAGTGATTCTCCTGCCTTAGCCTCCTGAGTATCTGGGATTACAGGCATGCGCCACCATACCTGGCTAATTTTTTGTATTTTTAGTAGAGACAGGGTTTCTCCATGTTGGTCAGGCTGGTCTCAAACTCCCAACCTCAGGTGATCTACCCGTCTCAACCTCCCAAAGTGCTGGGATTACAGGTGTAAGCCACTGCGCCCAGCTCCATTTTTGTTTTAACAGAGCTCTCCTCCTATTTGGGCAACACCAAAAATCCTAATTTTGGGCCTAGTTCTTCCTAAAAATTAATCTTTGACATTTCATCCAAAAACAACTATCAGGTGGTGGATTTAATTATTATACATTTGTCCTGTGTTATATTTAACTTTCCATGGAAATGGGTGTGTTTCTAACATATCAAATAAACATATCTAGAAATAGCCTACCATTCACTGATGTCATGAAATCAGAATCAAAGAACAAGAGGGACTGTGAGAAACCACCACCTCCAGGTATGACAGCAGTTCCGAGAGCAACAGTAATGGCTCTCTACCTGGGGCGCGCTTCCCTGTCTACACAGCACGCACCTCCCACTGCCCTTGGCAGCCAGTTTGGGATGAGCCACGCCGCCTGCCTGAGGTTCTTCCTGTGTCACCCAATGCCTCAATTCTACTCATAGCAGTCCTTACTCTGGGTCCTGTGATGTGTAGCTTTTACCAGCTGAACTGGCTTCCTGTCATCTCTGCCATCTGAAATCAGACCTTTTCTTCAACACTCTGAAGCCTTCTCCAAGCATCCTGGTTGGATAATCTTCTGAAACGTGGCTTATGATTTTTATACTGCACACTACCTCAATATTACAGTTATCAGCATACATATTTTATTTTCCATCTAATTTGTAACTTCTTTAAAGGCATGTCCTAGGTCATACTGATTTCTGGATTCACCCCTCCCCTTCGTGCACTGCGTAGTAGATAATATAGTCCAAATAAACCAAAACTGGTCAGGTACCAACTACTCAAAAGGAAAAGATTAATTTCTGGACAGGTATAAAATAACTGGCTACCCTAGGTGCTCAGGACTCACCTGTTTTGGCTGGCAAAAGATGCCTGGTCTATAGGCAGGATGCTTTCAGGCCATGGGGCAGTCTGATTTGGAGGAGCTTGTTGCTGGCTATACTGAGGTCCCCCTATGTTCATCTCTAATTCAGATGGCCCTAGAAACGGAGAAGAAAAAAATCTTACATCTTTAATCAAGGAAGCATTTATTTCTGCTATGTAATATAAAGTGAAATGTCTGGTTTATGACAAAGGGAAAACACAGAAGCAGTAATAATTAACTAGGTGAAAATAAGAAGATAAAATTCTGATTCTGAAATAGAAGTCAATAAATATGAAGGCCATTTCAGAGAATATCTAGACAAGCAGTTCTAAACCTTTAGCATTTAAGACTCTACTCAAAAAGTTTTTGTTCGTGTGTGTTACATCTTATTGATATTTACTGTATTGGAAATTGAAATTGAGAAATGTAGATTCATTTAAAAATCACAATAAATGAATTATATGTTAATATAAAAGAGTTTTTTCTAGATCCAAGTGAGCGGAATAAATAAGATTTTTTAATGCAAAATTTAAAAAATTCTTTTATTGGCATTGTTTTACATTTCTGCAAATAGCTTTAATGCCTGGGTTAATGGAATAGAGTGAAATCTTCTGTTTTTGCATTTCACCTGCCGTGATATCATATAGCATGTAAAATTTCTGGAAAACTCTACCATACGCTTGGGCGATAGTAAGAGTGAAGAACAGTGTTTCAGGATTAGTATGAAAATAGTTTGGGCCTTGCAGACACTCCCTGACTGGGAATCAGGGTGCTGGACCATGTTTCTAGGAAGCATGTCGAGACTGTTGGCTCCTGAACGTCGACTAACTGTACTTCAGCTGGCTCCCTTACCTGAGCAAGAGCAGAGCAGAAAGGAGGCCCAGACAACCCACACACGCTCTGTCTCCGAAGTTCTTTGAAAGGCTTTAAAGCCAATGGATGAGATGAGCTTTTAAAAATTATATTATCATCATTATCTGTAGACCTGTATTCCATTCCAAAAGATAATTTTCTGTTGAATTCATGGCTTTTGGAGTTCATTAAAAATCAGAGAAACTCAGCTATACAATAAAGCTTATAGAACTGTATTTCCAGCTCAAGAGCCAGATGCTCTTCAATGAAGACTGAGAATAAATTGCATTTCTGCATATAAGGTACTATTATGATTTTTAATCAATAAATATTTTTAAATTTCTCATTTAATTTTGCATAGAAATCAGTTTTTAGCATTTTTCATGCTGTCAAATTATAAAAATTTATGTTTGAGAACCACTCATTAAGTACATTCAATGTAGTAAGGCAATGTAAATGCCATCTCTGAGAAACAATAAGCCAAAATATGCTGAAAAATTAAATAGGTAAGAAAACTAACACCAAGTTAGGATGAAAATTCTATACTTTGTCTTGTCAAAACAACCCTGGCATCTTTTTTTTTTTTTTTTTTTTTTTTTTTTTGAGAAGGAGTCTCACTGTCGCCCAGGCTGGAGTACACTGGTGTGATCACAGCTCACTGCAACCTCTGCCTCCCGGGTTCAAGCAATTCCCCTGCTTCAGCCTCCTGAGTAGCTGGGACTACAGGTGTGCGCCACCACGCCCGGCTAACTTTTGTCTTTTTAGTAGATATGGGGTTTCACCATGTTGGCCAGGCTGGTTTTGAACTCCTGACGTCAGGTGATCTGCCTGCCTCAGCCTCCCACAGTGCCTGGCATCTTTTTTTGAATTATTGAGCTCTTCCTCATTGTGCAATATCTAAGTATATGAAAAGAACATAAACATTAACATATTGGAATTATGCTAATGTACAAGAGGAGGGCTAACATGGCAATGATAAAGGACATAATCTCAAGTATGAGTTGTACAGACCATTGATTTTTAAAATATAACAGCTTTATTGAAAGATAATTCATATAACATACAATTCACCTATTTAAAGTGTACAATGAGTTTTAGTATATTCAGAGTTATACAACCACCACCACAATCAACTTCAGAACACTTTCATTCCACCAAAAAGAAATCCATTACTCATTAGGAGTCACTCCCTACTTCCTACCTGAGCCCCTCCCCTCAACTCCTTGCCCTAGGTAACCACTACTTTACTTTGTCTCTACAGATTTGCTCACTCTGGACATTTCATATAAATGGTATCATATAATGTATCAGACCATCAATTTTAATAATATGTGAACTGTCTCCAAATAGAATTCTAGCAATCCTCACATTCTGTGAGATGTTCTGTAAGACCCTGTAACCTTCAGTGAGGGTCTGGGAGAGTCTGATTTACCAATCCAGGTGGTAGCCCAGGAATCTGCATTTTAAGTTCCTGATATTTTTCTGATGATCACACAGCATTAGAAACCACTGCTGTACCACTGAACTATTATTATTTCTTTCTGAGACGGAGTCTTGCTCTGTTGCCCAGGCTTTGACTGCAGTGGTGTCATCTTGGCTCAAGGCACCCTCCACCTCCTGGGTTCAAGCGATTCTCCTGCCTCAGCATCCTGAGTAGTTGGGATTACAGGTGCCGACCACCACGCCCAGCTAATTTTTGTAATTTTAGTAGAGATGGGGTTTCACCATGTTGGCCAGGCTGGTCTCGAACTCCTGACCTCAAGTGATACTGCCACCTCGGCCTCCCAAAGTGCTGGGATTACAAGCGTGAGCCACTGCGCCCGGCCTATTTCTTTATTAATAGTGTGACATTATAATTCACTTCTCCCCCAAAGTTGAAATTAGGTAATTTAATAAAAATAAAACATCTCAAAAGGTAGTTGGTTCTTTTATATAACCTTTGAGATTCTGATTCCATACAGAGTTCCAGCAAAATCTCACTTATGGCAGCTTCAGGGGAGGATTATCTAAAATGCACATAAGAAGCATGTCTTGAAAGAACTTATGGAGCTGATCCTCTTGTCTAAGAGAGCATAAAAGTTAAAAGCAAACAGCACTAGAGCCGCCTTACCTATATTCATGACCTGAGACTGAAGCGTCTGTCTTTGGCCAGGCTGGCTGCTGGGCCTCATGGGGATGCTGGCCGCTGGGTTCCGAATCATACCTCCTTGGACTGGCCGGTTCATGGCACTGGTGGTAGCAGCACAGGTGACTCTCACAGCCGAACTCTGTGGTGCCCATTCTCCAGATGGCATAGTAGGCCGAGAAGCACTGCTACCAATCATTCCTGCATGCAAGCCAAAGAAAACTGAGAGATGCAGTAATTGAAAACATATTTAGCATGTATGAACACCAGATGATCTTACCCTACAAAATAATCATTCTGTAATTCACACTTATCCAATAGCTAATGTTCTCATTCGCCAGATGTGGGCCCTTGGCTAAGAAATAAGAATTGGCAATCACTACACAGTTTTCATAACATGGACTTGCCACTCTTTACAGTTCAGAAAAGCTGTTAAAATTGTTCCCATTTGTACTTAGAAACAGGTGCCGTGGCGTGTGGATAACCCCAACTTCCTTCCTCAGGAAGTGAATCACATTAGCTGATATACACGTCAATGCTTTACTTTCCAAAAGGGAGGTAGAGGCTAAGAGGAACAAGGTAAAAACTGATAATCAATACTCTCATTATAAACGATAATCATAGAAGATATCTTGAAGTCTACATGAGACTTTATCCTCAAGTCTCCTTCAGGGTATACTTCAAAACTGACCAAGAGTAGCCTCTAAATAATGGAGAAATTATAGATCTTTCTCATATTTACTGTAGTTCTTTGCCTTGCAAGTTCCTTGCCTTGTATCCACTGTATTCCTGACTATACAGACCTAGAATGGGTTAGGACAGATTTGTAAAAATCCCTTCCTTTTTGAGGTGTTAATAGTTATCTGACCACACATAAGAGCGTAACGCTCCTAAGCAGGACTGTGTTTGCTCTGTCCTGGCCTGGCCCCCAGGATGCTGGTAATGGCCAAACATTTGCTAAGACTTGATATTCTAAAGGGGGAACTCTTCAAATGAGGTCTCTTCATTTTGAAGTGTTTAATGATGGATACATAAAGGTTCTGCTTTCAAATATATGGCTGCTTTCATTTTCTTTAATTACGATAAACAACTAAAAATGGGGTATATTTAACAAATGAACATGCATTGTGGGCGTTTCTTCACTTATGAAATGAGAATGCGCTGTGACGATGATTAAGGGTGAAAGGCAGTCAGTTAGATTTTAAAAAGTTAAGAGGCCAGGCGCTCTCATGTCTGTAATCCCAGCACTTAGGGAGGCTGAGGTGGGCAGACTGTTTGAGCCCAGGAATTCGAGGTCAGCCTGGGCAACATGGCGAAGCCTCGTCTCTATAAAAAATATAAAAATTAGCTGGGCGTGGTGGCAGATGCCTGTAGTCCCACTTACTCGGGAGGCTGAGGCGGGAGAATTACTTGAGTCTGGGAGGTTGAGGCTGTGTTGAGCCATGATTGCACCACTGTACTCCAGCCTGGGTGACAAAGTAAGACTCTGTTTCAAAACTAAACTAAAATAAAAAGTTAGAAGGGTATTCTATTAACACATATTTTAAAAAACATTTTAAAATTAGATTTGAACTATAGAAAAATATTATGGGAAAAAGGGATTTTATTTTTTTTAAAATCTGTTATCTAAATAATATGACAAGATTATAGAAAGTCTAGAAAGCAAAAAAGAGAATGATTCATAATTCAACAATAGTACTGCAATGATAACTGGGAAAGTCCCTCTCAGTCTGTGTGTGTTTTTTTTTTTTTTTTTTGAGATGGATTCTCGCTCTGTCGTCCAGGCTGGAGTGCAGTTGTGCGATCTTGGCTCATTACAACTTCCGCCCCCTGAGTTCAAGCGATTCTCCTGCCTCAGCCTCCTGAGTAGCTGGGATTAAGGTGCATGCCACCGCACCTGTTTAATTTTTGTATTTTTAGTAGAGATGAGGTTTCACCATGTTGGTCAGGATGGTCTCGAACTTCTGACCTCGTCATCCACCTGCCTCGGCCTCCCAAAGTGCTGGGAGTACAGGTGTGAGCCACCATGCCTGGCCCAGTCTATGTTTTTTTAAACAGCGTGAGGGTATTGTATGATCTTCACAGCCTGGACACCAGTGCTCTCTCAGCTGCTGGGAGTTTAATACAGGCCTATTCTTAATTCCAGAAGATTCCTACAAGAACTCATATCTTCTTGTATTTTGCTGGTAAGCCTTAGTAAGTCATGGCTCCTTTTTCTCTTATAGAACTTTACATAGATCAATATTTTATTTATCTTAAATTTTAAATTAATCTTTACTGAATATTTAATGAAATGAATATGACTATATAATTAGTGAAGCAGTCAGTGAACGACACACGTGGCAGGCACCCAATAAATATTTGTTGAAGGAATAAGTTACCTTAATACAGCCCAGTTCACAGTTCTCATGAATTCCTTACAAACAACAGAAAGTTAAAAATCTACGTCTTCCCCTTAAACTGAACTCTTATATTCAGTTAACTGTCTAAACGGCACTCAGTATGTGTACAGGGATACAGGCTTGGCTAAAAATAAAATACCAAGAGTTAAAACACGTACCACTATAAGCTCTTCTTAAAAGATTTCTTTCCATGCCTTTGTTTCTAGTGACTCATTGAGACTAAAGAGGCATAAACTGTGAGCAGCTCTGCATTAGAAAACTCAGCATCCTGCTATGTCCTTAATAAAAATATGTTACAGGGTACAGGATGTGGATGTGGTGGCAACAGTAATCAACGCTACTGCAACGACTTCCAATCTGAACTGGATGTAAGTTTGGGAATATAATGGCCACTGAGACAGTGACTATTACCTAGGAAATGTGCCTACGCAAATTGCCGGACACCTGAAATTATAGCAGATCAACGTTCAAACCTGATCACAAGCAACTTCCTACATCTTCAAAAGGGAGCTGGGGACCATATCTGAAAGTTATTAGGCCAGGCATATTACTGTTTAAAGTTCTTTATTTTTAATTAGTACTTTTTGGAATAAGAATTTTATCACCTAGAAGTATAAAAGGTTGGTTGAATTTTAAGCTCTTATTCTGAAATTCTCCAAACACAAATAATCAATACATAAGAAGTTTTGGGGGTATCAGTAAATTATCCCTGGAATAATTTTATATATACCCTGCAATGCCTAGAACAGTAACTGGGATAGAAGTGAAATAAGTCTCAGCTATAGGATTAATGGTTGGAAACCTCATAAAAGTAACAATCACAGAATTAAATGGTTAGCTCACTGGAAAGGCTTTCCCATATGCCATTCTCAGAGTGAAAATCTGTAGAATTTTCTCACTTTCAGATGTTTTCTAACATAAAAAGTTTACTTGAAAAATTCTACTAGTTTAATGTGGATAAATATACCATTAAATAACCCACCAATAAAGTAACAGTGCATTTGAGCCCTTACCTGTGCTATTGTTCCCTAAATTTCCTTGATTTCCTATCATCCCTTGATTACCCATCATTCCTGGCTGAGGTATCACTGAGTAGGGACTACTGTTTCTGATTGGTGGGAAAGGTCCAGCACCAGTTGGGCTTTGCAATGTGATGTCAAGTGGTAAATTCTGGTTTGGCAATAACCTGCCCAGTTGCCCTGGTCGTGGGTTATTAAAAGCTAAGGAGAAAACAAATGAAAATTGAAGGTTAATATAGGATAATAGAAAATAATATTAACAGTAGTGTTTAGGGACAATGTCTGTAAAATGACAAAGGTATGCACGTCAGAGACCAACTACCTAGACAAAAAACAAAATCACAGACAAAAAACACATGCCGCACCCCAAAGCATAGATGTGTGATCTAATCAACCGATCTCTAATTCTTGACGATCTTGCAAAACAAAACAAAACAAAACAAACACATACATATTTACCATATACCTTCCTCACCAACAGTAATATTCATTCATTCATTCATTCATTCATTCATTCATTCATTCTCTCTCTTTTTTTATTCTGAGACAGAGTTTTGCTCTCGTTGCCCAAGCTGGAGTGCAATGGCGCGATCTCGGCTCACTACAACCTCCGTCTCCCAGGTTCAAGAGATTCTCCTGCCTCAGCCTCCCGAGTAGCTGGATTACAGGCGTGCACTACCACGCTCGGCTAATTTTTTTTTTTTTTTTTTGAGACGGAGTCTCGCTCTGTCGCGAGACTTGACTGCAGTGGCGCTATCTCGGCTCACTGCAACCGCTGCCTCTAGGGTTCAAGCAATTCTCTTGCCTTAGCCGCCCGCGTAGCTGGGGCTATAGTTGCGCCACCACGCCCAGCTAATTTTTGTATTTTTAGTAGAGACGGGGTTTCACCATGTTGGCCAGGATGTTCTCGATCTCTTGACCTTGTGACCCGTCTGCTTCCGCCTCCCAAAGTGCTGGGATTACAGGCCTGAGCCACTGTGCCCGGCCCTTTTTTTTTTTTTTTTTTTTAAATACACAGTCTTGCTCTGTTACCCCGGCTGGAGTGTAGCAGCACAGTTGTAGTTAACTGCAGCTTTTAACTCCTGGGTTTAAGAGATCCTCTTGCCTCAGCCTTCTGAGTAGCTAGGACTACAGGTAAATACCACCAGGCCTGGCTAATTTTAAAATTGTTTTGTAGAGACAGTGTCACACTATATTGCCTAAGGTGGTCTCAAACTTCTTTCCTCAAGTGATCCTCCTGCCTTGGCCTCCCAAAGTGCTGGGATTACAGGCATGAGCCCCCATGTCTGGCTCCCAATAGTAATTTCAAATATATAACTGTATTTGCTAATTAAACCAATTTTTTTCATGTCATAATATTCAAACTTAGGAGTACTGCTTTCTCACAGCTATGAAGCTATAAACATCTCTTACATACATCACCAAACCTATACACATGTGGTTTGGATATTAGAATATCACTTCTTAACTGGGCTTTCCTAGGATTAGAATTAGATTAAAAGTGGTTACTCTGATTAGAAGTTTAAAAATTTAAGTGTGAACTCTGTTGCCTAAAGCAGTATTAAATTAAAGCTGTAGGGCCCTGCTTACTTTTCAAAGTACAGCTTCTTTAAATTCTAGACACATTTGGATTTGATACGATTTTTATAGCTAGTTGACAAGAATTTATTGTGTACTAAGGACTAGACCAGCATCACGTTGACAACCTATAATTTGTTAATATTATTAAATTTAAAATACTAAGATATTACAAATTATAGTAACTTATTACATAATACCAAGTACTTTATTTTTCCTGAATTATATAAACAGTCTGAAATAGCATATTTAAAAGAAAAAGTTCTTAACCATCAATGACAGAAATAAAATATTTTTAAAAATTAGGGCTGAGAATGGAAATTATGTGCATGCTTAATCATGACTTCCTCAGGTTTGGTTATCAGGTTGCCATCAATAATCTGAATACCATCAGGAGCTACAGAAAGAAGAGAAACGGTGAATTCTACACAGTCCTTCATTACCTCCCCTAGGGCTAATGAGCATAGACTGCCTAGTGTGTTTTTTTTTTTGAGACTGAGTTTCGCTCTGGTTGCCCAGGCTGGAGTGTAATGGCATGATCTCAGCTCAGTGCAATCTCCACCTTCTGAATTCAAGCAATTCTCCTGCCTCAGCCTCCCAAGTAGCTGGGATTACAGGCGCCCACCATCATGCGCAGCAAATTTTTTGTATTTTTAGTAAAGATAGGGTTTCACCATGTTGGCCAGGCTGGTCTCGAACTCCTGACCTCAGGTGATCCACCTGCCTCGACCTCCCCAAGAGCTGGGATTACAGGCATGTGCGACCGTGCCCAGCCTGTCCAGTGTTTCTTACCCAGTTCTCAACTCTTTGACTTCATCATCTCCCATGATCCACAATTAACTCTCTATTGCCCAAGAAAGAGTGAGGTTTGAGAAGTCACATGCAAATCTTTCTATTGTGTGTGTGTGTGTTTTGAGATGGAGTATCGCTCTGTCACCCAGGCTGGAGTACAGTGGCGCAATCTCGGACCGCTGCAACCTCCACCTCCCGGGTTCAACCAATTCTCCTGCCTCAGCCTCCCGAGTAACTGGGATTATAGGCGCCTGCAACCATGCCCAGCCCAAACTCATCTTTCTTTTGTTTTTTCCTATTTCAGAATGGTCAGAAATCACTTGAGAAAAGACCTAGTAATTAAAGATGTTCTATGATTTGACTGATGGTTGCCATTTTTGATCTGAGAACAAATGCCAGGTATTGGCTCAAATTGTATCTGAAAAGGAAAAATCATTCTGTTTTGCCAATTTAACGCTGAAGAGGTTATCTGTCTTTCATAAATTATGGCCTTGCTACATAACAGATACTTTCTTCCATTCAAAACTATCAGACAACTTCAGGTATTAATCAAGTTTGTAAACTGAGTGTTCACAGTAAATAACGAGTTTATCCTAACTTACAAAACTTTAAAATGAAAAGATAAAAGATGTTTTTTCTAAACAGACAATTTAACTTAGAATACATTTAGAAACATAAAGTTCCACGTCAAGTGATGTTTATATGAAGATTCCTAAGATAGGGCAAGATTTTTAATGTGTGTAGCCCTTTCATGTATAATAAATACTTTGAGTAGAATATTTCATTATTATTTTTTAATTTATTTTTTCTTACTTCCAGCTGAGCAGTTTGGGAGAGTAGAATATTTTAAAATAGTGTATTATCCCTAAAAAAGTCAGCACAGCTCCCAAATGTTCTATATTTCAGTATTTCATTGTCTATTAAACACATAAAATCCAGGATAAACTCCATGTCTGAAGACAGCCACTGAAATGAAGGGAAATATGACAATCAGTTGAAGAACTTCAATCAGTTGAAGAACTTCATCAATGTAGGTCAGTTTCCCTGTCCAGTGCTGATTAAATTAACCCACAAGAGAATGTGAGAGAACCATGCTCAGGAGGATCCATTTTGAATACTGTTTCAAAAGACCAAGACAGTAGATGGTGCTATTTGATCACAGAAACCTTAAAGTGACTAAGCTGGTTGCATCAGACTTCAATAATCCCTGTTTCTGATAGTGATTATATGGAAATTTCTTGGCATAACCAGTCATTTCTCATACTCACTGCTCTGTGAAATTCGCAGTGCTGTTTTCTGGGCTCCAACAGGTGTGACAGGGCTGTTTTCAGCTGTGAGTTGCATGAGGTCATTGATGATGGCTTGCTTGTCAACTGATCCAGCAGGGGCGCCTGGCCTTGTGTCTGGGAAAAGCTGTGGTAATTGACTATTCTGCAAATCATCCAAAATCTCCTCCAAGTTGTCCAGCTCACTGCCAGGCTGTAGTTGACAAACAGAAGAGTTTATCTAGTCTACTCTAAAGAGTAGACACCACAAGCCCATTTGCAATCATTGACCTAACTGCCATGAGGCACCACAGCCAAATAAAATACGTAGATTCATGCATACCTCAGGCCTAACAGATAATTGATCATCTTTTAAAAAATAAAGTTACCAAAGGACAAGTAATTTAATCTTTTGGTCCTCAATTTCCTCATCTATAAAAAGAGATGGCTAAATTAGAAAGAAAGCTCTCTTTCAGCATTGTGATTCATTGGCAATTTATAAATTCTCCTCTATTTTATGCTTATCATTCAATTAATTATGAGAATGTAGATTTCCAATTAATTATGAATAGACTATGACTTACGGTCCAGGTCTAGGTTTTATCGTCAAAACTCCCTAAGAAATAACAACAACAAAAGGAAAAAAACTGGCATATAATGCAATGCAAATTTGCACCCAATCAGTATTTAATAAATGGTCATTTCCTTTCAGGATTTTTTTTTTTTTTTAATCTTTAAAAGAACACAGGGGTGGGGAGAGAGAAGCAAAGTAAGTTTGAAGTAACCATGAACTAAGCACTGCCTTTTCAATTTAAGTGGTCCTTTTTTTCTGTTTGGACTTTCAATTTTGCATGACAATGGTTTTCCCAGTCATTTGCCAGGTTAGGTGACAAAGGTAGGGAAGCAGGATAAAAACTGGTTGCCCCCAAAGACAGCACTATTAATCTAATTATACAGAAGCTATGATTTTTTTTTTTTTTTTTCCTGAGAAAGGGTCTTGCTCTGTCACCCAGACTGGCATGCAGCAGCACAAACATTCATCCTCGTAGCCTTGACCTCCTGGGCTTAAGTGATCCTGCCACCTCAGCCTCTTTAGTAGCTGGGACCACAGGCATGCACCACCATGTCTGGCTAATTTTTTGTTTTGTTTTGTTTTTGTTTGTTTGTTTCTAGATATGGGGGTCTCATTTTGTTGCCCAGGATGGTCTCTGAGCTCAAGTAATTCCCCTGCCTCAGCTTCCCAAAGTGCTGGGATTACAGGAGAAAGCCACTGTGCCTAGCTACAGAAGTCATAAAAAATGTTTTCAAGGTTTCTCTTCCATTAAAAAAAACAAAATTCAAGCACTAACATAAGCTAAGTATCACCACTATTTCACACTTAATACTTTTCTTCTATGACGCTAAACTGGAATTTATTCTAGATTTTACAGATATTCTTTTAAATATAACCTATCTATGCGCCAGATATTTAAAATCAGATAGTGCATGCTGGGATTGCTTTCTAGTGCAGAAAGTAGTATGAACAATTTTCTTGACGTGCAGGTGGAAAACATAAGTTAAGTTTCCTCAGTCATTGGACTTTGAATCCTTGACCACAACTATTCCTTTCATCTACACTGGCAAATCAAATGAAATACATGGCGTACATCTGATAATGAGTTACACTTAAAGCAGGATGGCTTACATTTTTATCCCATACAATTCTTCCCCATGCAGAGGTTGGATATGCTAAGATTTCTGCAACTTGCAGCAAATGTAACATCCATATGAGATGTTTTTTGATTGGATTTATTTCTCAAGTTAGGAAGAACAGAATGAAGTGACATGTTATTTTATTCTTCTCAGAGACAACTAGCTTAGCAATAACTGGGAGATCCATTTTCCTGAGGCATTGTTAGAGCAATTATAAGACCATTTTTTAGTTAGGTTAGCCACTCAATTCTAACAAAAGAGGGAGGTATCAAATACAGGAGAATTAGTTATGAATTAACAGCTGGGTTCCAAAGTTAGCATCCTAAAATATAGACAGTCACAGACAGGCCAAATGATCCTTAAAGCTCTGTAGGAAGGCACCACACTGTCTCCTCCAATGGCAATAGTTTCCTCCAGAGTGGCAGCAAATTACTATTTCTTTGGCTGAGTCCTAAGTGAAGTAGTTTATGTAGGGGCCATGCTGCATTTTAAAAGCCCATAGGTACATGTTCATACTATTAGAGCCACAAGGGAACTAAAACCCAGCAAAGTCATGTCACCCACCTCATGATCACTCCACTACGGCATGTATTCATTGAGTTCAGTGGTGGGCAAAACTGTTCATACTACTGAAATAACCATTTAATAACCATCTGTTCTTCCAGGAACATAAAACTGACTTTATGTACTTCAAATACATGTGTAAAGTTGACTCCACTGTAATCTTCTTTATCATGTTTTGCTGAATGCATAAGGTATAAACTGATACTCTCAGTATAAACATGTATTGCCCTCCAAGGACAGCGCCTGGAGCTAAGTAATGGGCACGGAGTCAACACGATGAATTCTTTTAATCGTATTAACATATAATTTAAAAAATCTTCCCCAAATCAGTAATTTTTTCATAGGAATTCCTATAATTTCCATTACTTTTTCAGAAAATGTTTCATAAAAATGTGTGGTAATTTTCCTTATACCTGCCATGTAGATCAGAAAAAGGCTAATAAACTGAGGTTATATCTGCTCTATGAAACCCAGTTTCCCTACTACAATGCTGTCCTGTGTCGAGCAATTTTAAAAGGTAGAAGCTCCATGTGTGGGGGTGAGGGAGGTAGGCTATAATAAGTGGTAAGCCGCCTCTTGAGAAAGCTCTGCAGATTACTTTTAAGAGAAATATCCAAAATAAATAGATCCATGTAAACAAAAGTATGTTATTTCTCAACGGATACATTTATATTTGCATCAAATCCCAGACATATGTAAAAGGAACTTTTGATAATATATATTAAGAACAGTCTAGACTCACACTTTTCCTTTTTTTTTTTTTTTTGAGACAAGGTCTCACTCTGTCACCCAGGCTGGAGTGCAGTGGTGTAATCTAGGCTTACTGCAACCTCCGCCTCCCAGGTTCAAGCAATTCTCCTGCCTCAGCCTCCCCAACAGCTGGAACTACAGGTGTGCACCACCATATCTGGCTCATTTTTGTATTTTTAGTAGAAACGGGGTTTCATCATGTTGGCCAGGCTGGTCTTGAACTGCCAACCTCAGGTGATCTGCCTGCTTTGGCTTCCCAAAGTGTTGGGATTACAGGTGTGAGCCATCATGCCCGGCCTAAATACATTTTTCTGAAGAAAGCCATTCAGGATCTTCTTAGTATCAAAAGGAACTAGTTCTATGAAGGCTTTTAACTATGAACACTATTGGAATTTATTCAAGCTTAGCATCTGAAAAATGCATTATGAAGTTTTCCCCACTAGAGATAATATTACTTTGCCTGTGTTTATTCCTTGTCAATTTATGGAGTACACATTTAATGTTGTCAGAAGTTCACTTTACGTGCTCTTCTTCAAGGAGATAAAGTTCAGAATATCTATACCCCTCAGGTTAACAATAACATCTGATGACTACAGAATTTTTTTCTGTATTCACTTAAGTTTTGGAAGGAATAATCTGATTACATTAAGTTTCTGTTAAAAAATTTTCTCCCCTCAATTTTTGTAGGCTTTAATTCTCATCAAAGTTCTTCTAGTCTCTATCCACTTTGTTAGGCACAATTTCTTTACAAGACAAAAAGATTAATGCCTTCCTTTAAAATGCTTTGCCAAGATACTTTAAAGTTTTGCTTAGGCATCTATTTGAATGCTCAAATTAGCCACATCAATTTGAGTTGTTAGTTTAAACTATTTCAGGCAGAAAATGAGTCAGAAAGATTTTTATAAAAGTTCTACAAAATGAAAATCAGACTTGATTTCTTTAATTTTTCATTTTTCTGGTTTTAGGATTTTTTCATGTTAAATCAACTTGTTCTCTGCAGGAAATATAAAAAGCACATGCATTTAAACAACATCAGTATTCTAATAAATTACAAAGCATCTTTTCAAAATATTTTAAATAAAAAGCATAATTTTACCATACTTGCCTAACACAAAGTTGTTAAGAAATGGTAATACAATTCTACCACATCTGGAGAGAAAATTTCAGGACACCATCAGTTTAAAATATGGTTGCCTTTCTAATGGAGTCAAATGCCAAGAAGAAATTATTTTTAGACTATTTCCAAACCTTATCATACGTGTCTCAGCAGCATTAGAAAGGACCCAGTAGTATCATTGGGTTAAGTATCAACCATGTTCCACTGTGTAAATAAGCATGTAACTTAAAAGTCTGTAAACATATTGGAAATTTTTCTGTTACTGTTTCCTGTTGGTTAGGAAATGCTGTAGAAACAAATGTTGTTTAACCACTCTGCCTGGTAAAAAATGCTATTTTGGGTATAATAACACCATCGAAGTACTTCCTGTCCTTAATAAGTTAGTAATAGGTTAAACACACACTCAGTCAATGGCTCTTTTCTGAATCAAAATAACAAGACAGTTAACTGTGCAATTCAGCCTCACTAATAGTTTGTTTTACCTCACTAAATAACTTATTGTATTCAACTGAAGTGGAAGAAGTCTTCAATAAGTTTGTACAGCAATCAATAGGAGATGCAATTAACCTGTATTTGGAAATAGTGAAGGTGAGCAAGAGGTGAAAGAATCATTGTTTTTTTCTTAAAGTCATTCTAACTTTGATCTAAATATAGGTAATGCACACTTCCTGTGGTAACTTTTCAAGCTGCAATGTTTTTGATGTTAAAATTGCTCCAAAGCAGTACTTCTGGTGGAGTTTTACATGAGAGTAAAGGGAGGACGAGACCAGCGACTGGATTTCATTAAGAAAAATATACTTACTATATGTGCCTCTGTGTGCATGTGCGTGTGTGCCTGTGCACACTGCTTTTTGATTCACCCAAAGTGACAGATCTGTGCTGATTACACTCTGGACTTTCTGTTTCCTAGGTGAGATAATTTTTATCAGAAAAAACATTTCTCCTAAATAATAATCTGAAACCGCAAGTGACTCAAGGACTTTTTAAAAAAGTCCTCTTTTGTCAGTTTTTTTGTTTGAAGTTAGTGCAATCACATAAATAAATACAGAAATACCAAAAAGTGGCCCCTTTCCTTGACTCTCTAAGTCCCTGGGGCCTCAGATCAGGCCTGGGATAGAAATAAATTGTTTACAGAGGGAAGGCCTGGCCACATTAGACACTAAGCTAAGGGAGACCCATCTCGCCCTCCAGCATGTGTCAAGAGACTGGAGTGCCACTGTCTGTGCCTGCCACTCTGGACTGCCACTAGCTGTGTAGATTCTAATCTAGTAAACCTCAAAAGATTAAAACACTTATAGGTGTTAATATGGTTTTACATTTCACTTTATTCAAGACATTGCTATTAATTTTCTGCTGAGACACCGGTTTCCCCATTTAATGATTTTACAGCATTATGGAATAGCTTGCTAATAGAACGTTGCACTAACATTTAAGTTTAAGGATTAATCACCCAAGATGTTTATGTAATTTGGCTCTGCTTCCCTTGTGAAGGACATGAAGGTTTGAAAAATTATATCTGACCTTTAGGAATGGTAGCAGCTGTCAAGACATCAAAGTGAAAGAAATAAGGAAGCCAAGTGCTTAGAAGCCTAGATGGAGCCTGGCTAAAAGAGCAAGTGTGGCCTCGGCATCCCTGACGATGGCTCTCAACCCCAGACCTGCCTCTGGGTTAGCTCTACCGACTCAGCAGAGCTCCAGGGTACAGCAAGGGGTGTACTTTTCCTCTCTCCATCCATTGAAGACACTGACAAATGAAATATCCTCTTGCAAAACAAATTTCAAGGACAAACCTTGAGCCATTTAAAGTAGGAAGGCCTCTTAGCTTCTTCACTTTTTAACCAATCACGACTCAAGAACAGATAAGACGTACAGGGCATATTCAGGGACTACAGGAAAGGGATGGCTAGGGTGAAGTCTTGGATCATTGATTCCCCAGGAAATGTCTCATGCCAAGTCACGGTGGCTGTTAATAACCCATGTTTTCTTTAAATGGGTTTTTATTTTTTGAGACAAGGTCTCAATCTATTGCCTAGGCTGGAGTGCAGTGGTGCAATCATAGCTCACTGTAACCTCCAACTCCTGGGCTCAAGCAGCCTCAGTCTCCTGAGTAGCTGAGACTACAGGTGCATGCCACCACACCTAGCTAATTTTTTATGTTTTCTAGAGATGGGGTTTCATCATGCTGCCCAGGCTGGTCTTGAACTCCTGTCCTCAAGCAATCCTCCACCTTGGCCTCCCAAAGTGTTGGGATTAGAGGCATGAGCCACTTCACCCAGTCTGTTTTTGTTTTTTTAATAAAGAAAAATAATAGCTTACTTTTTCTCTGTGATGTCATTATCTCCTTAGAGGATTATCAAGAATGATTTGGGGTGGAAGGTTGAGGAGATGTTGATCAAAGGATACAAATTTCAGTTAGGAAGAATAAGTTCAAGAGATCTACTGTACAACACTGTGGCTACAGTTAGTAATGATGTATTATATGCCTGAAAATCACTAATAGATTTTAAGTGTTTGTACTGCAAAAAGTGTGTGAAGTAATGTATTTGTTAATTAGCTTGAGCTAGCCACTCCAGGATATGTATTCCAAAACAACATGTTGTATACCATAAATATATACAATTCTAATTTGTCAAGTATAAATAAGAATTATTTTGAATATCACTTAAGGTATCTTGGATTTTTTTCAGGGAATTTATTTTTCAGACAAGAAGAGCACATAATGTAGCCTATTATTCTAGTCTTGAATTTACATAACATGGCTCAGATGTACTAACGTCAGTTAAACCTTTCTCTCTCCTTTCTACTATCCCTTTCCCTCTTAAATATTTTTTATACCAGTGGTCTAAGAAATTCTTTTGCATTAATCAGAAGTTTAGTTAAGAATAAAGAGAGGTATAATGACCTTCATTGGGTTTCAAAACCAGTTAAACTCTGATCTTATAAAGAGAGAAAGGTAAATAAGAAATAATTCAATTAAGTCTGTTCTGACAAAGCCCAGTTTCAAGGAAGTGATTATCTCCAATTCAGGCAGCATCTATAACAGAGGCTAGCAAACTATCACCAGCCTGTGGGCTAAATCCTGTTTTTGTATGAGCTAAGAATGAATTTACATATTTTAATGGTTGAAAAAAATTTTTAATATTTTGTGACACACGATAATTGCATGAAATTCAAATTTCAGTGTCTATAAGCAATGCTTTATTGGAGCAAAGTCATATTCAAGTTTGTTTACACAGTGTCTGTGGCTGCTTTTGCACTACAATGGTGGAGTTGAATGGTTTTGACAGAGACTATATGGCCTGCAAAGCCTAAAATACTTACCATTTGGTCCTCACAAAAAAACGCCTGCCCACCCATGTTCTATAACAATTTCACTCTTTGCTAGGAGAGTATTTGAAACACACAGCCTCAGTGAGAGTTTCAAGGTAAGAACAACAAAGGAGAAAGCTTATTTTTATCCAATCACCTGAGACTTCAAAATGCCCCTATGGAGAAAATCCTTGATGGATATAGATTAGTACACCTGCGAGAAGACGTGATAAAACTTACCTGGTCACCAGGCTCAAAGCTCATCTCCTCCTTCTCAGTTTTCATTGCTATTAATTTTGTGTTACTGGCAGGATCTGTCTTACTGTCCAGACGCTCAAGTTTGGGGGTTATTTCTGGTAAACCAATATCTTTAGTATCATCTTTATCTAGCAAATAGCGAAGTAGTGCATTCTCTTTCTTCTTGGGGCTCACCGGTTCCTGTTTAATCGTCACTTCTGATCCAGGAGCTGTGCTGCTGGACTCCTGGCTCAGGTCTTTGCCTGTGGCTTCTGCTGTTAACTTGGCCAAGTCCACAGGGGAACTGCTGTCCTGCAACAGTCTGTGCAAAATTTTATGCTTCTCCTTGAGCGAGGTTCCATGTGTTGACCCAGAACCAGGCAAGCTACCTGTGGAGTCTTTGTTTGTGTCCGACAAAGAGCTGGCTAAGGGCGAGGGCTCCATCTGATCAGATTTGGTGGTCAGCAGCTGCAGGAGTTTGGTCTGCCCTTTGCTATCGTGCAGTCTGCTCTGCCCGTCGGCTCTCTCGCTGCTCACGGTCGGGGGCAGGTTGGGGTCATTTGTTTCCTTTTGCTCTCCAGGATGGCAGCTGCTCTCGGCTTGTCCAGTTGTACCTTCAGAGGGCTCCCCATAAAGTCCAAAACAGTCTTTTGAGTCCAAGCTTCCCATCTTGCTGAGTGGGGGAGGATTCATATTAACTGGGGAGTTTTGCAAATTGCCCATTTTTAGGTCTGGTGAAGCCAGCGATGACCCTAATGAGACCCCGTGCCCCTCGCTGAGGGCCTGAAGTGCATTGAGGGAGCTGTTGGTATAACTATGGCTATTTCCTGTGCTGCTGCAAACTCCCACAGGGGAATGCAAGCTTCCTGCAGGGGAAAACTGACTGGGTGGGATTCGAGGGCTGCCAGCCACTCCAGGGCTCATGCGATGCCTTGGTGAAAGCATAGAGGTGGGCTGTCCTGGATTCATGCCAGGGCTGCTTTGTGAGGGGCTGTTCATTTTGAGTGCATAGTTACTACCCTGAGGAGTGGTTGCTTGCATGCCTGACACATGGTTCATTCCCCCAGAACCACCAAACCTGCCCATGGGCATGCCCATTTGTTCCTTTGGGCCATTTATGGGAAAATTTATATTGCTACTGAGGGTCATGTCCTGACCTGGGTTCCCACTGCACAGGGCCTGATGGGCAGGGCTGCTAGAGCTAATTGGATTCAATGGCTTCCCCATCGTTTGTCCAGTCAGATCTGGATTCATCACACACACATTCTGCTCTCTGTATAATGAGAAAAGAAAGAAATGTAAGATAAAAGGAAAAATAACTTAGCAAGTTGTTATTAATTTTTAAAAATGAAATGGCTTCTTTGCTTTAAAAGAACAGGCTATATTTTAAGGATAGATAATACTTTGTTGAAATCATCTGCAATTATGGACAAGACTGAACACGTAGTGTTGGACCAAGAGGGATGTTTTTCAGGCAACTCATTAAGATGTCTGGTTTTACAGAGGGGGTGTGTTTAAATTTGACTACTACTGTATTGAAATTGCATTTACTAGACAAGACATTAACAGGGTTCCAATTACATAATACATCTTTCTCATGAGTAGCTGAGAGCTTGTACTGTCTTAAAGAAATGAGTAGAGCTGTCTTCGGTTTTTCTTCCAGAGATTATAATTCCTAACAATACACACATCTGTAAGCCCAGAGCTCTGATATTTACTGCTTGGCTGAAGATAAACACACTTAGGGGAAAACAACTTGCCCCTAACTGTTAAGAGAAACTCTGCCAGTTCTAGAACTAATAGTTACTAAAACTGTTTAGAGTTAGATCACCTTGTTTAACAGATTTCCACTCACCTCCTCACCCCATATCCCTCCAAGTCAGAGCGAGACCTCAGAGCCAACAGCTTGGGAAGGGAAGTTCAGAGTGACTTTAGTTTGTGATCTTATTACTCTACTTCTGGATAACTCCATTCCATCTCCTTTCTAATGACTAAAAGCAGCCTTTCTGAGCAACATGATTTTGCAAGTTCTATGAGCTTTAATTTACAGCCTTGGCAGTCACTTTTGAGTTACAAAATGTGTTCACAAGTCCAAATAAAACAGGTTTCACAAATTGTCAAACATCAGCTTTTGGTTAGGTGGGTGAAATTTGCCACATTTGTAATCACGTTCAAACTGTTTCAGCTTGAGGTTAGATTTATTAACAGTTGGCAGAGTTGCCTGATTTTTTTACTCCTAAATAGACAGTAAATTGAGAAATGTGATAAAATGGGACTCCTCAGCCAGAGCAACGTTATATATTTACTGACAGGACCTCATAAAGTTTTCCACGGCATAAGCATAAACATTTAGATAACTAATGAAATTTAATCATTTTCCTAAATATGTGCTCAAAACAATATGGTTTATGACATTTATTTAAAAATCAACATTCAATTTCTTTATCTTCACTTTTTTATGAAATTGTTTATTACCCTTCAATTTAAGGTCTAATGTTGAGAAGTTAATTTGAACCTGAGAACAAAAACCTAAAATATTATTTGTAAATATATACATAGAAAGTTCTAGATTTAGGCTGGGTGTGGTGGCCCACACCTGTAATCCCAGTGATTTGGGAGGCCAAGGTGGAAGGATCACTCAAGGCTGGAACACGCCTGTAATCACAGCTACTCAGGAGGCTGAGGCACAAGAATCGCCTGAACCCAAGAGGCAGAGGTTGCAGAGAGCTGAGATCGCGCCGCTGCACTCCAGTCTGGGAGACAGAGCAAGACTGTGCCTCACAAAAAAAAAAAAAAAAAAAAAAAAAGAAGTTCTACATTTAAACACACAGGAGCAGAAATCATACTACTGACATCAATATTCCTGCCCTGCATTTGTTGCTACTGGGAGCTGATCAATAAATTTCCCTTTTTCAATATAATAGGAAATTATGTCTGAGCAAAGTTAGTGCTAGCCTTGTGTTCTTCCAGCTGGGTTTTACAATTCACTACTGTTAAGGCTAAAATTCAAAGTAGAGTCCTACTTTGCCAATACAGTTGTTCTTTGGTTACATGCGGGACTGGTTCTAGCCTCCACCCTGCCCCCACGCCACAGATACTAAAATCCATGGATGCTCAAGTCCCTGATATAAAATGGCATAATTTTTGCATATCACCTACACACATCCTCCTATATACTTTAAATCATTTCTAGAGATCATTTCTTATAATACCTAATACAGTGTAAATACAGTTATAATACAAATAAAATAATACAGTATAATATTATATATATTTTTCCCCCCCAAATATTTTCCATCTGTGGTTGGCTGAATCCTGAGATGCAGAACCCACGGATACAGAGGGTCAATTATATTATGAATTGTCATTTAGCCAACAGCTAATAACAATTTAATTTTATATTTTACATTACTGGGATTGATGAGAAGAAATGTCTAACAAATCCTCAAAGCTCTAAAATGATTTGCTGCTTTTTTAATATCTCCTCTTAACTTGGAAATGAACAATGACTTCTTAGAACTAGGATTACCTGTGAAGCATATGTAAAGATATTACAAGTTGAGGTTCATTAGTAGTCTGAGAACGGATGAGTTTGCTCTTCGTTTGTGCAGCAACAAGAGTGCCATCAGACAAGGAAAAACGATAGATTTGACTGAATGCCAATCCTTGTCTCAGTACTGCAGGCAAGCAAAGAAACAGAAGGCATGTTTAGAAAAAAAAAAACTGAGAGGTCGGGGAGGACAAGACATAATAAGAGTAATCAACTTCATTAAGTTTCATAATAGTTTCCCACCAGCATGTTAAAGAGTTATAAGTAATCTTTATGAGATTAAAATATAATGTTTTATATTTACTTTTCACTCAAAATATCAATAACCTCAATTATCTGTTTTTCTTATGAAAAGGAGTAACAGCCTGGACCCTCAAACTGTGTTCTTAAAATCTTTATTATTATGGCAAAACAGTGTAAACCATTTATCAGTTCAAACAAGCTTTACAATGATTTGCTTAAAATGGTAGAAAACAATACAATGTATAAACAGGGTATCTCTTAGGTATACAATTTGACTTTAATTTCCTTGTAAAACTAATACAAATATTAAAATAAAATTTATGACATTAAATATGTTCTCTGAATATTCATCTCGAAGTTACGTACTGTTCAATCCATCATCTCACACACTACTCTCCCCCAATCCTGTTTCTCACTGTGCAAGAAGTATTATTTTCGTGGTTAGGACAACAGGAAGTAAAAGATAAACAATCAGAAGAATCTATTCAGAGAAAAAAAGGCTAAACAAAACTGAAACAATAAAAGTGCAAATCTTAAGTGACATTGGAATTGGTTTAACTTTTAGATAAGGGGTCAGGTGTTTCCATTTTCAAGACAATAAAAATACAACACAAATCAACTAGGTTAAGACAATTTCTCTTAAAATAATTGAGATTTATCTTTTAAAGCTACTATGTTTCATAACTGTCTTATACCACCTATTAAAAAAGAACATTTCAATTCAGTTTAAAAAAAAGACAGATCATTTTAGTTCCTCTTAAACCATTTTAACAAGGCTACTATGTTGCTACCACATAATCCTCAGCACACATTTTGTGGGCTGAATAGTTACCCCTAAAGCAACCATGCGTATTCACCATGCCACAAAACTGCCACGAGAGAGAGAGGCTGACATATAATGTGGATTCTAATTTCTTGGTAAAATTTCACTCTAAGCAATTTGTCTAATGACTTCTCTCTGCAGTTTCAGTTAGATACTACATTTAGGTTTCACTTTCTGCCATCAATTGTTGCACAATGTTAGTCTGAAGTGGTAGTACTGAAAATGAATTACTGAACATGTGAGTATTTTGCTTTGCATAATGTTTCTAAAAGATGACGTAAATATAATTTTTTTATAGTAAGACATATTTCCAATGGCTTATGATTTCAGAATTTTAACTGACCTTGGCTGTGATCCCTAAAGATTTTCATTTAAACTTGGTCTACATCCAACAACTCAGAAAAGTAGGTATGTGTAAGCACTCACCTGAACACATTTAGGAAGTGCCTCCATTTAAACAACGCTTTGCAGATTTCTGTTCAATGTAACTGATCATCCCTGATCTTACCTATTTCAAAAGTTTGAAATGTCTATATGGGGTTTCCTTCTAGTGGGTCCCATCTGTTTAAATCTAGCACAGTGTCTGGTGCATCTGTGTAAATCCTTTTGTAAGGAATCAGGTTGTCAAAGAATTAAACTCAGGACCCAAGGATGCCGAACATGTTTGCTTATGCCAATTTCTTGGTTTTTATTATTACTATTCTTTTTATTTTAAACCGGATGTAATGAAATGGTAGGTTAAATATTGATTTCTGTCAATGTAGCATCTTTATTTCCTTGTATTCTTTCCAACTTAAAGAAAAATGCTAGAAGACACAAGTTGTTGGATTATGCACTTATTTCTAAAAAATAGGATGAATAGGATGAAAAGAATAAATAAGATGAGGAAAAAATAAGGGCATGGGAGGGACAGGTCATTTATTATGATTTTTGCTTTTTTATAAGTGATCTAAAAAGCATAAAGTTTAAACATACCAACACTATTGGTAAAGTGCCAGATGCACATTAGGTAGATGATGACAAACTCAAACTCCATTTTCTATAACTAATTACAAATTTTTTCTGCAAGGAAGCAGACAACTGTCAAAGCTGAGTTACAAGCTGCACTGCACTGCACGAGTCCCTCCCGTGCAGTATGGCCCAGCTGACAGTGCATGTGGAGCCCTGGCCAACCCCACTGCTGGGACACAGAGAGAAGGACAGTCTTGCTCCCCAAATTAGCACATAGTAAAGCAAAAGGAGTTTTCTTTTGGTTCATACCTCTTTAACAGAAAACAAAAATGCACTTGAGAAAAAGTGATTCTTTGGAAAGACCTTTGGAAGCAGCATGACAGTGACCAAAATGGGCTCAGACAGATGTCCTGCACTGATACTGAATGCTAGAGAGTCAGTCATTCCACCTGCCTCAATCTCCTTGTCCCCTTGTCCAGAGTGACAGATGTGACGTCCACGTCACAGGCTTGCTGTGAGGGCCAGTGAGAGGAGGCAAAAGGGACAATGCCACACAAAGACCAGGTACTCAATAAGGGCTGCTGTTATTACTGAAGTCTTGGGCTCAGTTCCAGCTGTCCTACTGCTTAAGTCAGTGAGCTAAGACAAGTCGTGTCAACTTTTGGGCCCTCTAGAAACACCTGGATAGTCTTTGCTGGTTACTACCTTGAAGAAGGGCTTGGGGTCCCCACCATTACCTCCACCAGGGATTCACTCACTCTCCAAAATTCCACTTATTCTTATATTCAGATTCTAACTGAATTGTTAATATTTCTCTTAATTAGATGGTACTTACACTTTTGTTATACATCTAGAAGCTCCTGGATCAAAGAAAATGACCTCTTTCTTCCTCCTTTTGTCTGCCTCTGTGACACTATCATCTCCTGTTCTACTTTCGTCACTCTTCTGTCCTACAAGTTCTCCTGTTAAAATTTTCCTTCAGAAGGCAACATCTACGCCAGATGAGACAGCTCACGAGAACAGTCACCAGCTCTGTTCCCAAGGTGAACTCCAGGAATCACTGAGAGAAAGCTCCCACAGGAAGCAATAATTTAAGAAAAATCATTTAGAGATGCCTACCTTCATGATGATGCCTCTTGGCATAGGACACAGATTCTCCTTCATGCTGTGCATGGAACTTCTGAATGCACCTTCTTACCAGGTCCTCCCAGCCTGGTTTCATGGCTGCTCTCATGGTGCTGGTATCCAGAGAAGTGATCTTGCCTATTAAGTAACAGCAGGCATTATACCTACATGCTGATCTATTCCTTATGGAAATAAATATATATATATATATATTTTTCTGAGACAAGAGTCTCACTCTATCATCCAGGCTGGAGTGCAGTGGTGCAATCTCAGCTCACTGCAACCTCCACCTCCTGGGTTCAAACGACTCTTGTGCGTCAGACGCCCAAGAAGCTGGGATTACAGGCATGCACCACATTTGGCTAATTTTTGTATTTTTAATACAGATGAAGTTTTGCCACACTGGCCAGGCTGGCTTTGAACTCTCGACCTCAAGTGATCCTCCTGCCTCAGCCTCCCAAAGTGTTGGGGTTACAGGCGTGAGCCACCACGCCCAGCCAGAAATAATTAAATTTTAACAAGATCTAAATGTATTTATTTAAACTAGGTAACACAAGTACATGGACCAAAAGGGTATACAGTGACAGCCAGCATCTCTCTCTCTGGTCTTCCAACTCCTTGACATTTCTACTGCAGCAGCAATTGCTAGTACGAGCATCCTTACAGTCTTCTAAATACAGTCCTTGCATTCTCAAATATGTAAGTATTCTAAAATGATTCCTTTGGTCTTCTTTGGAAAGGAAATTTACCTTGGAGATCCTGGCGAGTAGTAAAACTTTCTGATGAGGGAAGAACTGGTCTTTCCTTCATGGGAACTCTTCTTGCCACGCAAATCAAGCAGGACTGCAAATCTTAAATCACACATGTTTACATTTATCATATGGGGCTTTCCTAGTGATTCAAACAAACCCAAGTGTATTTCTGACAGCACAGCCCGTCATAAAAAAAGCAGTAAGGGAGAGAGTGATGAAACATTATGTACCTGAGCTTCTTACTGGTTTTATTCTCTCCATGAAAGTGGTAGGTGGGTAAGGGAGACGGAGGGTGGCTGTGTAAGGAGAACTGGGGAGCAGAGGATAAACTGCCGAGGCCCCACGATACATGTGATGGAAATACATCCACTACACTAAAGCCTTAATAATCTGAAACACTCTCTCCAGCAGTAGAAGACAAAATTAAATCCTTTCTTTTAAAATGGCTGATAGAAAACCCGGTTAATATGTAATGAAATACAAAAATGATGAAACTAAAATGTGATACTCTTGCTTTATCAAGGGTTTGCTTCTTGAGTTTTAGGGTTCAGGAAAACTAGGTACACCTTATGCCAAACTAAGTAAATACTACAATGGCAATATGCAATTTAAAGCAAAGAATATAAACTGGGTCTAGACACAGATTCAGAGAACGACTACAATACCTAGAAAATGCAGCGTGCACCAGGACAGCTGCATTATAGTTCAGAATCGGCTGTGGACAGTTTCTCATACAGCCAATTCTAATCACTTATTCCTCACCTTGCTTCAACTGTTTTATGCATCAGGGTTCACTTCTGGAGGAAAGGGAAAAGTTTTATTTATCTTTGTAACATGCAGAGCACACTGCACAGCCCTTTCAATTTAAAAAACACTGGACAAATGCTGTTGTTAAAAAACTTAAGTAATCCCTTCATGTCTCATGTCACTGATTTATGATCGTTTACCTCTAAATTTGAGCATTTCCTGAATTTGACAGAGTTTATTATCTATATTTGCTCCTGCTGCTACCCTATCTAAAATATCAGGCTGCCTCGATTTCTCCCTCCACAGTATTCATGCTGTAAGGCAGAGGTTCTCTACAATCAGTACTTCACTAACTACTCTAGGACCCCACAGTGCCTCCTTGGACAGATTTTTCTTTCTCAACTTTTACAGAAATTTTAGTATATAGTTTCTAACTTGGCTGTTCCTGAATTGCTCTGTTGTAGTCTTTTAAAATTATTTCATGTATTATTTCTTCAATAAGACTGAAATATCCAGCAATAGTTGGTATCACAAAATTAAAATGCAATTATAGTCCTCAACAAAATAACAACTAAATTTTTGGGCACTGTGAGATAAACACCTTTCTAGCTACTGTATGAGTTTTATTAACTCAGTCAATCCTCTTAACAGCTCTATGACACATGTAGTAGCATCATTTCCATTTTACAGACAAGATCAAAGCACAAACTTTAAGTAATTTGTCCAATGTCACACAAACCTTTGGCAAAGCCAGGATTAGATTCTGAGCATGCCATGGCTCAGAAACCCTGTGCTTATGCTATACTGTGTTAACACATAGAACGTACTTTTAAATGTACAAAAAATGTTTATAAAGCACAAAGTAATAAATTAGCTCAGCTATTCCTTTTTATACTGCCTTGGGAATATTATCACAGATGGATAAATTAGCAGCACTTACTTTGTTGCATAAAACAGAATAAAATCATTTGACGTTCCTTACCTAGGCAAAATACTTAATTTTGAAATACTATATATTTATTATCTTTAACAGCTATAATATTTCCTTCTCAATAAAATTTAAATTTTAAAATAAGCATTAAATAACTAGCATTCAACGCGAACCACAGTTCAGCATATTCATTTAAACCTTATTACATTCTGACACTGGCATTGGTGACTTCACTTGATAATAAACTGATACTCAGAAAGGCCAAGGATTCTGTCCAAAGTCCTAGCCAGAGCTGGGAGCAGCTGAATTAGGAGTTGGCCTGTCTGATGATGTAGCCCAGGATGTTTTCAGCCACAAGTGGTCCTCAGCTCTTTCCCTTCTGCTCCCCACGCACAATACACTCTTCAACACTGCCTTGTATTAGAGTGACACTCAGCTGTGTGGACAGTTTGCCTGGTGGGCTCAGGAGGTGGACACTACATCAGCATATCTTTATGGCAAACAGCCTAATAAACTTACAGTCTAAAACCCGCTCCATTCCCCGCTCCTGTCTCTATCCTCTCTTTAGTACCATTCTATTATATCACATTCTGGGCCCAGCATCCATGGATTGGCTACATGGATTCCATCAACCCCTTGAAAGTAAAATGCTGTTTTACTGTGTGCATTTTTCTTTTTTGAGATGGAGTCTCACTCTGTCGCCCAGGCTGGAGTGCAATGGCGCAATCTTGGCTCACTGCAACCTCCGCCTCTCAGGTTTAAGCGATTCTCCTGCCTCAGCCTCCTGAGTAGCTGGGACTACAGGCACATGCCAGCCACCAGGCTACTTTTTGTACTTTTAGTAGAGACGGGGTTTCACCATGTTGGCCAGGATGGTCTCGATCTCTTGACCTCGTGATCCACCTGCCTCAGTCTCCCAAAGTGCTGGGATTACAGGCGTTGAGCCACCGTGCCAGGACAACTGTGCATTTTTCTAGGGCTGTGGCATACAGCTTGCACTAGATGTTCAAAGAGCCTAGGATCCCCCAAAAGTGTGATCACTAATACAGTCACACTAGTACAGCAGCCACTAGCCACATGTGGCTATTCAAATGTAAATTTAATAAAATTAAAAATTCAGCCCCCTAGTTGCACTACTGATATTTCAAGTGCTCACCAGCCACACGTGGCTAGTGGCTGCCACACTAGACGCTAAAGATATGTCACTTCCACCATCGCAGGTAATTCTGTTGGACAGTGCTGTTCTGGAGACTTAAAAATTTCCATCACAAAATAGCAAAATTGAAAAGAACAAAGATACTGCCTCCTCACTTTTCTTCAGGTGACCACTAATTAAAGTGTGAAGGAAGTAGCACAGGAATAAATACACAGACACATAAAACACCCTAGGGGTTCTGTCCCACCTTCTCCTTCTTCTTTGATGGACTTTGGTTGAGAGACAGCAAAGCACTGCATAGTTTCATATTTCTGATGAGCTTCCTGGTTATCATGACCCTCCTCTTCTGAATCAGGTAAAGGTTTTACCAGCATCCGACAATTGAAGGTATGGCTGTTCCGCCTTGGAGGTTCGCCAGACCAAGATCCCCCATTCACTGAGCAAGGCAAAAGCAACCCAGTTTTACAGAGAAACAAACATCAGATTCATTGCCTCTGAATTATTAAAATGATGTAGGAAAAATATGATTATTTCATCTTTACGTAGTACTTTTATACTTTTCTAAATACTTTCATAATCTAGAAGAGGAAAAATCTTTTAACATTTTTACAACTTGGGAATATCCTGGAATTTTCTGTTTTTTCCCCCAAATTTTTAAAAATTTTATTATACTTCAAGTTCTGGGATACATGTGGAATCTTGGGATTTTCAAAACATTTTCTACACTACTTCTTTACCCTGACTCCTTCCCTTCAAGTCCAGTCCTGGATTGTTACTAGAATACTATAGTTTTCTACTTTTGCATCTTCCTAACTGATTTCTTGGAAATTGAGTTCAATCTACTTGCATTCCAATTTTAGATAAGTTACCCCTGCTCAAAACTCTGTGAGTGGCACCAAATGCAGTGCACATTAAATTCTTTCAGAGGATTTAGAATTGATGTAGTCTGAAGGATGAAGTCCATTAACACAGATTCTCACTAACCAGCTCCACTGCATCCATCTAACAGGATCTTCCACATTCCCCTGCACAAGCCTCCCCATGCTCCACCATACCAGGGCCGCATGGATGTCCTTGCTCCCGCTGCCACTCTATCTAACACATCAGGTTGCCTCAGTTTCTCTCTCCATAGGTACTCATGCTCTAAGGCTGAGGTCCTCTACAATCAATACTTTACTATCTACTCCCCCATACTGCCTCCTAGGGCAGATTCTTCTTTTCTCAAATTTTACAGAAATTTTAGTATATGGTTTATAACTTTGTTTTTCCTGAGTTGTTCAGTTGTAGTCTTTTTAAATTGTTTCACATATATTTCTTCAATAAGACTGAAGAATCCTTGAAAATACAGTGCTAATGTCATTTATTTTCAAGTTAACTACTTCAGACATCTATTTGAATATTAAAACTAAAAAAAGTATGTATTTAAGAAAGAGACAATGAAAGAGAGGAAAGACATAAATTATTTTTGAAATGCATTAGAGATAACAATGAAAGAAATAAAACAATGACCGATTTTGAGAATTAAAGGGTGTTTATGGATTTTACCAGGTTAACTTCCTCATTTGACACATAAAAAATCTGATACCCAAAGACATGTTCAACTACTAGAAAAGTTGGAATCAGAACCAATCCTAATTCTCATTTTGGTGTTCTTTTCTATATCATTCCTTACGCTTTATCTAAAAACACTGGGGACAGTACAATAGAACAGGGGATCAAAAAAAGGGTGAGTCATAAGAAAACTAATATATTCTCCAGTAACCAGCTAGAGAAAATGGAGAAGGACACGTAGGTGTTATAGCGAACCCAATGGGCCATGAATGGCCCAGTGAACCCAAAGAGACCATGGCCACTGGGCTGTAGAATGAGAAAGGAAACAAACTCTAGAAAGGAAAAAGTTAGCTGTAAGAAATTATCTTAAAATTACAGAAAAACCCATAACTAGCTTTGTATATCTTTGCAGACATTTGGAAAGTTTATTTCAGCATCAGCATTTTATTTTATTATTATTACTTTTTTGAAACAGAGTCTCTGTCACCAAGGCTGGAGTGCAGTGGTATGATCTTGGCTCACTGCAATCTCCACCTCCTGGGCTCAAGGGATTCTCATGCCTCAGCCTCTGGAGAAGCTGGGATTACAGGCACGAGCCACCACGCCCAGCTAATGTTTTGCATTTTTAGTGGAGGCGGGGTTTTGGCATGTTGGCCAGGCTGGTCTCGAACTCCTGACCTCAAGTGATCCACCAGTCTCAGCCTCCCAAAGTGCTGGGATTACAGGGGTAAGCCACTGAGCCCAGCCATTATCAGCATTTAAAAAAGCTTATTTACAAAATAAATACTACACAGAGTAATCAACTGAAGAGAAAAAGAGTTCCTATTAAGTCAGATTAGTAAGTTGAAAGTTAAAAGGATACAATATAAAGTAAGGCAAAAAGCTCTTTAGACAAGTGAATTAATAATAGTGAATTAATAAGTAGAGGTCTTTTAAGGAAGTCATAGAACTACTGAAGAGATGTGAAAATATTAGTTACTTGAAATAAGAAATCCCATTTTCTTAATTTACTAGAGAATATAATAAAGGAATCCTACACAAGTATTCACACATTTTGCATTACTGTTGTAGTCACTTTGAACAAAGAATTATCACATAAAGGAAAAGCTAGCCCGAATGAAATTTGAAAAGGACCTTTTCCTACTTATTAAAACAGTAAGACCAGCTAGTATAAACAATCTTAAGAACAGAAATACTTGCCAACTCAGGATTTGACCTTATTTTTCATTTCTTTCAATCCGTGAAGATGTTCTTAGCATCATCAGTTTGAGAATATTAAAAAAAGAATCACTTAGTGAGTGGGAACAGCAGTACTCTAGAGCAGCAGCTAAGGTGGGCCCACGCTGTGAATCACCCACTGCACAGTGTGTCCTTAATCATCACGTATACTCGGACGACATCTCCAAAATAAGATGAAGTCAGGAAATTCGAGACAGGGAGAGTGGGCTAAGGGAGCAGCATCTGGTGATCACACCTACAGGGCCCACCGGAGAGTCTGCGAGACGGAAGAGCCCATTCAGGGCTTGGGCTGTAGCATCTGAACCTTTCCATCTGCCACTTGTTCCTTAACATTTTATTTCTAGAATGTGTATACACCTATAATATGCTTCATGTGCAGGACTCAAAATACGTTGAATCTCAAACTTCTCATGACCTTTGACTTTTCGGATGGTCATGGAGAAAATGAACAAAACGAAGTTGGCTAGAATGGAACAGGGTGAGGCAATGTGTCACCTTAAAAAACAATCTCTACACTATAGCACAAAGGATAGATGCTCGAGGGGATGGATACGCCATCTCCATGATGTGATTATTTCACACTGCATGTCTGTATCAAAACACCTCATGTATCCCATAAATATATACACCTACTATGTACCCACAAAAATAAAAAATTAAAAAACCACAACAATCTTATTGAAAACAGTTGCCATATAAGTACTTTCCATCTGAATCATTTTCATGAATCTGAATCAATTTCTGTTCATTTATCATGAGATAATTACTGCCAAGCAAAATCATCATCATCATCATCATCACTTCTTGGCCTTCTGGCTAAGAAGCAATGATTTTCATGTACTTTAAATATAGGATCAAAAATGATCACTCATTTGAGATCAGTATCTGAAGATGCCCCCTTTTCCATGACTTTTAAGCTTAAACACACAAGCATCTGTAAAAAACTACCCAGTCACTCTCATCCCCATCTGATATAATATAGTTTTATTTGATCCACTTCAACCAAGACAATGTGTGTGTGTATGAGGTGGGGGCAGGTGGAGGTGAGGGGAGGTAGGGAGGGAGACCCAGCAGACAGTCATTTACCTATAGACTTTGGCAGCAGGTTTTTGACAAACTCCGTGTGGTCCCCAACATGCAAGATGCTATATACACTTTTGTTCATCAGCTCTTCTTGGTTATACCTTAGATACTGTGTCACATTCTCTGACACAAACACAACGTTGCCTTCCAGGTTCACTACAAAGAAGAACCCATCAAGGGCCTAGGGGACAAAGTACAAACTGTTAGGATGCAACATAACATCACAGCAATTGTTAAGAAGGGAATGATCCCTTTAAGGGAAACACAATTCACACATGGATAGAAAAGAGATCTTTCTCAGCTCTCTCCCAGTTTTCAGGAACAATTAACACATTTTCTCTTGGTGAAATAGAAATTATTCCATCTTACTAAGTGGGAGAGACAGCCTAGATTAGGGTTTCTTGTCACAAACTAAATGACCAACACTAACTCCATTAATTTATCAGGAGATAATGACTGTGAAGTAAAAGTGTACAGGCATTCATCTGTATTTTCAAAATGAGATTGACATACTCCACCGGGCCAAGAACAACTTTTATGTCACCAACCTAATGCACGGTAATTTTTATCTACAGTTTTTCATGTTATACAATGAGAGAAAGGAGTCATTAAAATTTTTTTCCCCAGTTTAAGGATAATTACCAGGAAAACCTTCCCAACTTTTACCACCTAGCTGTCACGGATTATATGGAAAACATCACAGATAATTTCAGACCTTTAAAGAAACATCAATCCTTTATTACTTGGTATATATGGGAAAGGGTCTCAGAAGTGTCTCTGATGTGGCAAACTCACCTTCATGGGGACCTCAGCATTGCCCTGCCCTTAGAAGGGCACTAATTATGCCAAATTATTCTATGTTACTTGTTCTCTAGATTAAGAAGCAGGTTCCTAAATTACCTAAATAACAGTAGCAAACTTCCGGTAATGAGTTCACAGCTTCACTTTTTGTTGTCATCCCAATGGAGGTGAGGGAAGGAGATAAAAAAATCTAGGATCATTTCAGGAAGCTGAGATAATAATAGTGAATGTGGACATGTTCACTGTGCCTTACACGTACCTCCTGAAAGGAATGTTTTATCTTTCCCAATTTATAGAGGAGAAAACTGAGGCTCAAAGAGGTTAACATCTCAGAACTAGTCAGTGGTAGTAGAGCTTGAATGTGAATCCAGGAGGATCCGATTCCAAAGCTCATGCTTTGATGACCATTCAGGACAGTCCTCTACTCTAATATTCATTCACCCCTAATCCATTTCCCATCATGTTCACTTTGGTGATGGAAATGTAGGGGGTTTAGTGAGTTTCTCCTGGTTACATTACCCCATTTTTCTTTTTTTGATCCTTGCTTATCAAAGCTCTGTTTTTATGGGTCAGGTGAGTGATAAGGACTGAAAGCTTTACGTTGATTCATCATACCTGGCACCAGGACCATGGGGTCTAGTCAGTTTAGGCTGCTCAGTTTCTTTATGATACATGTTTATTACAATTTTATCTTTTTTGAAGATAAGGTCTTGCTCTGCGCCCAGCCTGGTGTGCAGTGGCACGATCATAGCTCACTGCAGCCTTGAACTCCTGGGCTAAAGCTATCCTCCCACCTCAGCCTCCTGAGTAGCTAGGCTCACAGGTATGTACCACCACACCCAGATATTTTTTATTTTTTGAGACAGGGTCTCACTCTGTTGCCTAGGCTGGGGTGCAGTGGCATGATCATGGCTCACCGGAGCCTTCACCTCCTGGGCCCAAGGGATCCTCCCATCTCAGCCTACCAAGTAGCTGGAACCACAGGCACGTACCATCACACTTGACTAATTTTTTAATTTTTGTAATGATGGAGTCTCCCCATGTTGCCCAAGTTGGTCTTGAACTCCTGGGTCCAAGTGATCCTCCTTGTCTCAGCCTCATAAAGGGGTGAAATTACAGGCATGAGTCAGTGCACCAGGCTTTTTAAATTTTCTGTAGAGAAAGGAACTCACTGTGTTGCCCAGGCTGGTCTCAAACTCTCGGCCTCAAGTGATCCTCCCACCACTCCGTAATCCCAAAGTGCTGGGATTATAGGCATGAGCCACTATACCCAGCATGTTTATTACTATTTTTAAGATGAATGTCATATGTATATACACATACAATAATGAATTTGGTGGATGGGGCCTAAAGTGTTTACTTTTTCCCTAGTTTGTTTTTTCCTTAAGTTACTATTAAACAGGCTTCTATTTTATGAGCTATCTTTGAATATATTTCATCTTTAATTCTATTTTAATCACAAAACTAAGTGCTCTCTCAAATTAGAACTGACCATAAGGCACTAAAGAAAGGTTCACCCATTTGGTTTTTAAGTTTTTCTTAAAACATTCTATCAGGTTTTCTCAATGGTATGAACCACATGCAGGACAAAGCAAGACTACATGTAAATAAACAGCCTTTCATGATACATGGTACTAACCTTGAGAACTGTGTGCAAGTGTGTACACTCAGGAGGTTAGGTGATAAGTTATATGCCCAGTGTCCCTCTTCAGCTCATTGATTTGGATATACCCTTTGAGAGGGATTTTCATAATCATATTACCTATGGTTCATTTTTAAAAGTACATGTTGCTTCCTACTGCTTATACCACAGTAAAAAGACTGACTTGAGGCATAATAAAACTGGAAGATGAAATTGTTTCATCTCATAAAGCTGTGTTTTTTTTAAGGCTCACTATGATATGCTCTGATGAAAAAAGCTGACATTTGGTTGTGCTGCCTAGCAACCACTATGCTATGATGTAAGCATGAGTGTGCATCTATGCCTAGGAACAGCTCCATGAGAACATGTTCTCTCTGTTTAAGTGACTGCACGTAAACAGGGATAAAAATTTAAATTCAAACCGCAAGTCACCAGATTTAAGAATAACCTCTCTAACACATTTAACACTCAAGTCCTGCTACACAGGTTCTTGATCAATGTACTAAATTCTCAGAAGACTATTTTGAACGACAAAAATGTTGGTTTGATTTTATGACATCAGGTCTACTGAAATCTAGCAATCTGATTTCTACAACTGATGAACTCAAAAGGCTTGAGTCCCAGCTCTGGTTACTCCCAGCATTTCTATTTAGAAGTCTCAAAAGTCTTCCCAGGAGTTTCCACTCTAATGTTCCCCTACCCCAAGATACGATGAATAAACACAGGTATAGGGAAATTCCCCAACTGTAATAATTTAGTTAACATAATTTTCAAATCACTTTTTAATTTATAATTCAAACATTTTTCCAAAGGAAATTATCCACTTTCTTTCATTTAATTCTAAATGGTCCACCTAGTTACAGTTTTCATAATCTGCTTCTAAGAACCCAGAGAGAAGTAGCACTCTCTGGCCTTCCACTGCCTTGTTGACTATAGAAAAATTGGGTTAAGTGTGTTTTTGCTTTTCTCCTGGAAGGTGAGGCTGAATGTTTTCAAGCCAGTGATTCAAGAGGAGATAAGCAAGGGCCAACACTGGGACATTTAAAGCCTTTTGGCCAGCAGGTTCAGCCCCAGGAAATGAAGTTTGTCATTTCTAAATAGAAAGACTGGGTCAGACGATCTTGAAGTCTTTATTGTGTGCCCCCTTCTGCTCTGCCCCCAATTTTATGGTAGATTTTCACAGAATTAGATTTTCTAAAAATAAAAATCCCTTTAAACATCAACTGAAAAAAAGAGGTAAGGGGGACTATTGGTTATCTTTATTTTAAAAATCAGAATTGTTGGCTGCTGCAGCAAGCTAGCTGATTCTACACTGGCAGTGCTGCAAAGCTTCTGGCCATGCAGTCTTTTCAACCTCATCATATCATGAGCCGAGCAAATTATCCTGAGAACTGACATAATTTATGTCTCAGGGTTCCTCTGTTTCTTGTTGTATATTCACTGACATTTTTTTTTTTCTCATCTTACCATAACCTACATCTTGAATTTTAATTTTGGAAAAGGTACAGCAAAGCACTTGGCTTTTAGTACTAGTAAATAAAATAGAAAAACTGTACTTTACAAATTCTAGACATTAGCTGGTCATAAAGCTTCCTTAATAAAGAACAGGTAGTTAAGACCAACCTTATGCTTCTCTTCAAAGTTCCTTTTGCCTATTATGTTACTTTTCTTCCTTATGAGATAAATAAGCTAGTTTGAAATAGCATAAGTAGGAAGCATAAAGCTCCTCCTTGGTCCTCATATTTTAACATGTACGTATAGGCATTCGTACATGGCATACACAAAATTTAAGAATTTTGAGAACATTTCAAGCTAAAATACAACACAGAATTTAGTAGGACTTGTGAATAGTTTCCCAAATAAATGCTCAACTGGCAATTACAACTTGTCAATGTCTACTGTAATCTAGTTTATTTAATTCTATGCTAATTTCAAACACACATTTACTGGCAGCAGGAGCCAAAACATACGTAGAGACACAGAGCCGTATCAGCAAGCTCAAGAGGTACATAGTACTAGTACTAGTACTAGTGTGGATTCTCCTTAAATTATATTCACCTGAAATTAAATGTAATAATGTGAAGATCAACAAGATTTTAAAATACAGTACTAAAATGAAGATGTGCTACCTCAAGCATCATAGGCCCCAGTGCATCCTTGTCGATGACACCCTGCCCTGTAGAGGATACATCTGACTTCTGTACTTCATCTATGTTGGCAGCTGCTGCTTTCTCTGCAATAAACATAAGTGTGAATTAAATGGCAGTGCTATATCAAGGACAGAGTGACACAGAAATGTTTTTATTGTGATGATTTTTAAAAATCTCTAGCGGGATCAGATGCAGCTACAAAAGAGTTAGAGTACATCCCTGTTGCCCCTAAATGGGAGACACTGCTGGAAGCAGAAGTCAGAACATTAACTTTTCATCTCTAGAACCTGTGGCTCAGATCCCCTTTCAGGCTGCTCAGAAAATGAGTTTTGAGGTTTCCTGACAGTCCCTGACAGGCATTTTTTTCTAGATTATGAAACTGCTATATTCTATGGCACAATTAGCTTCTACTCAGGAGATTCCCCAAACTAGGATAAAGGAAGGTCTGTTGTTCAGAATTCAGTAGCATAATCAGAGACAGATTTGCACACATTTGAAGAAATAACAAGGAGTCATAAACTGCTATGGCTGCCCCCATGGGACACTCTGCAATGTCTGCCTGGACTCTTTTACTGTTCCACTTCTGCTTACATTCCCATTTAAAGTGGCCAGGAAGATTTGGTCCCAATGCTTCTCCATCTAAGAAGTTAGAAGCACCCTACCAGAGACTTGGGGAATTTCAATGGCTGCCCTTTGATCTAGCAAAGAGGCACGTAATGTGTGCTCCTGGATGGAAACGTGCAAGGCAAATTTCAGGCTCATGAAGACAGGAAGGCCCCAGAAGACATTCTATCATAGAATGAGAACGTTTTGTGAAAAAGCTCACAGAAGAAAAAGATACACACTTATCAACGTATGTGTAAAGCAGTTATTTCAAGAACACCAAAAAAAGTTTAAAGCATAACATATACATATCAACAACTTGCTAGAAAACAACACAAAATGTGACAATTATTTGTACCTGAATAAATTATATCCTGGTTTATACTGCCTGTTATCATTGTAATTAAACGTAGAAATAGAAAACTGTAAATCAATTTAGCACTCAGAATTAACCTGCTTTCAGAAACTTAATAATTTTTTTGTCAAAAATATTTTATGCAGTATGTTGAAAATCTGTAAAGCCTAATTTATGGCTGAGAACCTAGAAAACAAATAGGAATTACGTGGGTCCTCCCAATCTTGCCATTCCCACGACAAAGCTTCCACAGAGCATGTTATCAATGGAAGGGGAAGATGACCTGTGCAGTTCAAGCTCAAACTCAGCCACTGAGAAGTATGACTCCAAGCAAGCTGCTTAAACTTACCTGTCTTCCACATATCAGGGACCGAGCTAAAGTAAATGGGATGATATGTGAAACACTCTTTAAAAATACAAAGAAGTTTTCAAATGTATCATAATACTAGCATATCTGTATTGATGAGTTCTTGAGTTCCATACGTAGTAATTTCTTTGCAGAGCTTATCATAAGCAGACTGTATCTGCTTTATCAACTCTCTAATATATTCCTGATTTACCTCCTTAGATCGAAAAAATTGTGACTGCCTATAAATAGAGATATGACTTGTCTGGTAGCCTTCATAACTCAGTATTAGTAGATTTGTCAGTCCTTGCTTCGTTTCTGGCTTTGCTGCCTTTCCAAGCTCCTCACTGCGGGGTGCTGTACATTTGTTCTGTCTGCAGGCTTCGTCTCATCCCAATTCCTCAGTCAGTCCCTTCTGAGGCGGGAAATACCTCAGGGTCTCCAGCCACAGGATTGGTTTAGCCAGTTATTGCATGTGACTGCCCCCATCCCCTTTTCCTGGAATCTTTTTCATTGCCAAATAGACTCACAGTAAAATAAATGTGCACTGGGGCATACTTTTTAATTTTGTTGGCGGTTCGCTCTGTAAGGATGTTGATGTCTTTTCAAGATCTGCTCACTTTTCTACCCACCATTTCAGGAATAGGATTTGCACTGCTAACTGCTGCTTCATCTAATTTTCAAGGGCCATCTTGCTATGGGAGCTATGCTGGATTTTCCTTGAGCACCACCATCCACACCACACTCTGTGGGGTCTTCTTGGATGCGGACAGGGTGTGTACCTCTCTTAACAGTCCTTGTTATAGAGGCCCCAGTGTGCCTCAGACCTAAGGATCCCTATGTTTCATGAATACTAAATCTCAAGGCCCATATAAAAGATGTCATAATTTGTGTGGTCCTACTGCATTTATTTCTTGATTGTCTTCAGTGTTGCGGCAGTCCATGTACAGGAACAATGTGCTGACACACCACAGATTGAGTGATCCGCAGCCTTTCCTTCACTTAACTATTCACAGGGGTCGCATTCTCCCATCAGGGGTCACATTCTCCCATCTTTCAGTAGCAGCAGTGATTCTCAAAATGCAATGGTAAACGTAAGACAACCGCCCTGGAGGGGGGTCTATCAGAATGTGCAGTGGGAACACACAGACAGCTTGAAAGGTCTGCTTCACTGAGATTCGAATACATCTTCCTAGGAGGATATCCCCATTCTCCTGCCTCCTACAGCGTGACACACAGTGCACAAAAGAGTAGGCTACCCCACTTGAAGGTAAGCTTTTTGAACTGTGTCTGGATCCTCAATAGCACCATCCGATTTCAGACCAGGTTTTCACTGCATCTATGGGGGCTGACTGAGAGGCTAGAGCCACCACCAGCACTTCCTCCCAGAAGCATGGGAGCAAGTGAGATCGAGGTGTGTGGAAAAAGAAAGTAATTTTCCCCTTTTGCCTCACTGGACCTCCAGGGTAGAGGAGGAGGATACAATGGGCGGACAGGGTCAAGTAATATGGGAAAGGGTTTCCTAAAAACTGGTCTTAAATAACAACCTTATCTTGCTATAGTCAAGAAGTTTCAAGGCATCTCATATTCTCTCAGGATCCCAAGTCCTATTATTCCACTGTTTTATTATTTTTAAGAATGAATTTAGTTTAGGTTAATGTTGTGGGGAGAGAGGGAGAGGAAACAATAGCTGCCAATCACAAAGGCAATCCTGCGCCTATCGCTGATCGCTAGAAAACATCAGGCTATTTGGCACATGAGATTCTGATAGCACAATAGTAATGAATTATTGTTTTCTATGGTATCGATACTAATGCTGCATTTTTGGGCAAAATAGATACAAAATAATGATGTTCGTGATAGTAACCAAATTCTAGGCCTTTTAAAGACAATAAGTACGCCTTGTGAGATGTTTATGGTACCAGGGTATGATCATCTTCCTGAGGATCTAAATTCAGCCATCAACATTCTGTGCGATACAAAAACCTTACACTTAGATAACTCAATCAGGCAGGTTCCTCAACACTGGTTAAGTTTTCATGCCGGGGTATTCTAAATTCTAGCAACATGCTCAGGCAAAGAATTTTAGACTTTTGTCAAAGGTTATGTAGAATCAGGATCAAATCTGTACAGAATTTTATTTTTAGGAATTTATAGATCAGATATAATTTGGGGTAAGGGCCTATGATTTAAATTGGGAGATGATTTAGATCTCACAAAACATGTGTTTGAGGAACAACTGGAGGAAAGCCTGGATAAAAATAATTATTACCCTGAAACATTATTTATAAATGCGAAACATGCTGTTTTATTCTTTAAAATATTCAACTGATAAATATTTAAGAGGAAGAAAGCAGTAACTAACAGCAGTAATGGAGAATGAGTGGCCTATGTGAGCCCACATGAGGGAATAGAACAGTGACACTGGGATGGGCAGAGTAGCCTGTGTCTGTGTGTCTGGTCTGTGGCCTGCACTGTCTATGCAGGGGAAGCAAAGTGAAAAATCCTCGTCCGCTGAGGGCTCACCCTCTCTCCAGGAGGGCAAAACTATTACAACCCAACCAAATGAAGACAACATAGGGCTAAACGGCAAGCCCTCGGTTCAAAAAAGGGATGGAAATGGCTGGACATAGCTGAAAGTATTTCACATATGTTGTAACCGAATTGGATTCTGCAGGATATGCAAGTGGACAGCAAGAAAACAGGTGGGGACGGATGTGTGGCTGGCATCGGGCCACTACAAAATTTCAGCCTGGCTTGAAAGCCTATGGTAAGGAACACTGGTGAAACGTTGATCTAAGCTGGAACTCTAGCAATCTCAGACAGAAAATAAAACAACAAAGGTGTTCACAAGATCAGCCTAAACGTATATTAGAGGAAACTGTGATTTGAAAGAAAATTCCAAATGAGTTTATAGGTTACTTGCAAGAAAAGTTTTAAAAAGTGTTGCAATATTTACACAAATGCTATTTATATATATTAAGAGAATGGGAAATTTTTATTCCTCATAAAGTAAGGAAATATAAGAAAAAAGGGTAAAGAATTCAGAGCTTCTTACTCTTATCCTTGCAAGAATGAAACATCTATTTTCTAGCTAATTTGTCATCTATTCTTTAATTCTGTATTGAATTTGTGCTTTGACCATTTCTCAATATTAAAAAGAAAAAAATCAATAATATGAAGTGATAGAAAACACTCAGAAATAGGGCTTTACCAATGTAATTGGAATCTAAATTAAACTGGTCCTAAATTTATGTTATTTGGGTACTTTTCATGAAGTAATTACTACCTCTGTTGAATGTTCAGTTGAGCCTTGAAATTATACAGGAGGAGGAAAAAGAAGGGAGGAAGGGAGGAGGAAAAAGAAAAGGACTCTTTAGAGAGATACTATTATGTTAACCGGACATATACTGGTATCTTGACAGAGCATTTCAGTAACGAGTATGCTATTTTTATGTACCAGATATAAATAAGCTTAAATCCTTCGATATTTATACTCCTGTAAGTACAGCATTACTATACTAAAACACACTATTTAATATTTTTAAATAAGGCAGTTTTCTCAGCGGTCACAAACTATATTTACTTTTCTATATTTTGCATCCATTAACCATAAAAATATATTGTTACAAAAATATCCTTCAGTAAACTAAACAGTAGAAAGCTCATCTCAGAGTTTCATACGATCAAAACCTTATGAAATCTCATTATTACAGATGGAACACTTTTTAAATCAGAGAAAGAGATGATAAAATCAAATTTTCAGAGACTACTAGAAGATTTCTTCTAAGCCCTGACTTCATTATTTCTTCCTGCTACGCTTTTCCCATCAAAGTTATTCTTTTTATTGTATTAAATTTTTTTTTTTTTTTTGGTAGAGACAGGGTTTCACTGTTGCCCAGGCTGGTCTTGAACTCCTGAGCTCAAGCAATCCTCTCGCCTTGGTCTCCCAAAGTGCTGGGATTACAGGCATGAACCACCATGCCCAGTCCCCAAACTTATCCTTTTTAGATAAAGAACACGACCTAATAAAGTAACAATGAAAATAATAATTCTATCCTTGTCTTCCTCACTCCCAAAAGACTTAAAAAAAAAATCATGAAATAGCTCTGATCTTTTTAGATCTGATCAGCAGGAAGTAGCTATGGTCTTTTTAATAGCGCCCAGTTTTACAAATGCAGAACTCTGATTGGAGAGATCATCCAAGGATGCCTCTATAATCTTTTTCTGACTCGCCTTTTCCTCCTGGGTGGCTGCTTGAAGAGCAGTCCCTCACGATCCCCTTCTCCATTTGCCCGTGCTCCAGAAATCCAATACCAATTAATTAGATTTCCACTTTCAAAGCGAAGAACAAAACCCCATCTCTTCAGGGACCATGTTAAGATGAGTCATACCACAAACTGGGGAAAAATCATTAATATTATATTCCATATGTTTTTTTATAAGTAATTATTATTCATGCTTTCTCTTAGAACAAAAGAAAAGGTGAACAGGGAAAGAATTTCATCCTAGAAATATAAGTGATTTGAAAATACAAGGAAAAAAATATTTATGTTTTGAAGCAGCTGTATTAAATTGCTCATTGGCATGTATAGGCATAAATTTGTTATTTATTTGTTTATTTTTAGAGACAGCGTCCCACTATGTTACCAGGCTGAAGTGCAGTGGCTATTCACAGGTGTGATCATAGCACACTACAGCCTTGAACTCTTGGGCTTAAGCAATCCTCCTGACTCAGCCTCAAGTAGCTGAGATTATTGGCAAATGCCACCGTGCTCAGCTCCAGGCATAACTTGAAAGTAAAATTCCAGTCTTCTGGTAAGAACAACAATAAATTAGAAACTGATCCCAGCAAAAACTTAATTTAGTTTTTAAAAAGTACATTTAAATATTTTTAAATTATCAAGTGATGTTTCTTTAAAAAAAGGCCTTTCCATAATCTTCTGAAGTATCATTTATTAATTTTGGTTGCTTATTTAATCTCATAGTATTAGGTACTCTTAATCAATTTTTTATTAGGCAACTGAACTGAGATTATGAATTCAGAGAGTCTTTCCACAAAGCATTACCAGAACAGAGTTCTAACCCTTCACCGGGGTGGCAGTCATGCTCAAGGGACAGCCACATAATTGTTCTAACTCCAGCAGCAGCAGTGGCAACCATCACTGATTACTTAAAAACCTAAACGCTGCTAAATGTCTCCCATTATAGGGACAGGGTGACACTGTCGTTATGGTAGAAATTGATACTCTTGCTTTTTCCTCTTTTGGGGATCATCTGAAGAGGCTGTAGAAAACGTGTAGAAATTAGTCTATCTTTAAAAAGTCAGAATCCAAACAAATGTCACTCACTGTGTAATAATGAATCTACTGAAAGATAATCCACAGGGTATGTACACAGATACAGAGACATTTTAAGGCTGCCCATGTTTAGGGAACCCTGAAGTGTAAAGACAATTAAGAATTTAGGTTATCTTTCTGTTTGGTCAAGCCTGAGGACAGTTGTTTTTACAGAAGCTGTATTATTTAAATTAGATAGAATTAGAATCTTTGAGTAAAATGGAATCTGATACTTTGTGTAGGTTTTATAATTAATTCCTCTGCTTCAAAGTGAGTAAAATTACTCACCTAGAAATCTACGAATTTTTCAGTAGACTGAGTCAAACACAAGTCTAATTACCTCCACAACAAATTTGATTTGAAGATTCTAATGGGAAAACATCCACGATTTCTATCTTTTCCTGCATTAATAAGAAACTGGATGTTTCAGGTGAAGTGACTGTCAAAGCCAGCAGCAGTGAGACCTACGCAGAGCAAAGAAGTCACTGAAACAATGATGGGTAGTTTCTGACCAAGCACTATAGATGAAATATTACAGGAAAAGTTATGTAGCATCTCAAAGGTTCTAGAAGGTAAAATGAGAGAATTATGCATCTGCACCCAACTAAAATTAGAAAAGCTGCCATATGGCTTTGTGAAGCCAGCAGCACATTCTTATTCATTAGGAAGCATTCTGCTAACATAAAAACACAAGGCCCTTCCTGTGCTCTCCAAATGTGTTTATCTTTTCAACATTAATGCACTATATATCATCAAGCTGCTGAAGTCTCCTGCCGTGCATATTAAAAGCGCGCAGCTGCACTTTCTTTAGTAGTGGGAGGAACCTAAGCTTCAAGTTGCCTCCCTCTTTTTCTGACATTGAGCTTCTTCTTAACATCATGATTTCCCTTTAGCATGAAGAAATAGCAAAATTAACCAATCTGAAGGCCATCTTCACCCAGCAAACCCCTCTTACTCTCTGCTTTAGAGAAAGCAACACACTTAGTTTCGTTTTCATCAATGGTATAAGGTTTGACTACTTAAGTAGAACTAAAAATCATAGTCCCAAGTTTGAAATACATAGGCCTACTTTTAAAATTAATGTACTACAGCAGCCAGAATAGACTTTGAGTATAACTGGCTAGAAAATGCTTTTGTTCATAGGAATTCACCATCATTCCCTCTGCTATTGCTCATATATATATTACTATTTAATAGCCCACTTCATATAGTACCTATGACTATTGCATTTACTGATAGGTAAAATGGGCAGTGGAAAATCTTTCACAAGCTATGTGAGTAACAATTTGTCCAAAATCTTCCTTTTATATAATCCAAATTCCTGCACGTCACAGTTCATGTCCTATAGGAGCTTAAATTTAAAGATCAACTGCAGAAGAAAAAAAATACTTAAGCACACAGTAAACAATGTAGACACTGAAACAACCCACGGAAACATGGCTTCAGGAAGTGCTTCAAGTTAGTGAACTGAAAGCCAACAAGTATTAAATATTATACATATTACATTTATTATGGCAGCATTCATTCATTCCCTGATAGGATAATGGTGCATCTCTACTTGTATCTTCCACAGCAATGGAGTACTGAGAGGTGAAGACAAAATAAAATATAAAAACTGCTATTTCAGAGTGAATTCTAATTTATTGGGCTCCACTCACTAAAGTTTTGGGAGTTACCTGAACAAGGAAATAAAGGAATAAAATACAAAAGCTGCTATTTCAGAGTAAATTCTAATTTATTGGGCTCCACTCACTAAAGTTTTGGGAGTTACCTGAACACAGAAATAAAGGAATCATAATTTGCTTAGAAAGCTGAAAGGTGAAATTAAGATTAGATGAAAGAAGGAAAAAACATCAATGGATGTGACAGAAATGAGAAGTGAGGTGAGGCTCGAAGTCATCACTTATTCAGAAGATTATGAGTAAGCCTGTCAAAAGACCAAATTATAAAAATGTTTTATTTCTTCCAAATATGAATGTCAACTCAAAAGCAAGGCCAGCAAAGTTACACTGTAGGAGTACTTAATAAATTTCTGATAAATAGGTTAAAATATGAAAATCATATTAAAAAGTTGTCTCTAAAATTCTAAGACTTTGGTCTTAGTTGTACAACTTTTTAAATCTCCTAAATCACAATTCTGTTTATTAGCACAGTAAACCTCATCTCCCATTATTCCTAGCTAATACACCATAGCAATATTTAGTATCTATCTCCCCATATGCATCATATTCTTTCAAGATTTTGAGCATTCTCTCAGATTGTTCCATTGGCACAGATGCCCTTCCACCCCTTCTCTTGGAAGATGCCACCACGGCTCCAGAAAACTCATGTTGACGAAGTTAGGCCCCTGCTGCTGTGCTTCTATGATGCCCTATGCCCATCCCCATCTTAACGTTCCCCTCACCATTTTGAAATGATCTGTTTTCATGTCGGTCCCTTTTCACCGCATTGCTAACTCCTTGGCTGTAAGCAATGACTTTTTATTTGTTGCTTGGCACATAGTGGGTGCTCAATGATGTTGTGTTAATACTGAACACAGTATTCACAGCTGTAAATACAGTTTCACAGCTGGAGGTAAAATTAAATTCCATTTAGCCAGGGCTGAAATCTCACAAATGTCTCTTTCGAGGTATCTGTTTTGAAGAGCTTTACCATATACCTAACATAGTGAAGGTTCATTTTAAGACTCTGATTTTTTATTTTTGGAGTCAAAGTATTAGGTAGAGATGGGATGAGAAAAAAGGTCAGACCATATTTGTTAAGGGCATCAAGAATAACAGCTCAGGTGGTCAGGCCAATGAGAAGGCCTTCTCCACACCAAGATATGAAGTTTAAAAGCCCCAGCCAGCCTACTTTACTAGTCCAGATTCTCATCTAGGAAGTTACAACCTACTTCACAAAATAAGTGATTTGGGTAACAGACATTTTTTTCAGTCCTTGGGATTTTCCCGGCCACTCACAGCTCTTAAGAAAATAAACCTACCCAAGTAGAGGTTGTACAAATTGTCACATTTGCCTGGGGAGCCAGGATAAAAGAGCACTCCATCGGGTTTCTTGTACCTCTCACGCAGAGTGCTGAGAGAAGCCTTGGATTCTAAGGATAAGGTTAACAGCTGATAGAGGAAAGCCACCTATAAAGCAGTGCTTTATAAAGTGGGATTGGCCGAAGGGTTAAAATCCCTGGAGAGGCTGCCAAGGTTCTTCCTGTCTTATTCAACTTTGAATATCCATTGACTAAAATAAACCTGAATGCCCTAAAGATGGCTAATAAACATGTAAGGAAAGACAGAGGTAAGGTGAAGGAAAGGAAGGGGGGCTGGTTACTTCCTGCTGTCTCTTCTTTCTGGCTCTGCCACCAACCCTCATTTCCATGAAGCTTGCAAGGCTTCACTCCCAGGCCTCTGTTTCACTTTAATGGTGGCTATCTGGAGGGGTGTCTCTCAAGGCATCGAAAGGACTGAAAACCATCCTAGTACCTGACCTTCATTTGTCTTCTGGGGCCAAATCTCCCATGCCTAGGAATCCTCCCTGCTCCTCACTTCCTTTTCACTGACATCTTGCTCCCTGATTCGTTTTCTGTTCCATTTCTCAGACCTGCTTGCATTTCTCTCCTTGTGTTTTTCTCCCATCTGGTTATCTTTTCCTTCCAGTTTCTCTTTACAGACACAGGACCTGATGTCATTCTGAAGAGACTGCTACAACTAATCATATGTAGACTCTTCTCCTTTCCCCCACTGTGATTCTAACAATATCATAGAGAGGTTGAAATTCCCAGTTTCATGTTGCTTACTACCATCTACTCCCAGTTTTCGCATTCTAGCATTTGCTTGAGCAATCATGGGAGGACCTCACTAGTGTGCTTTTCAAAAAGCAGGTGCTCCCAATTTAAAGTACCTAATGCAAAAAGCTGATAATAGAACACAGAATCATCCAATTTAGAGCCTAAAATATTATGCTAAATCATATTGCAGCAGAGAAAGAAAAGCAGTGATAACAATGGGAGAACTCTGCATAAATATATGCAGCACCATGGCTCTGGCCAAGCAATGAAGGCACAGCGAGAATGGGGCTGAGGGGACAGCAGACTCCAGGGAGCAAAACAAGAAAGACAATGGGAACAAAGGAAGTAACTGTAAGGTGAGTGCAGGTTGCTTGTAGCCAGGGTGCAAGTTCTCTGTGGACAGGGTCATGGGGCACGTGGTGGGGTGGAGTGGAGGTGGAACAACTCCAGAGGCAGGCTCCAGAAAAGCTTACAATCTGACACCACCCAAATCTCCCACAGGCAAAGATCTCTAGTAGCCAAGAATTTGCTTCAGTCAAATCAACTCTGGAAAGCTGATTGCTAAGACAAAAACTAGGTAATTCCTAAGTGAACACTTAAGGAGGAAAATAAGAGGGTATATGAGAATAGGTCTGTCTAGTTTCAAGTACTTTTTTGGCCATTTGAACAATTACTACAGGCACAGTTTACCATTTCCTGTGATTTTCCAACTGTCATTATTTGTTGTGTCATTTGTCCTTCTCTACATGTATGTTTATTTTCTGCCTGGTTCACAGGATTTTTTTTAACCTGTTAGGAACTATGTATAGGAATGCAGCCACCTAACAATGAAAACACATATAAATCATAAACCTAACTACACACACACACACACACACACACACACACACACACACACTCTCACTCTCACTCTCTCTCTCTCTCTCTCCAGAGAAACCCATCTTGGGGAAAGGAGCCCAGATTTATCCTCCAGGACGTCAAGAAAGGATGGTGTAAAAAGTTTACAATCCTGGGTCTAAGTTCACAATTCAGGGACTTTCTGTTAGAAGGTCTATGTTCTTCATAACAGAACTTCTGTGGGGAAAACTACATAAGGAATAATATTCATATCATATAGAAACAGATTCTATTCAAATGCTTAAAATAGCTTTAATTTTGAATTCACATTTTTACATACAAAGTGTATATCCTCCCTCCCCACCCTCCTCCCCTGACCAGCTAATCTCAGAATGGTCCCAGTCCTTATGAACTCGGCACTACCAAGGCCCCTCAGATCACAGCTGACCACACAGGGCAAGGTGCTGTGAGAGACAAGGCTGTTATGCAGTATTCATCTTCTGCACCAAGATCATCAGGGCCCTCTTCCGGAAGAGAGCTGTTACCTGGGGATGGCATCAAACTGTCTATACCAAATGCGAAGTAAAGTCTGGTAAAATAAAGGACCTGATTTATTTTGAAGATCAAAAATACGCTACTACAAAATTTTTAAAAGCAAGGTTTGTGTACGTAACAAACAAACCTGATTTGTATTTACAGACAAATTTACAGCATGTCTTATTGTGGAACATGCTCACTGTATTGAGAGTAAGAAATCAGGTAAAACAGTAGACAAGAAGGAAGACGAGGAAGCATTTGGAAAATAATTCCAAAGTAGATCTTCCTAATTTGTAAAAATGTGAATTTTCTTTATTAACATCTTTATTAACACCTAAATTCAAAGGACATTCTAGAAAAAGAGGTCCTGTCAAATATCCATTCAATTACTGCATTTCATATTGACAACAGGAAGAGCTTTAAATACATCTTTAAAATGACCCTTTAAATACCTTACAGCATAAATTCTCTCCAATTTAAGCAGGAATGGCAGTGAATCATCAACCAACCTTCCACAACTATTTAAAGCAGTAGGCAATTAAAAAGAACACAAGGACTGGTGTCACTCAGAAATTGACATGCCTCAACCAGGCAGCAGGAGAGGCAGTGAGGGCCTCAGAAAAGGCTGGCACTTCCACACTGCAAAGCTCAGCACAAGTGTGAAGGAGAGGTGGTTACAATTTGCATGCTGAGGTCAAAGTGACATTAACAAAGGTCAACATTTACAGTATTTCCTAAATTTGGTATCCAGACGGACCTTTCTACAACCAAATCCTCTCCTTTTCTTATTTTATGTAATTCTGCAGCAAATTCTGTAAACTGAGGGGAAAAAATGGTAATACCCCCAGTAATTTAGTAATTCCCTGAGATTTTATATCAGTTATGTGCTCTCAAATACAAGGACTGTTTAAGCAATCAAATCCACTTGCAAGAAATCAGAACAAATGTCTATTTAAAGTCTAACAATTTTCCAATAGATGTTATGGAAAAGTTTGAGCCACAATGGACAGATATACAGACTGTGAGCACCCTGGCTATGGATGGATAAGTCAAAAAGGAAAAACTCTCAGAAAATTAATTATGATCATCCATATAGGCCATAGAATATATCACAATTCAGTATCTAATTATAAATATGAAAAAGACATAGTAATTAAGCTACTCCCTATCAAATTAACTGGTGTAAATTACCTTAAAATTAGTTTTGTTTTACACATATTAACCACAAGAGATGTTTCTCCACCATTCTACAACCATTCAAATAATGAAATAAAACAAAATCCTCATAAAATTTCTTCTTCTTTCAATTTAATTATCCTACATAAGCTTCTAGATGCTAACTAATTTAGTAATATACTATCATAAAGACTTCAGAAAAGTTCTACCCAATGGCATTTTTCCCCCAGTAGCAGTTTGAAACGACAAGCTTAGCTTCAATGCAGATGCATGGGTTGAATCCAAGAAACCTGTTTCTGGAGATCCTGACTGCCAGGTGATGGTTTACAGGTGAGGCTGAAGATGACTGATATGACAGCTGGGCAGGTCCAGTTTTCAGAGCCATAACAAGAACAGAAGATAGCCTGTTTTTTGTAGACTGATAGCCTGGACAAGAGGATGATGGTGTACTCATTTCATATGTAATTCACCTACTTCTCAAATAAACTGAATATTGGCTTAGATTTGCTTTTTCAAAAATACATTGTGTGTTGTTTTTAAACTATATCAATGGACAGTGGGCTTCCCAGAGATTGGAATGGTGGCAGTTTGTCAGTTCTGTATTGCCAAGGAAAATATTTGGCTGCATATAGGGTTTCCTGAGAGCAAGTTAGTACACGACCTCAATCTTTTTCAAGCTTATCATAATGCCATAAGGCTATGCTGATTCAGCAAAGCAATCCATAATCACTTGCAAAATGCCCCTGCTTCACAGGGATGTTATGAGACTTAATAAAATAATGCATGTGAAGCACTCTGAGCTCTACAGAAGAAAGGCAGGAAGTAATAATATCATTCTGCATTTATAATGACAAGCAGTCTTACAATGGCAAAAATCTAATAGACCTGTTCACAAATTACAAATAAAAACTAGCTTAAATAATTTAATATAATTGTACAACAAAAAAACCTGGAATCATTTCAGTCTGAAAAGTGGAATGAACAGACTTCATAAGGCTAAGTCAAAATGAAAAGAAATAGACAAGTTTCTACTAAACAGAAAGATTATATTCCTTTGTAAGAGAACAGAAATGGAATCAGAAACTTACAAGAAAGAAAAGTATAGTTTATTAAAATTATTTTGTGACACTGCTGTTATGAATTAAATTTAGTTATATTTCTATGGCTTTTTTCTTTCTTTCTTTTTTTGAGATGGAGTCTCACTCTGTTGGCAGGCTGGAGTGCAGTGGCGAGATGTCGGCTCACTGCAACCTCCGCCTCCCGGATTCAAGCAATTCTCCTGCCTCAGCCTCCTGAGTAGCTGGGACTACAGGTGCGTGCCACCACGCCTGGCTAATTTTTGTGTTTTCAGTAGAGACGGGGTTTCACCATGTTGGCCAGGATGGTCTCAATCTCTTGACCTCGTGATCCGCCCGCCTCAGCCTCCCAAAGTGCTGGGCTTACAGGGGTGAGCCACCGCGCCCGGCCTTCTATGGTTTTCTTACTAATAAATTTTAAATCAAAGTCAGTATTAAGAGTAATAAAATTTCTTCAATTATCAATGATAAAACTGATTTAACTCTCAGTGGAATAAAACATGAATACTTTACCAAAGGTACATTGTTTCTTTTTTAAAAATTAAAATAATGCTGCATTTTCTTTCTTTTCTTTTTCTTTCTTATTTGTCTTATGGATGGGAAATACCTATTTATTTTTCCTCGGGACACGCCCAGCCAAAGGAACACGATGCATTAAATTTCACTTCATTTGGGGTGTCTCTACCAGAGCTGGCCAGGTTGAGGTGGCATTGCTAGGCTCTTAGGTGCCACTGACTTCACTGGATAGTGACAGGCCTTCTTGGTTCAGCAGATGCCATTTTCTCAAGGAAATCTCAGAATTTCAGGGGATCCAAGCTGTTTACCCTTTGTGCTTCCACAACATGACCATAATATCATTTACTGTATCATATAAATTGTCTGATTTGATCTAGATCTCCTCAGAATTCCCTCGATTGTCCAGTCTCTGAACCAGAAATTATGTTTTTCATCTGTGTATCTCCATCGACCATGCAACTGCTGACCATGTAGACACCACGTAGACCCAAGTGACCCACACTCTGGAGAAAACAGTTTCCCTCAAGTGGGCTGAGCAGGCTGTACAGCATCAACTTCAAGCACATGGGACAAGGAATTTTACTCTCTAATTTTCATATGTAATTTTGTTTTAGAGAAGTAGTTTATGTTTTCTTTTTAAAAAATACGTGATATTAGATGGTGGAAATGCAAAGACGAAAAAGACAAGCTCTGTCTTTTATAGGGCTTAGGGTGCACTGCCATGGTTAAGCCAAGTGCTGAAATGGGGTTAGTGGATTATCGTGATTAAAGTGTTAGGGATTTATGAACAAAAGAAAAATTAAAATTCGAAATTTGTGAATTCATAAGTATTAAAAAGGTTTTTCTTTATTTAGCTAGAAGACTACACTTGTTTGGAGAGTATAGGAAATAGCATTGATCTGGAAGCTGAATAAAGAAAGACTGTAATTATCTAAGATTTTCACTAAGAATGCTTTCATCAGAGAATGAACATAGCAAAGCTGATTACATAACTCAAAATAAACTTCCATCAACACACCGCAACAATACACACACCTCAGGATGCTAACAGGGCCTAATTAGTTCTCTGAAGTATAACAGCTCGAAAAAATTTTTGAAAAATAAAAATGTGAAGATTAATAATCTTTTACATTATCCTCTCAGGATAAATCTAATTGCCAAGGAAATTAGACTTACAAGTCTCAAAAATTCAGGTTAAGAACATACCCTATAGGAATAAAAATAAATTTGTTAATTTTTCAAAATTAAACCCAGTTAAGTGGTAGTCTTGGAGAAAAACCTACACGCATGGAACTACAAAAGCATCTATACAAAGAGGAGTTATACTATCTGTCCTTTCTAAAGAAACTATGAGTCACTAAGTCAAGAATGGAATTAAAACTCATTGGTGTCTAGATCTTTGCTCTCATGTATCCAAATATGGATTGGGAGCTCAATTAAAAACCTTGATTTCCAAAAAAAGAGAGGGTTTAGTAGAGTATATGAAAGTATCTAAGGGGCTCTTCAGATGAATAACTATAATCAACTATTCATAAGAAGGAAAGTAAGGCCGGGCGTGGTGGCTCATGCCTGTAATCCCAGCATTTTGGGAGGCTGAGGCGGGTGGATCACATGACAAGGAGTTCGAGACCAGCCTGGCCAACACGGCAAAATGGTGTCTCTACTAAAAATACAAAAAAAATTTAGCTGGGCGTGGTGGTGGACGCCTGTAATCCCAGCTACTTGGGAGGGTGAGGCAGGATAATTACTTGAACCCAGGAGGCAGAGGTTGTAGTGAGTCGAGATCGCTTGAGTGATGGAGTGAGACTCTGTCTCCAAAAAAAAAAGAAAGAAAGAAAGAAAGTAAAAGTTGGAAGAAGATGAACATTCAAATAACTACATTATAAATGAGAAAAATCAAGGCAATGGGAGTCTAAAAGTCAAGGATCATTCTGTGGAGGATACCTTTGGTAAGGGAGCTAAAAGCGGTGGACATAACAGCAAGAAAACTAATTTAGAAGCTGGTAGGTACATGACTTCCACATAAGAATATCTGATACTGCAGGTCTTTACAAACACTGACACCAGGTCCATACACTTTCAGCTTCATCATGAATGACTTCTCCCACTCTCACTTCAGGGGTCATTTCAAAAAAAAGTTAAATTGCTCATCATTTGTGTACTTTAAAAAAAATATGAAAATAGTCTGTGTCCCATAGGCAAGGAATAGGCAGAGAGTATATTCTTACAATTCTGAGTGACTACTATAATGAATAGACAGAAATCAAAGATGTAAGTTCTATCACTTTGAAGCCACTAAAGTAGTAACAAAAACTCAAATGTCCATCTGGTTAGCCAGGTAATATGCATTCCCTTCAGTACTGAAATAATGCCAGTCAAAAGAGAGACAGGGTGGATTTCTATCCACCCCTCAAGCTGCACACATGGCCTCACCCACATTTCCTAGCCCCCCAACTTAGAATATTCTCTGGCATAGGGAGCTCCTAGAAAATGAGGCTGAGTTTTCCCCTGAATAGATGAACCTTACATTAATTCTTCATGTAATATAAGATCCATCATTTACCTATACAGTAGCCTTTGTCTCTAAGAAAAGGAAGAAGAGGGAGGGAGGGAGAGGGAGAAAGAGACATACACAAGTGGGATATGTTTTTATAGAAGTGAGAGGGACCCATGAGAATCTCCTGTGAGATTAAAAGAGATAAACTGAGGGGTTTCTAAAGACTGAAAAGGCCAGGGACGGTGGCTCATGCCTGTAATCCCAGCACTTTGGGAGGCCGAGGTAGGTGGATCACCTGAGCTTAGGAGTTTGAGACCAGCCTGGCCAACATGGCAAAACCCCATCTCTACTAAAAATACAAAAATTAGCTGGGCATGGTGGAGGGCGCCTGTAATCCCAGCTACTTGGGAGGCTGAGGCAGGAGAACTGCTTGAACCTGGGAGGCAGAGGCTGCAGTGAGCTGAGATCGTGTCACTGCACTCCAGCCTGGGTGGGAGAGCGAGAACCTGTCTCAAAAAACAAAAATAAAAACAAAAAATAAAGACTGAAGACAACATGGAGAGTTGAAACCAAGCTTTACTTATATTTCAAAGAATACACTTCCAATTGTATCTGTATCTGGAATACTATTTAGTAGTTTTTAAGATTTGCAGAAAGTTTGTGACTTTTCCCTTATTTTACTTTGTTATTAGCAATAACAATCCTTAGTCCCCAAAGAGTTGAGCATTTGCTTCAGGGACAACTGTACATAAAAATCTGAATTTTGTGCTACAGTGCACCAGAGGAAGGGGGAAAAAAAAAGAAACAAAGTGATGGCTAGAGGAAGACAGCAGAATGGGAAGCAAGTGACTTATGAAGTAAAGGAAGGAACTTTGCCAGTCTTAGAAGAGTTACTCTGCTAGCCTGAGCCCTTGGTAGCTCCTGGCTTCCAGCCTGTGCATGCGCCTGTGACTGGACAACCCCACCACCCACGGCCTGCCCCTCTGCTCCTAAGAGTCTTGGCTGGTATTTCATGGCAGTGGAGGCCTGGAAGGGGAGGAGCCAGAACACTACCAGGGCAGAAAGGAAGGAAGAGGCAACCACACTCCAGGCTTCTCTGGAAATCCAGATCTTCCCAAGAAATACATGGATGTGTTGATCAATTAGCCTCTATAGTGTCCCTCCTTGTAATAAACATTGGGTCAGTGGTTCCCACCTTTTGGGGTACGAGGACTCTTTTAAACATCAATAAAAATGGAGACCTGACCAGGCGCAGTGGCTCACGCCTGTAATCCCAACACTTTGGGAGGCCAAGGCAGGTGGATCACGAGGTCAGGAGTTCAAGATCAGCCTGACCAACATGGTGAAAACTCGTCATTACTAAAAATATGAAAATTAGCTGGGCATGGTGGCACATGCCTGTAATCCCAGTTAGGAGGCTGAGGCAGGAGAATTGCTTGAACCCGGGAGGCAGAGGTTGCAGTGAGACGAGACTGCACCACTGCACTCTGGCCTGGGCGACAGAGCGAGACTCTGTCTCAAAAACGAACAAACAAACAAAAAAACAAAAGGAAAAAAAGAAAACGGAGACCCATAGGACAATATCATACTTGAAAATGATATATAACAGGAAGAACAGGTTACAATAAATTTAGGAATGCTTCTAAAAGAACTATCTTATTTATCACTACATCATCAAAGCGATATGCACCGCACAGATTAAGAACTTCTCTAGTTAGATGCAATATTGATTAACAACAGACCTTATGGAGCTGGTCCAATAGTCTAATCACCAAAATTTGCATTGGTTTGATAGAAAATCAAACCAACGATTTTCTGAACAATTAACTTACAGTTAAATCTCAGAAAAAGAAAAGGTTTAAAGGTTAAAAGGTCTCCTTCTTTCTTAAGAAAGCATGGAAGAAGAAAAAAAAGACTCCCAAATGCAATCACACAAGATATATACTTCCATATTATCTAAGAGACAAAAATATGTAACAACTTCTGATCTTTGACAATTCAGCTATCTAACAATATTCCAAATAAAATGTACTATGTGTAATTTTTTTCCCTGACATAAAGGATCCACAAATTGAAGATGGTCTATCAGAAGAAAAAAGCTTTTAAGAAGTTGAGTTTAATCATGTCAGTCCCAAAAGAACTTGCTTCCTTTCCTTTTCTGTTTCCTCCCATCCGATATAACAAAATAAATACACCACTTGGAATCTTACAGAATGGTGGTGTGCACATGCTTATCTAATGTAGACAGGCTTAAATAAGGGATCACCAATGCTCTGAGAACCACTTCGGGCCTAAAGAAATAGAGGATACAGGCTCTCCAAAACGGCCTGAGAATTCTGTAATGTTCGCTATCTGGTGTTAACTGGCAGTGGAAAGGCATCTCAGTGATGAACGTATGGGAAACAGCACCACGCTGATATTGGAATTATTTTACTCTTCTTCCACAGACAAAATTTCTTATTTCCAAAAAAGACAGCTCCAACAGGACTCTAAATCTATTACAGATATCAAGGTTCTAACACTGGAAGAGCAGAATCCAAGTCCGTTTTAAATGAACAACTTTTCTCTGCTGTGTATTTTTTCTATGTGACTATATTGAATTGGGGTTTTCTTTTTTTTTTTTTTTTTTTGAGACGGAGTCTCGCTCTGTCGCCCGGGCTGGAGTGCAGTGGCCGGTTCTCAGCTCACTGCAAACTCTACCTCCCAGGTTCACGCCATTCTCCTGCCTCAGCCTCCCGAGTAGCTGGGATTACAGGCGCCCGCCACCTCGCTCGGCTAGTTTTTTGTATTTTTTAGTAGAGACGGGGTTTCACCGTGTTAGCCAGGATGGTCTCGATCTCCTGACCTCGTGATCCGCCCGTCTCAGCCTCCCAGAGTGCTGGGATTACAGGCTTGAGCCACCGCGCCCGGCCGGGGTTTTCTTTTGTACAAAATAACAGAAATGAGAAACACAGGCAAAGATACAATTTCATATCTAAAATTTTAAGTGTAAATATTTGAAATCTAATAAATTCATTTTCTAGATGGAAGTTCAGATTTTACATTCTTTTCCAGAACGCAAGTTAAAACACACTCCATATTGTCTTGTATATAGCTAAGCACTCTTGGCCCTCAGATTCCATTCCTTCATTTTTGATCAATGATGCAATGAATGGTCACAGTGGTCACAGTCACTATCAGCAAAGTCTGTTTTGCTCCCAACATACTTCCCAAAATGGGAGAGAACACCTTAACAAGGCCAGTGTTGTTTACTAGAGGTTACATCGCACAAGATGGACAGATCTTATGATGGACAATAGAACATTCACTCTGACAGAAAAATTCCTCATCTGCTCACATAGGGGCACAAAATGAATGTTCTAAAGCCTGGTATCCAATTTTCTGGTTAAATACCAAGAAGTCTTTTTTGGTCTAGAGAGCAACTTTCTATTTTTCTGGACTCTTTTATCATCTTTTTTTTTTTTTTTTGCCTGACAGGAAAAGCTGACCTGCCTTCAAAGTGTGCATCATCTTTTGAAATAGGGATCTGCAAAAAATATTCTTCCTAGTAAACTCGGTGTCTCTACCTGTTTAAAGTAACAGCTGATACCATGCTTACCCAACTGACTCCTAACAACCTTCTTCCAAACAGCAGACAAAGCCAAGAGTAAACAGCTGGGTAACAGGTTTAATTGTCTTTCCACTTCACTGGGAGACAGTGGCTTTGGAGCTAGGTAGAGATCTAGACCTCAATGCTAGTCCCACCACTTATTAGCTGTGTGACTCTAGGGAAGTTTAGAGTCTAGTCCCAAACCTAGGTTCTTCTGTAAAATGGAGATAATAACTCAACTTACCCTACAGGGGGTGTTGCAAGGCTGAAATGAGATGAGGTATGAAAGAGCAGTACCTGGCACCAAGTAAGTACTCTGTATGTGTGAGTTCTCATTTCACTGTGGTGGCTGACCCTTTTGCTTTTGACAGAGTATATGTGACAGACTTTGCTAGTACATAAGGATAGATCCGCATTTTGTAGGGCCCAAAGCTTAATTAGAGGGAGGGGTGTCTCTTTAAAAATACAAAATTGAGTATAAAAGTGAGTATTTACATAGAATGAGAAAAGAGCTGCAAACACTAGAGTGCTGAAGAAGATTCAAACCTCTTCTTCTGAGAATTCTGTAGATAATAATCTGAAATACTTCTGAAGAAGTGCTTCCTAATTGAAACGTGGCATCCTATCTAGAACACTCTACAGCTCCTGGCGCATATAGGAGCCCATACAAGTAAGGGGTCCTGAAGCTTAAGCTTTGTCAGCCTAGAGGGAATTCTGCCTCTGAAAGTGTACAATATAGATTTTTCACTTACTTATTTTATTTTTATGTCATTCACCTGGCTTTTGGCTTGTAATAATGTAATATTAATTACATCTTATGTTCTATATCTTTGCAAGCAGATTGTTAGACCAAAGTTCCTGATATTTACAAGTCCCTTAAATATAAATGGTTATATAGGAATCACTGTTTCATCTGACGATCCCCGGTGGCTACAGAAATCCCACGTTCCATTTCATCCTGCTACACTGCTTACAACCTTCTTCCCAATAGCTGCTTCACCACATTCCTTTCAGTGGAAAGAGACCAATTCATTCCCACCCCAAACACCTTGTGGTCACATCTGTTGTGTTCCACACCACACCAAACTACAGCCACCTGTGAGACGAGTGGCCCAGAAGGAACAGCATTATAGGGAACATCACTCGTTGAACCCCATATTTTATGTTGCTTTTAAGACAACAGAAAACCATGAGTGCTCTGAATATAGAGCAGCAGGATTCAGACAGTGTTCATGGCCATGAGAAATTCTTGCATCTGGAGGAGGAATAATAATAATAACCTTTCCTGGCCAGGCGCGGTGGCTCATGCCTGTAATCTCAGCACTTTGGGAGGCCGAGGCGGGCAGATCACGAGGTCAGGAGTTCGAGACCAGCCTGGCCAACATGGTGAAACCCCATCTCTACTAAAGATACAAAAATTAGCCAGGCATAGTGGTGCCCGTCTGTAATCCCAGCTACTTGGGAGGCTGAAGCATGAGAATCACTTGAACCTGGGAGGCGGAGGTTGCAGTGAGCTGAGATCACAACATTGCACTCCAGCCTGGGCAACAGGGCTAGACCGCCTCAAAAATAAAAATAATAATAATAATAAAATAACCTTTCCTTTTTTCTCTTCACCTTCAATGGATATACACCGGCGATGAAAGCCTGCTTAGAAATGCTGAGGTGTGCAGAACATACAGGACCCTGGGTTAGAGACAGTTATGACCTAAAGGTGGTGTTTGCTATAGTGCTTCCTTAACCTATAATGCCTCAGATGCCTTGACTACAGCCTCCATTAAGATTTAAGGTATTTAATGAAACCACATCTAACTCAAATTATCAAAATCTCTTTTCTGAACAATATGTGTTAAAACTACCTCTAAAAAAATTATCTCTAAAGACACAGCAATAACTATTACAAATCTTTATTTTTATTTTGAATGTGTTGCTTTTGGAATTTCTCTGTGGAACAACATTTTCTGTCTTAATAAACAAAGGCAAAGTTGAAGACATGACAACCATTCTCAGGTAGGTAATGGAATGCAGAGGTAGAAAGATCACAGGCTGCACAATAACCAGAATGCGCTTTAGGTTCTAGTTTGTCACTGACTAGTTTTAAGACCTCAACCTAAATACTGTTTTTGTGTGTAAGTTTCCTTATCTATGAAACATAGGCAATAATTCCAATCCTGAAGCAGTCTCACAGACATATTCTATGGACAGAGTGTAGAAAGCAGTGGGCGTCTACCTGGGATGAGGAGGTAGCTGAAAACAGTATGTATGAATGTATTTACATGACATTCTCTTAACACTGCTAAAGAAAAAAGTATAGTTAATTAGCCCTGGATACAAGGAATTTTGGTTCTTAGTATCAGACTTTATTTAAACATTACCCATATGGTGAACTTCAATATATTCTTGGAGATCAAAAAACACTTTACTTCCTACCTTCTCTTATCCCACTTTCCTTAATATCACTACATACCTACATCAACCTATCAATCAATCAATCAATCAATCATAGTACTTACTAATTTGCTATCATTACTTCTTCTTTTTCTTAGATCCAGGTATCAGCTTTATTACCTACTAAATGCAGGTACAGGCCAAGCTGGAACCCCACAGGCCTCCCTCAAGGGTGGGTTCCTAAGTCAGGGAGGGTGAGGGACATATGCTGAGGAGCAGCTATTCCAAAAAAGCTTTATCAATTTCTTTGTTGTCTGTACAGCCTGAGAGCCCCATGACGAAAGGGACAGTGCTTTATAGCTCTTTATATTCCTGATGGCTAGCACAGCATTTGAACATAGAAGATATCTGGCAAATGTGTCCTGAATGTAAATATGAATTAATAAGAAATCACCATGTTTAAGTATAATTATGGCATGTTCCCTGGTCATTTCCAGACCATATCATTGGAATTTATTTTAAACTAACACAGTAGTTAATGAAAGTCCTTAAATGTGTTTTTGTTCATTATTGTATTCATACCTTCTTTTATTTTTTGAGACGGAGTCTGGCTCTGTCGCCCAGGCTAGAGTGCAGTGGCCGGATCTCAGCTCACTGCAAACTCCACCTCCCAGGTTCACGCCATCAGCTCACTGCAAACTCCGCCTCCCAGGTTCACGCCATTCTTCTGCCTCAGCCCCCCGAGTAGCTGGGATTACAGGCGCCCGCCACCTCGCCCGGCTAGTTTTTTGTATTTTTTAGTAGAGATGGGGTTTCACCGTGTTAGCCAGGATGGTCTTGATCTCCTGACCTCGTGATCCACCCGTCTCGGCCTCCCAAAGTGCTGGGATTACAGGCTTGAGCCCCCACGCCCGGCCTATTCATACCTTCTTAAAGCAGCTGAAGAAAACCTTGGATTTCTTGTTGCTTTCCCATTTTCTCTGAAAGCATTTTTTTTTTTTTTTTTTTTTTTTTTTTTTTTTTTAAAAGACAAGGCCTTGCTCTGTCACCCAGGCTAGAGTGCAGTGGCTCAAGTGATCCTCCTAGCTCAGCCTCTTGAGTAGCTAGGACTACAGGCACAAACCACCATGCCCAGCTAATTTTTAACATTTTTTGTAGGGACAGGATCTCACTATGTTGCCCAGGCTGGTCTCAAACTCCTGGCCTCAAGTGATCCTCCTGCCTTGGCCTCCCAAAGTGTTGGAATAATAGGTGTAAGTCATGGCACCTGGCTTTTTGTTCATTTCATATGAATGCTTATTAAGTATCTCTTATGTACAAGACAGGTAAAAGGGTCTAAAAATTATTAAGATAACGTTCCTCCACAAAAGAGCTGTCATGGTAATAGGGAGTTTTTTGTGTTTTGTTGTTGTTGTTTTCAGTTTAAACTATACTACAAGCCAAAATGATGTATATATTTGATCTAAAAGTGGCACACAAGCTGTGCAGTTATAAGTTAAAGATTAATTAAAGCTGGAGGTCTGCCTAGAAGTACGATGGCTAAAAACAGGAGAAAGCCCCGAAAGTACACTGGGACCAGCCGACAAGGGGCCTTGAAAACCATGGGAAGGCATTTTCCTTCATCCTGCAGGCAGGGAGACTCACTGGAAGCTCAGGAGTTACATAGCCAATATATTTTTAGAAAGTTAATGGTGATAGCAGTGGGGATGGATTATAGAAGGTAAAGAAGCAGAGATGAGTTAAGGTGAGAAAAGATGTCTTAAATTAGAGTGCTGAAAATAAACATGGGAAAAAGGGTTATATATCACAGAATATGGTGAGGAACTGACAGAACTGACTTAACTGGCTGAGTGTGGGGAAGGAAGAGGTAAAAGAGAAGGTGGCTGGAACTGAGGTTTCTAGTCTCGGTAAGGACAAAACAGGCGATCAGCGCATGCTGGTTACACACACTGAGATAGGGCACAGGAAAAAGGATGAGGCAGTCTTTTCAGAAGGCAGAGGAGAAAATGGGTTTGGTTTGAGATATTATCAATTTAAGGCACCTGTGGAACACCCCATGGATGTCTAACGGTAGCTGGCAATCTGGACGGACAGTGAAACTGTAAGCTGGGGGCTGTGGGGAGGGATTCACCGAGTATCTGTGCAATGAAAGATGAGGGAAAGGTCAAGGGCAGAGATTTACCTTGACAGTCAGCACAGATATAAGCAATAGTTAAAATTCATTAAAGAGGGAATTTTATTTGGGAACAAAGAACGGCCAAAGTTTAGATGAGGAAGAAAAGTCAGTGAGTGAAGATGAATGTGGTACAGCTCAAAAGTAGAAAGGGGTGAGGCGCAGTGGCTCACGCCTGTAATTCCAGCACTCTGGGAAGCTGAGGTGGGAGGATCACCTGAGGTGTCATGCAAGATGAAGTTCTAGAGATCCATTGTACAACAACATGCATATAGTTAACAATACTGTAATTTACACCTAAAAATTGGTAAGAGTCAATTTATTTTATGTGTTTATTTACTGCCCCACCCACAAATTCACCAACCAAAAAAGTCTCCTTGGAAGGACCAATGAAAACAGTTGCAAGGGCTGGGCGCCGTAGCTCATGCCTATAATCCCAGCACTTTGGAAGGCTGAGGTGGGCAGATCACGAGGTCAAGAGATCAAGTGGTGGCTCACGCCTGTAATCCCAGCATTTTGGGAGGCCAAGGTGGGTGGATCACGAGGTCAAAAGATCGAGACCATTCTGGCTAACATGGTGAAACCCTGTCTCTACTAAAAATACAAAAATTAGCTGGGCATGATGACATGCGCCTGTAGTCCCAGCTAATCAGGAGGCTGATGCAGAAGAATCACTTGAACCTGGGAGGCGGAGGTTGTAGTGAGCCAAGACTGCACCACTGCACTCCAGCTTGGCGACAGACCAAGTCTCTATCTCAAAAAAACAAAAAAAGAAAAGAAAAGGAAAAAGAAAATAGTTGCCTGTGTAATTTATTACTGTATAATCCATATCAGTTTGAAAATACTTAAGTCTGAAGTCCATAAAAATAGTCATAGTTCCCTCTCCCTTCTTCTACCAGTACAACAGATTTAAAAAATAGGACCGTTCTTATTGATTTCTTTAAAAAAAAAAAAAAACAAACCCAAAACAAACACCCATGAAAAATGTACTTTACTATAATCCCAGCTACTTAAGTAGCTGAGGTGGGAGGATCACTTGAACTCAGAAGTTTGAATCAAACTCAGGTAACACTGCAAGACCTCATCTAAAAAAAAAAAAGAAATAAGAAAGAAAGAAACAGAAAAACATACTTTAAACCTAAGCTAACCAGTGAATGACAATAATAAATAGTGGTATTTGTGCTCTTATATCTTTTGTTTATTTCTATGTTTAAACTCTTCTCCCTACCACAGCACAAATATTTAATTCATTTCTCAAAAATTGGCATCATTCTTCAAACTAAAAGAATGAATTAAATGTAAACATCAGCTCACAGAAATTTAAATGTACCTGGCAAATTCTTACATATGAGCTATTCCAAAACCAATATATCTAATATCTGCACAGCACTAACACAAAATGTGAATTTGCTTTCTATATTATATATTCTAGTCTAAAACAATATGTCTATTTAAAACATTAGAGAAAATATTCCATGGTAATTAAAGTTCCTAATAAAACATTATAAAATACTTGTTTTCATAGAATTCCTTTTTTTTTTTAAGACGAGGTCTCACTCTATCTCCCACGAGTGCAGTGGTGCAATCTTGGCTCACCACAACCTCTGCTTCCCGGGTTCAAGCGATTCTCCTGCCTCAGCCTCCTGAGTAGCTGGGATTACAGGCGTGTGCCACCACACCTGGCTAATTTTTGTATTTTTGAAGAGACGGGGTTTCACCATGTTGGCCAGGATGGTCTCGAACTCCTGACCTCAAGTGATCTGCCCTCCTCGGCCTCCAAAAGTGCTGGGATTACAGGCATGAGCCACCATGCCTGGCGAATAGGACTTCAAAATATATTTTAGTCGACAAGCTGTGAGGATTCTTCATCCTTACAAAAACAAACAGGGCTCCAGCTACACTTATCAGAATCTAAGAGTTAAAAGTTCACCCATTGTTTTATAAAGATGTTAATGTACTTTCAGGAGGCAAACAAAAATATTGTAAATAATATTTGTCACAAGAGAGGTTGTAATCTGTAATCCTTGTGCAAGAATGGGGGAATGTATTCACTCAATTACTAGAATACAAATATTATATTCTTAAATTTAGGGCAGTATTTTCTCCTGATATAAAACCATTACACGAGGCTGAATAAACACCAGGTATCAGAAAAATCCAACAAATATTTATTTTAAATAAACTAAGAACAAACACCGTACTCAAAACCGCTGCAGGTGGCTGGGTGCCGTGGCTCACACCTGTAATCCCGGCACTTTGGGAGGCCAAGGCAGGCAGATCACCTGAGCTCAGGAGTTCGAGACCAGCCTGGGCAACATGGCGAAACCCCATCTCTATTAAAAATACAAAAAGTAGCCAGGTGTGGTGGTGCATGCCTGTAGTGGTGCACGCCTATAATCCCAGCTACTCAGGAGGCTGAGGCACAAGAATTGCTTGAACCTGGGAGGCAGAGGTTGCAGTGAGCAGAGATTGCACCATTGCACTGCAGCCTGGAAGACAGAGTGAGACCTTGTCTCAAAAAAAGAACTGCTGCAGGTCCAAGAGTTAGGTAGACAATACAACCTCTGCCATCAAGAAATCTGTCATTCAATGGGTGAAGAAAAAGTGAAGTACCTAAAACACTAAACAAACACTAAACAAAGTAAGAGCAGACAGTACAAGAAATGTGAAAGGAGATGAATTCATATTTGTTTGGAGATTAGAAAGTGTTTTGTGAAAAAAGCAGTGTTTGAGATGGGCCTTGAAGAATGAACAGCAGGAATGTAATGGGAATAGACAGAAACAGGAAAAGCAGTATTTTGGATAGGGAGGAAAGAATACGAATAATGACACAAAAGCAAAAAAGCACAAGTATGTGTCAGCAACAAGAAACAGTGTAGGGTAATGGGCTTTGGGTACACATACTGATGAAATGAGCCACAAGAATATAGTAGTATGCCAAACTGGTCAGACCCGGGGTCTTGGTGAAGCCCCCTTGCCACTGGACCCTCTATTATCATTCACCCAGATTCCCTGTCACTATCCACTACAAATGCAGAACAGCTGTGATACTACATTCTGATGGCCTATTAAAGATTAGCAGATGTCAACCAGCTGAGAGGGAAAAAGAAAAGAGGCATTCCCAGACAGAAGACCCAGGAGGAAACCATAACATGAGAGCCTGAGCCACTGTATGTCATGGGGAGGAGATGCAAGTGCAAGGAGGTTGCGGGTTGGAGCAAGGGAGAATATGGCAGGACTGGAGACAAATCATAGAAGAACTAGTCTTCTATGGTGAGGGTTCTTCTTTTGGACTGTCATAGACTCTGCTAGCAGTCACTGAAGTCAGGACGAATGATCAACCTGGCTCCCTCAAGGAGGATCTTAAGGAGTACCTTTAGCAGATTCTTGTGGAGGAATGGCCCAGTATTACCCCCCTGGGCACAATGGCAGATACAATTTCTATGCCCCAGCAATCAAAGTGGTAGGAGCAGGTAGCATACTGATTCACCTCCCCGACCCTTTGACAAGTACAGGGGAGGGATGAGCAGCCAGGAAACATGTGGGCGCTCTTCACTAAAGCTGGGATGGGAGTAGGACAGAAGGTAAGGACTGGCAGCTAGTGGGCTCAGCCCAAGGGCTCTTATCTACAAATGTGCCCACAGGGTCACAATATGACTCTGCATTAAGTCATTAGTGACAATGTCATAAGGAACTATAAACTAAGATATTACATTTAAGAATTTCTCTATCTTAGTGTTTGAACTTGCACATGGGTACTTTCGAGTATACTTTCCATCTTCTTCTGTCTCTGTCCAGCTCTCTGTCATTCTGAGTCTCTCTCACTGTCTTTCACCTCTGTCATTCCCCCTCTTCATTTCCTCCTGCTCCCTCTAAGTCTATTTAAATTATAAAACTAAATGAAAGCTTATTTATAAAACAACATTTATTCCTTCTTATAGATGAATGAGAAATTTTATAGTTTTCTAGCATATTTTAACTTCATTTTTTCTTGTTGCTTTATTAGTTATGCACCTCTCCCCCTCTAGATTTAGAATTTAAAAAATCCAAATATCTCCCATTTCAAGTATAGAGTATCTCTAGAGTCTAGATATAATGGTAGATGACTTCAAGCTAACTCTGCTGAAGATAGTTAGAGGTCTCTCATTTAATGTTACTTTCTCCAAATTCCAATATTGCTTACTGTACTGGGCTTAGTACTCTCCTATCTAGCTCTGACCTGCCCTTTACAGCCTCAAATCCAACCAAGTGCTTCCATATATCTTATTCTACAGTCTGACCGGGCATACCCCACAAGTCACTGAGCACTCAGGCTCTTCTATTTTCTGTGTGGAGTGCCTCTCCTCATGCCAGCCCCTACTTTTTTACCTATTAAAATCTTACTTTTACAGCAAGACCCAGTTCAAGTTTATTGTCCTCCTAAAAGCCTGTGCCAGCTTCTTCAATAATCACCTTCCTTTCCATTGTCCCGTACAGTTCCATAGCTAGTTTTCTGAAAGCCGATTTTCCCCCGAATGAGTGAAAGCTCCAAGAAAAAGAATCATGTACTTATTGACTGCTGGATTTCCCCTGGCAAATAACCATATGCCTTATATATAGTATATACTCAATAAAAAATTTATTGAATGAATATTTACTCTTGGATAAAAGCAATACATACCGTATTGATGTATGATTAGGGTCATACATCAATGACAGAATTAATTTCTTTTCATACGAGTACAAGGTGATCAAGAAAACAAGGGATGTCTACTTTGTATTAGAGTGTGATAGCCAGCTTGGGTCTTGAAGTGAGAACTCACGTCATAAATCCTAAAGCATTAGAACACATTCAATTATTAAATCCTCTTTATCTGAAAGCTGTGAAACAAAAAACTTCCATGTACTTAAGAAATAAAATAAGGGGATCCTAGGAGGAAATGAGAATAGAAATTCCATCCCTGTTCACTAATTTTAAGGATTTCATTAACAATATAAGCCATTAAGCCACATGAAAATGTGCGAAAATGAATTATATGTAGTTCAGTGGAAAAATAGTTTATCTTCATGAAAAATTGCAGTATCAGTGGGGTGTGGTGGCTCACACCTGTAATCCCAGCACTCTGGGAGGCCAAGGCAGGTAGATCACCTTAGGTTAGGAGTTTGAAACCAGCCTGACCAACACGGTGAAACCCTGTCTCTACTAAAAATACAAAAATTAGCCAGGCATGGTGGTGGGCACTGTAATCCCAGTTACTTGGGGGGCCGAGGCAGAAGAATTGCTTGAACCCGGGAGGTGAAGGTTGCAGTGAACTGAGATGGCGCCCTCCAGCCTAGGTGACAGAGCCTGACTCCGCTTCAAAACAAAACAAACAAAAAAAAACAAGAAGAACAACAAAAGAAAAGTAATTGAAAATGAATAGTGCTACTTCAGTGAATGCATCAACGATAAAAAAGTGAAACAGCCAGGTGTGGTGACTCATGCCTATAATCACAGCACTTTGGGAGGCCAAGTGGGAGGATCTCTTGAGCTTAGGAGTTTGAGACCAGGCTGAGCCACACAGTGAGACCCCATCTCTTAAAATAAAATAAAAATAAGAAAGTGAAATAGCCTTTTTGCTGATATGGACAAAGTTTCAGTGGTGTGGACAAAGTTTCAGTGGTCTGGACAGAAGATCAAGCCAGCCACAAGACTCCCTTAAATGAGAGCCTAATCCAGAGCAAGGCCCTGACTCTTTTCAATTTTATGAGAAGATGCAGAAGAAAAGAAAAGTTTAAAGCTAGCAAAGGCGAGTTCATAAGGTTTAAGGAAAAAATCTTTCTCCATAACATAAAAATATAAGGTGAAGCAGCATGTGAAGCTGTAGCAAGTTATCCAGAAGATCTGGCTAAGATCATTAATGAAGGTGGTTACACGAAGCAATAGATTTTCAATGTAGACAAAAAAACCTTCTATTGGAAGAAGCAGCCATCTAGGACTTTCATAGTTAAGAGGAGAGAAGTCAATGGCTCACTTCAAAGCTTGAAAGGACAAACTGACTCTTCTGTTAAGGGGCTGGTGCAGCTGGTGACTTTAAGTTGAAGTAAATGTTCACTTCCCATTCTGAAAATCCTAGGGTTCTTCATAAGAATGATGCTAAATCTGCTCTGCCTGTGCTCTGAAATAACAAAGCCTGAATGTCAGCACATTTGTTTATAGTATGGTTTACTGACTACTTTAAGCCCATTGTTGAGACATACTGCTCAGAAAAAGATTCCTTTCAAAATACTACTGCTCACTGGCAATGGACCCAGTCGCCCAAGAGCTGTGATGAGGACATACAAGGCCAAAAATGTTTGTTTTCATGCCTGCTAACACAATATCTATACTGTAGCCATGTTTCAAGGTGTACTGCCACAGACAGTGGTTCTTCTGATATATCTGGGCAAAGTACAAAGAAAAACATTCTGGAAAGGAATCACCATTCTAGATGCCATGAAGAACATTCACGATTCATGGGAGGAGGTCAAAATATCAACATGAACAGGAATTTAGAAGAAGCTGATTCCAACCCTCATGGATGACTTGAAGGGATTCCTGACTTCAGTGGAGGAAGTAACTCTAGATGCAGTGGAAATAACAAGAGAACTGGAATTAGAAGTGGAGCCTGAGATGTGACTGGATTGCTGCAATCTCATGATGAAACTTGAACAAACGAGGAGCTGCTTTTTGTGGATAAGCAAAGAAAATGGTTTCTTGAGATGGAATCAACTCCTGGTAAAGATGCTGTGAACACTGTTGAAATGACAACAAAGGATTTAGAATATTCCATAAACTTAGTTGATAAGGCAGGAATAGGGTTTGAGAGGACTGATTCCAATTTTGAAAGTTCTACTGAGGGTATAAGGCCATCAAACAGCATTGCATGGTACAGACAAATCTTTCATGAAAGTAAGAGTCCATCAGTGTGGCAAATTTCATTGTTATCTTATTTTAAAAAATCGTTATAGCCACCCCAGCCTTTAGCAACTCCTACCCTGATCAGTCAGCAGCCATCAACATTGAGGCAAGACCCTCCTACTGGCAAGAGATTAGAACTTGTTGATGAGGCTCATATGCTTGTTAGCACTTTTTAGCATTAAGGTATTTTTAAATTAAGATATATTACTTTTTTAAAGAAGTAATAGCGTTGTGCACTTGAAAGACTACAGTATAGTGAAGTATAACCTTTATACACCCTGGGAAACCAAAAAATTCATGTCACTTGCTTTATTTTATATTCGCTTTATGGTGCGGGTCTGGAACTGAACCTGTGGTATCTCTGAGGTATGCCTGTGCTTACTATTTTTCTGTGGAATAGAAGCAATATTAGCCTCCCAGTTAGGAAAAATGGTTATTTGCTATCTGTTTCCATGACTCCTGTTTCTCAGTTATAGAAGACAGAAGTTCTAAACATTTATGACCATCATACCAAATATAAAGCAATATCCTAGTTTAGTATCAGAAAGCTGCAATGACGGTGCAGATTCCAGACCCAGACTGCCCTATTCCTTCGCTTAATGGCTGTGTGACTTTGCCAGGCTACTTAACCACTCTGTGTCTCAGGTTCTGCTCCTGCCAAGGGGGAAAACAATGCACCTATTCCATGGTTTGTTTTGAGCACTAAATAGGTTATCAAATCTGAGCTCTTTAAAAACTGCCTGACACACAGTAAGAACTATTTAGTCTTAGTATTAAAAATTCTCCAAGATTATTTAGCCAACAGAAGATCTAACTTAATTACTAAGTAACTAACTTAGCTAATAACTAAGGATTATGAATGTGGGCCAAAAAACCCCACCAACATGTATGGAATTTTCTATTTGATGGCAGTCACACTATTAGCATCAAACTCTTGTGTGTACTTGCTCTGTTTCTACAAAGTCCATTCCACAGTTAATGCTCTTAGAGGGCTAGCATTTATGAAACATGGGTCTCATAAAGCGCCACGTACAACAGAATGCTTATTAATTTAACTAGCTGGTAATTTCCCCTCCAAATTTCCATCCTTTAGGCCATTTAAAAATCTTTCCCTTCTCTCCCTTTATTTATAAAGCATATAAAAGTTGAGGAGTAACTGACAAGAGCACCGACTTGAGGGAAAGAGCCCTCCATGCCTGGCTGACAGACACGCCATAGCTTCTGACACTGGAGCAGGGTTCCATAAAGATGAGCCCAGCTTTCCTCATTGTGTATTCTTTAGTATGGCCCCTCATGCAACCCAGTTTAACTTCTCTGGGATAAATATGCAGGTTTATTGCATGTGTCTACAGGCCTGTTCTCCTGAGCTCCCAAATGCATTTTATTCATGCTGACAACTATGACTGAAATACAAATTAAGTCTGGATAATGGTGTAAAGATGGTAGTTGGATTTTATTTATGCTGACTGGTCAGGGGATCAGTTGGGGTTGGGGAAGACACACAGTTAGAGAGAAAGGCTTTGGCCTGACTTACGTGTTATTCTTACTGGCTGCCAGATGCTGAGAAAATTCAAACTGGTCCAAATAGAGCTGCTGATGGAGTGGTATGCATGGGCTGCACAGATTTTCTGGCACCAGAAAATTTTTTTTACTTCTTACAGATAGGCTGGGCACAGTGGCTCACCCCTGTAATCCCAGCACTTTGGGAGGCCAAGGCAGGCGGATCATGAGGTCAGGAGTTAGAGACCAGCCTGGCCAACATGGTGAAAACCCATCTCTACTAAAAATACAAAAATTAGCCGGGCATGGTGGTGCATGCCTGTAATCCCACCTACTCGGGAGGCTGAGGCAGGAGAATTGCTTGAACCCAGGAGGTGGAGGTTGCAGTAGGGTGAGATCGAGATCGTGCCACTGCATTCCAGCCTAGGCAACAGAGTGAGACTCCATCTCAAAAAAAAAAAAAAAAGAAAAGAAAAGAAAAGAAAAGAAAAAACAGCACCTTTCTGCTTAAGTAGGAATGAAAACTAACTACTGAAATGTTTACTATGACAGGTGTTTACTGAATTTACATGGCTCATAATATCTTCTACAGCTATGTGACCTAGGTGTTGTTAGCACTAAACTCTGTATGAGGCAACTGAGTCTCAGAGATAAGATAATTTGCCCAGGTTCAAAAAGCTCCTAAATGGACCAGGATTCATACCTAGCTCCTGTCTGATCCAATTCTGCTCTTTTTAAAAAACAAATTATTAGACAAAGACTATTTGGAAAATATCAGAGTAGTTGAGAACTTAAAAGTACATTTATGCTTTTCATTTTTTCATTCGGTATTTAAGTTTTGCTTCCCTTTACAGAACACGCTGCTTTTCAAATTAGCAGGAACATTCTTAGAAGAATAAGACGTGACAGGGTGTTTATTGCTGCTTCTTGGGTGGTTGTGGTATGCAGCCTTATGATTATAACTACGATTAAGGTATGGCGCAGTCCCAGCGTGACACATCTGAACGTGTTTTATGGTTTGAAGGGGGAATTACCAAGGTTTTGCAAACTTTAAAAACTTGTGCAAGACCTTCATTGTGGTTTATATATATAATTGTTTTGAAATGTAGAAGTACTACCTAAACATGCAATGTTCTCAAAACTGAATCATTCATAATCCTTAGAAACCTAAAACAAGAAGCTTAATGATTTCTTTACTGTAATGATACCAGCAACTAGAAACACAGCAACTTCAAGGCACTGGTTAATAACTTTAACCAATTATTTCTCCTAAGAGTTCTAGGAATATTATTTTACCCCTTTGCAGCAACCAAAATATGAAGATACAAAATTGAGGTTTAAACTGAATTTTCGATAACTAGTGAACCCCAAAGGGAAAAGAAAGATGAGTGATGAAGGGGACCGAAATGGGCACTGGTCTACTGGATGTTAAATGTCATGGAGAAATCAGGAAATAAAGACTGATTTGCAGAGAGGGCTGGTGTTAGAAACTGTGTTGCGGATGCTATATGTATATTTTTATGTTTTTAGAAGATAGAACTATACTTGTAAAACTGTTTTATACAGAATTTAGCTCAACAATATATGTATGAAAATGGAAAACGCTAAGATAATATGCTAATAGGTAGCTAGCATTTTGTGACAGGTAAGAGCAGTTAGTTTCAGACTCATGTATTATAAAGACAAAGACGTATTATTTTAACAAAATACGTCTTTTTTGAATATTATATAAAAGGCAGATTTAAAAAATTTGAACTCTAAGAGGATGCACTCAAAAACAGATTACAGGTCAGGCGCAGTGGCTCACGCCTGTAATCCCAGCCCTTTGGGAGGCCAAGGCAGGAGGGTTGCTTGAGGTCAGGAGTTCGAGGCCAGCCTGGCAAACACGGTGAAACCCTGTTTTTACTAAAAATACTAAAAAATTAGCAGGGCATGGTGGCAGGCACCTGTAATCCCAGCTACTCGGGAGGCTGAGGCAGGAGAATCGCTTGAACCCAGGAAGCAGAGGTTGCAGTGAGTTGAGGATCACACCACTGCACTCTAGCCTGGGCGACAGAGTGAGACTCCATCTCAAAAAAACAAAAAAACACCAGATTACAAAATATAATAATCTCCCCAGGCCTGAAGGAAAGCAGTATGCAGATACTTGAAGAGCATATATCGGCCCTGGGCACCAAGATATTGTTCATACATGCCGAATAAAGATTTATTTTTGGCACCACAAAGTCAAATGTGTTCTTAAAAACATTATTTTCTTAATATTTTTCTGTAGGCAAAAATATCAAAGAAAAGAATCATAAAATGATCTCAGAAAAAAAGAAAACCATAGGAAGAGAACTGTCACGTTCTGTGTTTCGAATTCACAGATGGATTTCTTTTTTTTTTTTTTTTTTTTTTTTTTTTTGAGACGGAGTCTCGCTCTGTCACCCAGGCTGGAGTGCTATGGCCGGATCTCAGCTCACTGCAAGCTCCGCCTCCCGGGTTCACGCCATTCTCCTGCCTCAGCCTCCCGGGTAGCTGGGACTACAGGCGCCGCCACATCGCCCGGCTAGTTTTTTGTATTTTTTAGTAGAGACGGGGTTTCACCGTGTTAGCCAGGATGGTCTCGATCTCCTGACCTCGTGATCCGCCCGTCTCGGCCTCCCAAAGTGCTGGGATTACAGGCTTGAGCCACCGTGCCCGGCCACAGATGGATTTCTTACTGGAGGTTAGAGCCTTTCAAATCTCTTGTCATTCAGGATACGAAATTCTAATCTAGTGGTGTGGCCAGTTGAGGCTCAGACTAATCAAATATGCTGACTAGCTGAAACAGGAGGTGCTTCACTTCCTTACTTCTGGTTTACATCTCAAACTGGCTCCTACTTGCAACTTTTGACAGTCACTTGCTGTGTATGCCTTGAAAATGCCATGGTGTGGGGTGAAGAATCGTGGGCACCTAATTGAGTTTACTAGATGAAAAGTTCCATCACCCTGACTCACCTCAGTCTCGTCTGTCTTTAGGGAATGGCTGAATTTTATACAAAGCCTATTTATAAACCACTGCAAGTGATACTTGCATTCATCTTACACTGTGACATCATTTCCTCATCAATAATTTAAGCATAAGAAATGGATTAAAGGGACTCTGAAGGGACTTCTCACACAGGGAAAAACAGAAACCAATTCAACTCTTCAAAATACTGATTCAGTCCTCTTACCTTGTTCTTTGATCTGACGAATTTGCTTCACAGTTTCTTTTAAGATTGCACATTTGTCAGGTTTGAAGTTAAAGTTGTCTATATCATTAAAATTTGCAAAAATCAGCTCTGCAAGTTCTTCTATATATTTATTTTCCTGTTCACGATTACGTTTTTCAGTGTTCCTTTTGGGGCTTAAAAGAAGAAACACATTTTTTTATGATGTATTTGAAAAAGAGCTATTGCGAAAAAAATGAATGTGTTAAACAAGTTTAATACAAAGATAGCAAACAAAAGTTACCTATATCAACGCAGAAATACCTTGGGGGGGAAAACACAATTTTCCAAAAGTGTTTTTCATGTTAAAAAAAAAAAAAAATCAACCTAAGCCCAGTTTGTAATGAAACTATCTGTTCAATGTGTTTGGCATCTCCCACTGGACTGTCCGCTTCACGGTGACCAGGACTGTGCTCACCACTGTGCTTAGTGCAGTACTTGAAACAAGTGGGCATCAAATTAATTGACAAATAAAAAAAGGTAAAGGAGGTTATATTTTAAATTTTATTTAAGATTAGTAAAAGGAGCGAAGTTAATCCAGTTATAATAGGAATAAATTTCAATAATTTTTGGTAAAACATAAAAAATAAAACCAGATATTTATAATTTTATAGACTTCTTCAGAATGTTAGTAAGCAAACCAAACAGCCTTTTTAGGTAATGCAAAAAGTCACAACACAGCTAGAAACAAAAGCGAAACTGACCCAGGAAATATGTTAACTGTCCAAGCTGAATGACATGCAAAATATAAACAAACAGTCCAATTTCAACTAAAGTTTAAAAAGTTAATGGAATGGAAAAATATCGAAAGAGGTAAAATCTTCTCATTAGAATGTGACAAAATAGTAAACTCAAAAGTTCCTTTTCAAAATAACAGCATACAATTATTTTCTCAAGCGCAAAGGGGGGCCCATTAAATGACATTCAAACAGTACAATAAGGAAGAAAAGCAAGTTGCTTAATGTAGCAGCTTTCTGTATTTTTATATATAATTATTTGTATATAATATTAATTTAAAAATTTCTGGATTCACAATACTTTCATATATTCGTCTCTAAATATGTCTGATTTTCATGAAGTAATACATAATATAATACAATGTCTCTATTTTATAGTGTTTACACAATTTGTTCAAGATCACCCCACGAATTACTGGCAGAGTAATTCAGAATTTGTGTTTTTTACTAAGTCTCATTTTTACCCGTAGCTTCCGTTCTTACAGCTAAAGGGAAAGAGTTGCTGGAATGCTTAGAATAGCCCAGTTCCCATTCTGGCCCCCTCCACTCATGCCCTCCCGCCCTCACACAAGGTAAGAAATAAATGACAAATAGGTGAGAAAGGGGAGTTGTGTTCAAAAGACCCCTCAGTGCCCCAGAGGGAGGGCTCAGAGACCCACCACTACAGCCCACAGCTGGAACAGTTCCCATTTTCTCCCACTGCCTCCCCAGGTAGGGTCCTGACTATTAAAGGCAATCTGACAGACAGAAGTTTGTGGTTTACCAGGAAGTACTAGGGAACCTAGAGGAGCTGGGGGCTGGGATGTGGAGAGTGGAGATTTAATGGGCTTGATGTTTTGCTTGGCAACTAGAAGGGGAAAAGGGAATATAAAATATTGGTGTTTTGCCCTTTCTCCTGCTCTGCCTCTCTTGATGACTTTTCCTAGCCCTCTTCCCTACTATTTCATGTCTGATGTTTTTATTGTCCATTAGGTAGAAAGAAGGTGTTGTTTTTATTTAATTCTTAAAATTATTTACATGATTTAAAACATCGAAAAAGTGAAAAGTCTCTCTTCTACTTTTGATGAGAATTATTTGCCTAGTTCTCATCCACCGAAACAGGTAGCAACAATTACTGTTTCTTGATTATCCTAAAACAATAGATTCTTTTTTTCTTCCTTGTTTATACTAATGGTAGTATTCCATAAACATTTTCTAAACCTTGCTTTTCATCTGTAACAATATTCTTAAGATTGATTTTTTTTTCATATGAACCCATAAAGAGCGTCCTCATCTTTATCCCAGCTGCACTGTGTTCCAGGTTCTAGATGTACCACACTGTTTAACAGACATTTAGGTTTTTCCAAATCTTTTGCAATTTGAGTAACCTCATATACACATCATTTTGTATGTATGAAAGTATGTAACAGGAAAGTTCCTAAAAGTGGAATGGCTAGTTCAAACAGGATATGCATTTATAATTTTGATACTGCCAAACTACCCTACATGGGCGTTATAGCAATTCACACTTCCACCCATAATATATGAGATGAAATCTGCTTTAAAATTGTTTGTTTTATTCACTAAAGAGTCACATTCTTTGTTCTCAACTCAGAAGTACATGGGTTTAACATTTTATGTCATTAAAAATAAAACAACAAAAAATAAAACCCATTATAAAATTAACAGCACATCTTTTTACTATAGGATCTTCTTGTTAAAATGCTGTGTAATCTAACAGAAAAGGTGTGAAAAACTCAGAATTATTAAATAAATTGACTCTAAGAGTCAAAAGATATCAGAAGTTTACAGCTTTCCTCTTTTTGTAAAGAATACAATCTGTAACTGATTTGCATATTCAAAATGTAAGTAAGTATATATTCAAAGATTTAATTGTTAAAGAGAAAAACCAACACAATATTTGAATCAGGAGTAAAATAAATGCTAAAATAACAAAGAAGCACTCCTGTGGCTTTAATAGACAATACTGATGATTCCTTTTCTCAGCAAGAATCTAACCTGGGTCCAAGTTGGTCAGGACATTCCTTGCGCTTTCTTGTCTCTGCCCTGGAGGGGTCAGAGGTATTTTCTCCCATCCCACTCATCTTGAACACATATCAGCAACTAAAACAGAAAACAGAGAAGAGGAAGAGAAAAATGAAGAGAGCTGATGATGAAGTGTCTGATCATTTTACCAACAATAAAAGAACTTCAACTCCAATCAGAAATTTGACACCAGTAATTAACACATTGTTTTATGTGCATGTATAATTTCTAATATACAAGCTGTCTCTTTTAAAAAATCTTTTAAGATTAAGCAAATGTAAAGGTTAACATTTAAGAAACAAACAAGCCTACCTCATTGGGCCCCAACTCTTTAAACAGGAGTTGTATTTCAACAGCACTATGAACTACAATCTACCAGCTCTGGGTTTGGGCTGCCAGCCTCCAGTTTCAAGAGTGATCTTGCACCATGTGGAAACTACAGGTGTTGTAAGGGGCTCCTCCCAGTCTCTGTTTTGGGTTAGCTAATGTGAAGTCTGTGCTGCAATAGCTCACCCATGACAGACAGCCCAGGGAAGAGCCAATGCCAGGACACGAAATTGAAGGTTTTCAAATTTAACTAGGTAGATCTGACACCCCTGTAGCCCCGAGTTCCTGCACAAGGCCTCTTAATCAATGCCCCCTAGTGGGGGATCTTCCTGGCCCCTCGAGAAGCTCCTGTCCGGCTCTCCTGCAGTAGCTGGCTGGTTGCTCCTCCCTCGGTGCCCTCTCTCTGTGGCAGCTCGCCTCCCTGCACACAGCATGGTTGCTTCCTCTCTCACATCCTGCCCCCTCCAAACTTTCCTTCCCTCAGTTGGTTCTGGCTGATATCGCCAAAGGTCTTAAGATATGCCCCGAAAGTCTGGTGAACTTTACTGACCCCAGGTGGGAAGGGCCATGATCAGCTCCTGCTTGCTGAATTCCTCTCGGTAAGAAAATAAAAAAAATATAAGAAAATCAGTGTGCTCGTCATCACTAACACAATCAAAATACTATTTAGGTAAGCAAGAACAAGCCAGTGACAGAGGTTTAAGTACTAAAAGAGCTGAACAAAGAGACTTACAAAGACTGTGAGGAAACCATAAAAGATTGCTACTCAAGGTATTTAATAACTGCTTACCAAAAGAAAAAACAATGCAGCAGAACAAGTTGAAATCTGCATTTAAAGTCTTTCCTAGAGCTCCTATTCTATGCTACTTCCCCTTCCTTCTGGCCCCCAGACTTCTAAATCGCCTTTGCCCTCCTTTACTTTTTGTAGTGGCTTCTTTTCTTTTCTGGATAGGAAAAAAAAAAAAAAAATCAAAGGGAAGGCCAAGTGCACTAGAAGACAGAGAACTTAAGGAAGATGACAGAGGACAATCAAGAGTAAGGACAAAGAGCAAGGAGGGCTAAGGAACATAATGCATACCAGTCAAACCGCTAGGCCGCTTCTTCCCTGTCCTCTAGGGTGCCCAGTCTCAGCTGTACTACACTTATTTCTTCTGGCCACTTCTGATACAATAGCGCAGTGGAGTTAGTTTTTTTTTTTTTAAAGAGTCATACGTAAGCGGAATGAAGAAATATTGTATCCGTTTAGGGAGGCTGCACCAATGGTACAGTACACATTTCATTTAAGAGGTAACACAGAAGGGAATAATTCTCAAAGCTGACACCCAGGCTTCTTGCTGGTTGGAGCAATGCAACCAAGTCCCTATGTCCCAGACCGTGGTCACAATTTTGGCCTGATCATAAGTATAATCTGTATTTATTTACTATGAAAGAGGCAGACTATGAGAGGCAGGATAGCAGAGAAGTTAAGGGCCAGTATTCATGTCCAAGCTTCACCACTTTTAGATATGTGAGGCTCACTTGAGACCAGGAGTTGGAGACCAGCCTGAGCAACACAGCAAGATCCCATCTCTATAACAACAACAAAACCCTAAATTCCAGAATCCTTCTCAAATGATACCTTATAAACATTCACTTTCAGTACTTCTCTCTGAACCACAATTCTCATGTTTTCAATCATGAGATGTAAGAAAAACCATTACACATCCAGTCTAAGTAAGCTTTCAACAAATGACCTAGGAGATTTTCACTCTGAAAGCAGCTTTCTAGAAGTCATACAAACTTAAGAAAGTTTCTATCATTCAAATATAGCCTTCAATATACAGTATAGCAAAATACCCTATACAGTAGGTATAGGTGGCAAGTTTTGCTGTTAAAATGGCTATTCTCCCCCTGCCAGAAGTATTGCTAAAAAGTATAGTATTATCAGAAAGATCAGAAAGCTTTCAAAAGACAATTAAAGGAAATGACTGTTTTACCTAAAGTCATATACACCCAGTTTGAGGATGATTTAACATTATTTGCATCAATTACCTGTGAATATTCCGAAATACATACGGGAACAACTGCAACACATGAGGGACAGCACTGGGACGTAGGGACCAGAGGGAGGGAGATAAGGAGCCATTTTCTAGTCTAAGTATAGTAAAATCATTTGAGCAGACTGTTTATAATTTGCTTGTACCTACTCAAGGTTGGCTTAAAAACCACTCTATTTGTAGATTGAAAACATAATTTACTCTTGAAGTAAGTTATTTAAATGCCAAGTTTTCCCTTTTATTATGTAGTGGTATCTTAAACACATTTCCTCAAAATCTGCAACTTTTGGCTTGATGAACATAATTGCTTCCTTATATTTTTGTGTCTAATGCACATGTCCTCTTCTCAGAGCAATATTCCTGGGCTATGTGCCCCAGTACACACCTCCTACCCACCTTTCCACCACCAAGGGAAAAGTGAGGTGGAGTCAGGAATGCCTCACCAAGCCAAGGAAGGATGGCTGCCTCCTGGTAACCTCCAGGAAGTGCCAACACGCAGGGGTGCCCTGTCTAAATCATTGCAAATCACCCATAAAAACAAAAAGGAGACAGACCGGAGACCAAAACGGGGGAGAGAATGTAACACTGACACAGGAAAGGGAGGAGGAGGACGGGGGGTGACAGGCAGCTGCAGTCCTAGAGCAGACACATAAATTTGTGCCCTGCGTTTTAGTGGGAGAGTCAAATAAATAACAGAAAACCTCATGAATGAGGTGCTCTAACCTAGAGGACTGTCTGATATTTCTGATGCCCTGTGTGAGGAGGCTGGGCTGGCAGCAAGTGTCAGTATTTCACACTGGAACAAGAGGTGGGGCCAGGTGAGTTCATTTCCCCCCCACTCAAAATACTGGGCAACGCAAAAGTGATGCAAATAAAAACCAGAGAGAGATACGTAAGTTATAAAAATGACTTTCTTCTAGGTTATATAAATTACTTTTTCTATATAAATGTACATTCTAGTGTACATTCACTCATAGAGAAATATCTAAAATAAACGATATGGACAGAGGAATTTTGATGCACTTTTGTAGACTGAAGTTAAAAAATTCATTTCCAGAGTAAAGGCAGGAGATGGAAAATACTAAAAGGTAGCACTGAAGGTTCTAAAATTTCATTTGGTAACCAGCCCTAAATTAATAGTTTCTTATAATTGCTGCACACTCACATGAAATTAAAATTCTTAAGCATCTCACTCTCAATGCTGAAACCGTTTAATGTAAATCACAAAAACTGAAAATGACACAAGTAAACTCTCAGGCTGTATTTGATGGTAATTACAGTCATTGAGAGCAAACCAGTTTCTAACAGATGTTGGGGGTTGTGAAAGGACAAGGCTGAAAAAAAAGTTTCCAATCATCCATTCTTGTTATCTGTAACAACACAATAGCCCTGCTTTCACAGTGACCATACATCCTCCCTTACATCCCTTGATATCAACTTGGATGAGCTAGACAGTAGGGAAGAGTTACAGCCTTATGATTAGTAAGTTTTATCTCTAAAAAGTAACAATATTCTGGGAGGGGTGAACAAAACCAGTTGAATCCTTAGCATAATGACAGAAAGCAAAATAAAATGTTAAACCTCAACACAACTCAAAAATGTACTCTTTCATGGGATTCACCAATATAACTTACAAGTTAACAAAGCTTTGCTCTCAACACAATCTCATACTATTAAAGCTTGTTAATCATCCATAATTTATGTAAACGATAATATGCATTTTATCTTTTATCAGGACAGGCTATCTTCCAAACAAGGCTTGTAAAACTGCCAGATGCATTATATACAGAACAAATTCAGTTAAAGAATAAGGATACTACTGCTGCTGAACACCAAACATAATAAAGTGATCGAACATCTATCCCAATTGCTAGCTCCAATAACTGTTCTTAAAGTTAGGCCCTCTCTGAAATTCCCCAAGTTAGAAACGACATAGAAAGAGCTACTGGAAAACTTCTCTTACGAATGTCTACCTGAAGAGGACCTGCCTGATAAATCATCTAGCTCTTGTTATGAGAACAGAAAGACTCAGAGACTTCTGAGGTTCCTTCTGAACTCTCTTTACAATAGACATAAGAAATTGTGTAACATGTAATCTAATCCTTTACAGACTTTTAAAACCAAGAAATGCTCAACCAATATTAAAAGTATATATATAAAACCTCACTTAAATACCCTTCCATTTCTATTAAACTAAACTACAAAAGGACAATCTTTTAGAGCCCACTGTTTCTCAGAATTCCACCTCAATAGCTAAAGCTGTATCCACTATTGCTTTCCCACAAATGAAAACATTTGCTCATTCTAAACTGGCAACAGTTTTTTCTTCAAAGTATACTGTGTTCCAAGAGCGATCCCCTTATAAGCATAAAAGCAAGATTTCTGGGCCAGGCTCTGATAAGTCTAAAAAACATAGTATCTAATGCTTCAATAAACAAAATGTGCTCTTTGGCTGTAGATGCCTGAGAAAGGTAGAACAGAAAGTAAGCCAAACTTGGGAAGTCAGTAAGATGATACAGAAGACATCCAGTTGCTAGAGGAGGGGAAAGATCTCTTTGCAAATAGGGTTAATTGGTCAAAATTACCCAAAGCAGACATTATTTTGGCAAGATCCCAACTTCTGGCAATAGTTGAATAAATATTTCATGCAGGAAATATACAGACTACTCAGGGATATACTGTTGATTCATACAAAGAATCATCACACAGACAAATAAAATAGAAGTAGAACTATGTGGATTTACTAAATGCTAGGATGACAGCACATAGAAAATCAAACTTTGCTCCCCATTGGCAAACTAGTAATGCATTTAACAGTGATAGAGGACATGACACAATATTTTTAAAATTTTTACTTAGTAAAATTATGTATTATTTCCACCCAAGTGTCATTACTCTTTTTTACTAGATCATAAGGTCTCTTTTAATTTCATCTTTACATAACACTGTAGTGCTTCCTGGTTTTCATACAGTAAAATTTTAATCTGCCTCACATACTATAATCTGTATCTATAGATTAATGTACAGACTCATAAAACTTTACATTAATTCATATAGTAACAACAGTTAAGTTACCAAGATTTAGAGGACTTACTTCAAATAAATCCAGAAAAATCTAAAATTTGTTTTCAAATAAGTTCAATTTTACTAGTTTAGAACAGTTTACTGTACATTTGCCTTTTTAAAATAACAGTAAGATAGACACAAACCACTATTATTAGGATATGATTTTTCAATACTAAAACACTAGCCATTTATCGTTAGGTAGAGGATTAAAGAGAGCAACATATCCTACAACTACAACTAGTCTCTAGGTAAAATGGTTTTAGCACCTACCTTCTCTTATGCTGTGTCTTAGTCCAGGAACAGTAATAACAGTGTATAAACAAATGTTTAAGCTAAAAATTTCTTCCTCTCAGTATCGTCTGCTCTTAGATTACTTTTGTATAATGGCCTTAAAGTGGTATATTAGATAGTAACTAGAAGACATATTCCATTTTCTGACTGAAAGCCAATAATACTCATGAATTTTTTAGCTGAAAGACACTTCAAGATGCCATTGGGAAGACTGTAATAAACACATTAGGCTGCAAACGGGCAGCAGCAGCTCTTTAACACATGCTGCAATAATCAAATAAATGGCTACATTCATGTTCACTGGTTACACAAATATTTTGCTGTAACATATCCATCATCTGCATCTCTCCTAAAGAAGGGGAAAACCTCCTTAAAAGTCTTACCTTAGCAAAATTCAGGGCAGAATACATAAGTAGCAGGGAGCTGTTCTAAACTATCATTACCAACATGGGGGAAAATGTCTAGTCTGACATCAGTGGCATATGATGGTTTCTACTTTCTGAATTCTCATAGGCCAAGTTCCTTAACATAGCCTGTCACTGGACTGCTTATATATCGACATCAGCTGGTGCGAATATGGCCAGGAATAGCAAGACTAGGTTTTAATAAGTCCTCAGATGAGAAAACATCGCGGGAAGAAGCTGCATTCCTTGCATAATGTAAGCATTTTCTCTCCCCTTCAAGAAGAGTGTACTCAGTGTCTTTTTATTATTCTGAAAACCAGTTTTCACCAAAGGCTTAGCATTCTGGAAAGAAGTCATCAAACCAAGGACTACAATGTAGTGCTTGTGCTTGAGTTTCATAACTTGTCCAGACTAAAATTCAATTATCTTTCTCTATTCTGAAACCCATTTTAAATTTTGTTATGAGATTTAAAAAATGACTTTCCAATTCATGAGAAAGTTAACTGGCAAGGGCAAGGCAGTCTGTACCTATACAAAGTGTTTTTTTAATCATTTGAGTTGTCAACAGTTCTTAAATAAATGAGAGTTCTCTCTCATAGCATAATACGTTGTTTAGGTTTTTTGCTAACATTTATCGAAGACTTATTATGAGTTAGGTTACTCTGCACATATTTCCTTGCTTAAAAACCACAATTTGATATGTATATATACATCTTACAGATTATATAAACCTCTCTGACCTGTTTCCAGTAATTTGCCTAAGTCACACAGATCATGGGTGTAATGATAACAACCATCATCTATGGAGTGTTTCTACATTGGTTGGCATTTTCTACGTACTTTACCTGTATGCACTCCTTCAGTTCCTGTAGCAGCCTGATTATCACCATTGTATAGATGAGGAAATTGAGGTACAAGAGAAATAAAGTAACTTGAAAAAGGCCACACAGGAAATCTTGGAGTTCATGAATCCAAACAGTTCCTCAATTCTTAACCACTGTAATGTGGGCATTAAAGGTTCCTATACTTTGATACTTTCACTGAAGAGAGAAATTTATAAACTAGTGTATATTATAGGAAGCAGTACATTTTAACTTAGTAAACAGTAACCATGTAATTTGAAAGCACTTTTCCTTTTCTTAAAAACAGTATCACTGTGAAATGTAAAACACTTCTTTCTGTTAAACAGTGTGTATGTTAGAATCATGTATCCCTTTATTCAATAAATAACTAATGCTCCAGGCACTGCTGCAGACACTGGAGAGAAAGTCATGACAAAACAGCTAACAATCCCTGTCCTCCTGCAGCTCACATTCCAGCGCAGAAAAGATATCATGCTCAGCTCATGCACAATTATTCCCCGAAGATAAGCAAATATTTTTGTTATTATTGAATTTATTATGAAGTTAGTAAGACACCAACTAGAAATTTTATCTGGCATACCAAGAATGCTCAGTTTCACTCAAAACAGTAAAAACCTTCTTTCTTCTGTTTCAGAAATGGTAACTGGTTAATTTAAAAAGTCAGTTATGAAGGGTAATTGTAAAAATGATACATTCCACTTTAATAATTTCCTTTTAACTTTAAACACAAATGTAACTTTGACTCTCAGTCTCCATTGGTGTTTCACAGTGCTTTTCTTGCAAAAATCATGCCTATAATTTATCATATAAATAGTGGACAATAAAACCAGTCTCTACTCTCCAATTTCTGTTTATTTAAAACAGACCTAGAACTTATAGACACTTAGATTTCTTTAAAGTGCTTATAAGGTACAGATTTGTATGATTTTTTCCCAGTGTATTGGACATGTGTTATGTGTCCTATACACCCATTTGGCAGCAATGTTTGTTCATTTCACTTTGAGTCTCAGTTTTCACAGAAACAAATGTATCTTTTCAAACTCACACTCGATACGTTACATATATTTAATTAAATTATGTCATTATAATAACAAGTACAACTGGCAAAAACTGTCTGGAAACAAGAATCTGGCTCTCGGTAGGCACACAATATCATGGCTAGGTGCAGAGTGCCCCACCCCCGCCCCGCTTCTCCCTGTCCTCCCGCTCCTCTGTTTCCCTACCCCTATCCTCTCCTGTCCAGAGTGGGACGTACTGAAGTTGCCCATCATCCTGAGACTCTCAGACAGTGGCAGCATCAGGCCACGATTTATTAAGGAGGAATGCAGATCTTGCGGGTATTCTAGTCTATCAGTCCAAAGGTGGTTTTTTTATTTTTTAAATCAGAATTTACACAAACCCAAACTGAGGGTAGAGGTCATTCAATCATTCAACAAATATTAGTGAATACCTATTATGCGCCAAGCAAAGTTCTAGTTATTGGAGAATATAGCAATAAACAAAACAGACCAAGTCAGTGACTCTTATATTCTAATAGGAAAGTAGGGAGACAGTGGGGAACAGTAAAACAAAAATATTTACCACATCAGATAGTGATTAGAGATATAAAGAAAAACAAGGTAGGGCCAGGCGCAGTGGCTTACGCCTGCAATCCCAGCATTTTGGGAGGCCGGAGCAGGAGGATCATGAAGTCAGGAGTTCGAGACCCACATGACCAACATGGTGACACCTGCCTCTACTAAAAAATACAAAAATTAGCCGGGCGTGTTGGCGCGTGCCTGTAATCCCAGCTACTCAGGAGGCTGAGGCAGGAGAATCACTTGAACCCACAAGGCAGAGGTTACAGTGAGCCAGGACCGTGTCATTGTACTCCAGCCTGGGCGACAGAGCAAGACTCCATCTCAAAAAAAAAAAAAAGGAAAAAAAGAAAAACAAGGCAGGAAGATTAGGATAGAGCATAATGTAGATGGGGTGAGGGATACTATTTTACATAGGTAGCCAGCAAAGTCTTCTCATATGGGTGTTATCTGAGAGCTTCCTAACAGATCTCTAAGATTCATAATATAATTTCTTTAATATGCAACCATTAATCATATGAAAAGCTGTACAATGTTGTGGCTTAGATCACATTCTCTGGTGTCGACTCTGGCTGGAAATCCCTAGAACACCACATATATTAGTTATTTGACCCGGGGCAAGTTATTTAATTAACCTCTTTGGAGCTCTGTTTCTTCATTTGTAAAACTGGAGCAATAATACATACCTTTATAGGCTTGCTGAGAGCATGAAATGTAAAGGGCACAGAAGAGCAGCTGGCATATAGTAAGGGCTTATTTAATAAACATAAACTGTTATTTGAATTTAATAGACTATAAATGTTAACAAAATAATCTAAACTGATGGTGAATTTGGAAAGAAAAATTAAACAGAAAATTAAAGAACTAAAAATTAATTTAAAACAGAAAAGTTATCAAAATATTAGCAATTAAAGTATTTCAATAGGCACTATGGGTGTAATTTAATTTTTGTATTTTCCAAATTCCCTTTCACTAACACATCAGACTTTTGTGAGTTTATACTAAGAACAAAGAAAGACAGAAAGAAAGAAAGAGAGAGAGAGAGAGAGAGAAAGAGAGAGAGAGAGAGAGAGAAAGAGAAAGAAAGAAAGAAAGAAAGAAAGAAAGAAAGAAAGAAAGAAAGAAAGAAAGAAAGAAAGAAAGAAAGAAAGAAAGAAAGAAAGAAAGAAAGAAGAGAAAGAAAGAAAGAAGGAAAGAACGAACGAACGAACGAACAGGAGGGACAGAGGAAAGAAAGAAGAAAAGAAACAAAAGAAAGAAGAAAAGGAACAAAAGAAAGCTGACTGTGCTGCTGGGAAAAACAAACTAAAACCTAGGCAAAACAAACGGAATTTTTAAAGTAACCTGCTCTTTGGAATATAAACTGTAAGTGTATGAATTGTTTACATGCATATTTACAGAAAAAATATTGCAAAAAATGAGGTAAACCTATACGGTACTAAGCGGCACAAAGACTGCCTACAATGAATGAAATGAGAAATCAAATCTCATTTTACTGGTATTAGCAATGAAATTTCAAGTAAAAATTATTTTCTTTGGTAAACCAAAGGATATTTCTATATCAATTTCCAAACTACTAAATCTGTATTATAACTATACTTAAAACTTAGGGTAAACTTAAATTTACCCCAAGTTCTTCTGTATAACATAGACAGATATTTAGGTATTTTAGAGTCACTAGCATATCCTACGTTCTTTAACTATATTGACCGCTCATGTTTTTTAATTCTACTGACTCTTTCAGAGCAACAAATATATCTAAATCACAAGAGCTTTCCAGTAAAGGTTACTAAAATTGCCCTTCTTCCTCAGAAAAATCTGGTCTATCCTTCCAAAGCAGCTCAAAGCATACTCCCTTTACGCAGGCTTCATTGAGTCCACCAGGAAGAATTAAAGGTTCCCTTTTACTTGTTCAAAGCCCATGGTACGTTAAAGTGAAAGTAACACTTTTTTTAATGCCTCCTGATCAGCTGCCTCTTTCCCAAGAGAGGGTCCAGGGTGTTTGTTGGCACCCACAGTCCCCATGAGGCAGCCATTTGTGGGCCCCAGGCAGGTTCATGCTGCTGCCTCCCACTCCAGTTTCTCTGTGTCAGGGATGGGCCTTAAGAAACTCACTCCTTCCCTTTTGTCCACTATCACTCATTTAACTCCAAACTTTCCTGTGGGTTCTTTACCTCGATCAAACAGAAAAGCAAAGTGGAGGCAAAACTTTCAAGCATGTGGCATGAAAAAAGTACAGGACCCAAATTTAATAAAGGCTTGTGGTTTGAGAAGAAATAAGGGACATAGTTATAGCCTTTTTTGGCAGCGTAAATAATGTTTCCTTTCTAGGGTGACGGTGTAAGAAGTATTCTTATGAAATACTTTTTTATGCTCTTCTCTCTATTTTCTACAGAGGTAGAAAACAATAATAAGGAAAAATCCAGTTTGGGAGGACCTCTGAATCATTTTCTTACCATACCAATTCCTACAAACTTACTCTTGGTCAGATCATTATAATAATTCTTAACACTATTTGTTATGAGGCAATGGTTGACATTAATAATGAAAATGGCAGCTCTAGATTAACAGAAGCTCCCCTGCTCCAAAAAGATACCAATTTTGTCTCATAAAAATAAACCAAATTAGGCCAGGTGCGGTGGCTCATGCCTGCAATCCCAGCACTATGGGAGGCCAAGGGGGGCGGATCACCTGAGGTCAGGAGTTTGAGACCAGGCTGGCCAACATTGTGAAACTCCATCTCTACAAAAACACAAAAAAATTAGCCAGGCATGACTGCACGCACTTGTAATCCCAGCTACTTGGGAGGCTAAGGCAGGAGAATCACTTGAACCCAGGAGGTGGAAGTCGCAGTCAGCCATTGCACTCCAGCCTGGGCGACAGAGTGAGACTCCATCTCAAAAAAAAAAAAAGCCAAATTAAGCATTTTTATTTGCAAATAACACAAACTACAGAATGTTTACTGAGAATTACTAGAACTTAGAAAGTTTTTATTTAACAAAAATTCACTATATAAATGGAATTTGAAAATTACGTTGGCACCTAAAAATGTGAGTCAAAACCCTTAACCATTTTTTCTCCCTCAAATGACGGATTTTGGTAATCATCAAAACCAGCCATTCTGTAAGATCATGATTTATATTTTAGCTCTTTTAAGTTTCAAACTTGAGACACAGGCAAGTAGCTGTCAGCAAAAGCATAATCATATTGCTATCACTGGGATTGTACAGTGGAATCTAATTCTCTGACCTCAGTGTCAGAGGCTGGGGGACCCTCTAGTTTTGGCAGACAAACTTTGTGAAGAGCATAGAATAGCCTTGGCAAGCTGCCAGTGGAGGGTTTTCTCCCCTTTATAGCCCCAGATGGAGAATTATTATGCTTTGTGGAACTAAATATGTAATTAGATTCAAGAATGGTAGCTTCTAGTTACCCCTTGAGTAGTTAATAAGAGTGGTCTACAATAGGCATTAAAAAGATTAAAGAAAATTCCTTCTATTTTGTATGCTGCTCTCTATCTGTTTCTTACAAATAGTCCGAAGACGTTTTTCCACTGAGAGAATAAAGAAAAACTGTTTATAAAAGCTACACCAATGGATAAAGATCTCTAAGACTGCTGCACTCTATTTAGCTATAACTAGCAAGTAATAAAGCATGGAAAGAAACTTAAAAGAAATTGAGATAATTGCTTGACACCTCATAGACAGCTAGCTATATTATATTCCTTCCGCCTGATACTAAAATAAAATGGATGATAATCCATCAAGCTGAAATTTAAGCCCTGGTTCTAGCTGGGATAGAATGATGTGGAGAAAACTAAGCTAGCTCTCAGAGACACCACGACACAGTATATACGTGTTCACAGCATGAACATACGATTTCTTTAGTTGGTATTTTCTTTCAAGTCAATGTTTCTGAACCAACAGCAGTGACTATTCTACTTACGGCAAAAATATATTTGAACAATCTAATGTTACATATGGTTAAGTTTCTAACTAATATAGGTCTCTTTTGGTTTAAAATAAAGCCTAAATTATAGGCTTTTAACTTAAAAATCTATTTGCATTTATTTTCTTCTGATATTGAATTCAACTGTACTGATAATTATTGAGTAGCTGCTAAGGGCAAATTACTTTGCTCTATGGACAATGCAATACAGTCACTGAGTAAATAACAGAATTTGATCTCATGAAATGCAAGATTTAGGAAGAAGATACAAGTATGGAATTAATTAACACAGAAGACAGTATACATAAAAAGTACAAAGTGCTAACGAAGGAAAAATTACTTCCTTCATTAGGAAGAGTAGACAAAGGTTTTATGAATGCCTGAGCTAGGTTTTGAAGAATGGGTATAATCTTCCAAAGTGAAGGCGAGATGGGTGAGCATGTATAAGAGAACTTCAGGGCACCAAAGTGGTACAGTTACTAAAGAGTGAGGCAATGCTAGAGCTGTTGTGGGGAGCCTGCATGCTGAGATGACCATGGGACCTGGGGATTTGGGAGTATGGATCCTTCCCCTCCTCGCTTTCCTCTTTCTGCCAGGCCCTGGACTGAGTGCCAACGGCATCCTACCTGAGCCAGCATGACCCGCGCTTATCAAAGAGTCACCTGGAAACTGTCAGAAATGTACTCTCTGGCTCTGACCAGACCTTCTGAAAGGAGACTTTGGAGGTGAAACACAGCATCGGCTTGCCAAGCCCTCCCCATGATTCTGATGCTTGCTGAGATGTAAGTTGGAACCCCTGCCCTAAACTTTAGAAAGAAATTGTCTTGCTCTATGGGTGACCTGAAATCTGACTAACACATAGTGATTTTCTTCCTCTTTGAGGGAGAAGGAAAAGAAGAGATAAGGTAGAGTATATTTAATTCATTTAGTTCATTTATTTACCAGGTATTTAGTTAGGCACTTACTTTGTAGAGTCTGAAAACCTTAACCCCCAGAATAAGGAGTAGCTCTTGTCAATTTAATAAACTGTGAGTACAATGAAAACTTTTGAGCTGAAGATGGTAAAGTCACAGTTACGCTAGAAAGATTAGCATGGTAGCAGTCTAAATGATGTTTCTGGCAGTGTAGGGAGGAGAGACTGGAAAACCATTAATAGGATACTGCAAAAGGCCACATATTGTATGGCTGCATTTATATGAAATGTCCAGAATAAGCAGACCCGTAGAAACAGAAAGTAGATTGGTGGCTGCCAAGGGCTGGAGGGAAGGGGAAATGGGGAGTGACTGTTGAGTATAGGGTTTCTTTTGGGGTTGATAAAACTGTTCTGAAATTAGATCATGGTGATGGCTGCACAACTTGCAAATAAACTGAATACTCCTGAATTGTACACTTTAAAAAGGCTGAATTTAATGTGAATTATATTTCAAGAAAGCTATTATTTAAAACAAAACAAAACAAAAAGAACAAAACCAACAAACTTAACCTGGCAACACTGTGCAACAGATAAATGGATAGTTTGCAAGTATTTAGAAAACACACTGGGGATTATTATGAGCAAGGACTTCTCTAGCAACATTCATTCCAAATGAGTTTTCCTTATTCTTTTTGCTAAAGAGATCAGAGTAAGAATTTTAATTTTTTAAAGCTTACTTTTTGCTTAATAAACATGCTCCTAGTATACAATTTAGAAAACACAAAAACACAAAATAGAATAGCACATATTCCTACCACCCAGAGAACAACCAATGACCTAAAAAATTTCCTGCTCAGTATTTTAAAGTGTATGTGTGTATACAATCAAGCACAAACTGTATATATAATTTTATACCTGGGTCTTTGTTTTCTTAATGTTATCCACTAAAATTTTTCCATGTCATTAAATGTCTTTATAATTTTTAATGGCGCTATGATATCCCATCATATGAATATACCATATTTAACCATTTGTTTCCATTTTTGCAACTATAAATAACTCTGATTAATATCTTAAGTATGTCTTGATCCACATTTCTGATTATATACCTACAATAGTCTTAGAAACGTAATTACTAGATCAAAGGGTCTGATCATATTTAATCCTATTTATGTACTGTCAAACTGCTTTCCAAGAAGACTATTAATTTACAACCCCCTCAGCAGAGTATGCGAGTTCCCTTCTCACAATTCACGAGTATTAAGATTTTTTAAAAATGCTTTGCTAATTTAAAGATTATGGTGTGACACTGTTTTACAATTTAAACTGATTCCTAGTAATTGAGTATCTTTGAATTGTTTTAGCACTTCATTTCTCCTCTGATGAAAGAATGCTGAGTCAGGTATGCCATAGGTGCAATACGTTGAGGTCAGCTAGGCATGTGATGTAATGCTGTTGTGCAGATGAAAGCAAAATGTGGGTTCCACTGGTGGTCTTCAACTTTGGCCACTAATCAATCACCCAAGGAGCTTCTGAAACCACAGTTTTCCTGGCTCCGCCCCAGACCAACTAAAGCAAAATCCCTTGAGGAAAGACCCTAGGGGATCAGTTGAAACCTACTGGGTTGGATGACAATGGAGAACTGAGTCAAGGCTGGTGGAATAACATGCTGGGTGTTAACAGAATATTAATCCTGTCTGGTTCTCCTGAGAGGCCACCACTCCCCTGCAGTCCACTCCAGTGGAAGCTGCTGTCCTCTCATTACACAGATAGTAGGGATAGTACGTGGGGTCACCCTCTCCTCACTCTATTACAAAGATGCCCTTATATAAAATCTTTCCCCCTCTGAAAAAACCCTCTCTCCATGAGTACCATAGAACACTTCTATCTTCCTAAGTTTACCAACATGCAGCTTAATCCCCCACAGTTACTGAAGAATTCTGCCATCAGACTGGCGCTTCCTCTATAGCTCAAATCTGGTCATCATTCTGAGTAATTTCAAAGACTGTGTGGATGAACTAATGAGTATCCCCCAGGTCCTTGTCTGTCAACTCCAACAAACTTCACCTCCCCTCTACTTCAGCCGCTGCCTTCTACAATCATGCTGTGAACCTTGTTACCACGCAGAACTGTTCCCATTTGAACACCTTTTTTTTGTCCACAAACTCCTAAGCACACTAGCTTTCATACTGTCTTCCTCCACAACAAACAGTCTTCAGTGTACTCCAGTCCCCTGCCCCTTTCCGTCATTCTCGGCTACAGCCACCTGCCCACCCGCAGCCACCCCCGTTCCCTTTCACACCCTCCTCTCACAGAATTCTTTCAGCAAAACTTCATTTCCAAGTCTTTCCACCATAAGGGGAAGCTGAGCACTGATGGAGAATATCAAGCAGCTAAGGGCAGAGTGGCCCCACAGTTTCTAAAACTGCCCAGGCCCTTAGTCCTGCCTGTCAATCCTTTACTTTGTTCTCAGCTTGTTCTACTGACCTCAACAATTATTTCCAGCTTTTGCCACTTCAGCAAACACCCATTCAATTTGATTTTCCTCAACTTTCCTTCTTCCTGCTTAGAAAGACAGCCACCTCCATCTTCAACATCACTGCTGGGGTCTCAGAGAATGTGTGATCCTTCTGTCTGTAAATACTAACTACTCCAACCCCATTTCTATTCCCCTCCTCACCTTGTGAGACCCTGCTGCAATAGTCACAGCTTCTCATTTCAACCTCTTCCTCTCTACTGAAAGCACACTCAGGTCATTTCCATCCTTTAAAATAAAAATGTTTAAAGGATGAACTTAAATTCCTCTCCAGCTACCACACAATCTCACATCTTCCTTCACATCAGACCTGTCTAAAGAATACAAAGGTCTGGGATTCCTTTATCTCCAAACACTGGGGACCATATGATTTAGAATTGACACACACATATACATATACATATATATACACATATATACACACATCCATACACATATGCGTGCATATATATATATATATATTTCATTCTAGAAAGGTAATACATGTCAGCCAGGTGCGGTGGCTCATGCCTGTAATTCCAGCACTTTGGGAGGCCAAGGCAGGCAGATCACAAGGTCAAGAGATCAAGACCATTCTGGCCAACATGGTGAAATCCTGTCTCTACTAAAAATACAAAAATTAGCTGGGCAAGGTGGTGCACGCCTGTACTCCCAGTTACTTGGGAGGCTGAGGCAGGAGAATCGCTTGAACTTGGGAGGCAGAGATTGCAGTGAGTTGAGATCGCACCACTATACTCCAGCCTGGGTGACAGAGTGAGACTCCATTTCAAAAAAAAAAAGATAATGCATGTCATATACCATATTTCATTATAACCCCAGAGGGGTCTACAGAAGCATTCTATAATCAAATTCAGTATTATTTCTGCAGTGAAATGTATGAATATTCACACCAAATGAAACAAATGATGATTATAAATCATCTCACATCCATTCAGGTCAGGTTTTACCACCAAATGAATTACAAAACGTCTTTCCATTTTAGTGTGCTGAATTTTGAGATTCAAATAAGGGAATACAGGCATGTAGATTATTCTCCTATTCCCTTCTACTCACTGTATGACCCAGAGATGTTGTATTCCCTATTACCCCACTAAATCTGCCCTCCCTAGTCTTCCATGACATTCAAATGTCAACCTACAGCAATTTGGGCATACTATATGTTGTTACCAAACTTTCTGCTGTGTTTATCACACTTAAAAATCACACCCCTTTTGTGGTTCCTCCTTTAACCTCTCCATTTTGTGGCTTTCATGACATAACAATCTATAGGTCCTCCTCTTACATAATTATTCTTTTTAAATCTCTTTCATGGGATCTTCTTCCTCTTTGAAGTTATCCAGGTTTCCATCTGTCCAATTCTCTCCTCATTCATCTCTATTTAAAAAATTATTTTTAACAGCTTTACTGAGGTCACATGTCATAAAATGCAGCAATTTAATGTATACATTAAAAAGCAGTTTTAGTGTATTCACAGGGTTGTGAAACCATCACCATATGTAATTCCAAACCATTGTCGTCACCCCAAGAGGAAACCCCAAACTCATACAATTAATCTCCATTCTCTCCTCTACTAGCCCCTCGCAGCCACTAATCTACTCTCTATCTCTATGGATTTACCTAATATGAACATTTCATATAAACAGAATCAAATAATATGTGGCCTTCCATGTCTCGCTTGTTTCAATTAGCATAATGTTTTCAAGGTTCAGCAATACTGCTGCATGTATCAGTACTTCATTTCTTTTTAAGGCCAAATATTCCATTGTATAGCTATACCAAATTTTGTTTACCCATTACTCAGTGAATGGACATTTGGGTTGTTTCTACTTTTTGGCTATTATGAAGAATACTATTATGGACATTTGTGTGCAAGTTTTTACACAGATATATGCTTTCCATTCTCTTGGCTATACAGCTAGGAATGGAATTAGTGAGTCATATGGTAACTCTATGTTTAACTTTTTGAAGAACTGCCAAACTACTTCCCAAAGTTCTACACCATTTTACATTCCTACCAGTAATAAACGAGGATTCTTTTTTTTTTTTTTCAAATCTTCTCCAAACCTTGTTATTTTTGTTTTCCTTCTTAAGTTATAGCCATCCTACTGTATATTAAGTAGTATATCTCACTGTGGGTTTGATTTGCCTTTCCCTAATAACTAACAATATTGAGCATCTTTACTTGTGTTTATTTGGCTATTTGCATATCTTCTGTGGAGAGGTGTCTACTCAAATCCTTTGCCTGTTCCTAAAATTAGGTTCTCTAGTGATTGATTCTTAATAGCTTTTGGGGTTATGAACCTCTCTGAGTATCTGATCAAGGTCAAAAAGTAAAAGCACACACATACAGAATATGACATACAATTTTTCCAAAATGTCACTAACTCATTAAGATCATTTATGGATCCTCCAGATTAAGAACCCTTGTTCTATACCATAGGTTCTCAACCATGGCTGCAGACATAAAAACCACCTGATTTTCATTTTCCACTGCCATATGATCCATCAATTCTACCTCTAAGTATACACCCAAAAGATGTGAACTTTACGTGGGACTCAAGACATATATATATCCATGCTCAAAGCAGCGTGATAGGTGAATAGGTTTTGCTAAAGGTAAAAACAACCCAAATGTCCATCAACAAATGAATAAATAAAATGTGCACACATATAATAGAATATTATTCAGCCTTAAAGAGGAAGATGGTACTGATACATGTTAACACATGGATGAACCTAGAGAATATCCTAAATGAAAGAATGATTCCACTAATATGAGGTACTTAGATGGGTCAAATTTATGAGACAGAAAGAGGAATATAGATTATCAGGGGCTGGGGAGTGACAGGGAATGGAATTATTAATGGGTTTCTATTTGGGATGATGAAAAAGTTCTAGAAATGAATAATGGTGATGGTTGCAAAACACTGCTCATGTATTTAACATTCCTGAAATGTGTACTTAAAATAGCTACAATGGCAAATTTTATGGATATTTTACAATAAAAAATTTAAAAAAATATTTAAAAACACCCAAGATAACCAGGTACCATTCCAGAGCCATTAAATCAGAAATTTTAGAGGTGTGGTATGACCATCAATATTTCTCTTAGGCCAGGTGCAGTGGCTCACACTTGTGATCCCAGAACTTTGGGAGGCCAAGGCAGGAGGATCACTCAAGCCTAGGAGTTAGAGACCAGTCTGGGCAACAAGACAAGACCTTGTCTCTACAAAAAAATCAAAAATTAGCTGGGCGTGGTGGTGCACACCTGTAGTGTCAGCTACTTAGGAGGCTGAGGCAGGAGGATTTCTTGGGCCCAGGAGATCAAGGCTGCAGTGAACTATGATCACACCACTATGCTCCAGCCTGGACAACAGAGTGAGACTTTGTTTCAAAAAACAAATTTTTTTTCTTAAAAATTTTCCAGATAATTCTGATGTTCAACTAGGATTAAGAACTGCTGCTTTATAGTATCTTTGGTGGTACCAATTATCCTTATGGGTTCCCCAAATCTTTCCAGCCTTCACCTCTCAAAGCTTTCACCTTAAAAATCATGTTGCCTGCTAAGTGACTACTCAGAAAATTAAACACATTCATTTTTATTCCCCGCCCCCAAAATGCCCCATGTGTAAGATGTCAATCCACTGAACATCCTCCTTATACTTCTGTATTCTTGTCAAATCATCAACAAGATAACTGTGCCTCTCCAATATCCTCAAGTCTCTCCTCTTATCACTTTGCTAATCACTACTGCTTCTATTTCAGGTCTTTATCACCTCTCACCTGGATTATCCAAAATAAGTCTCCTTATTTTCCAGATAACTTCCCTGATTAAAATTCTTTAATGGTCCTCACTCCCTCCAAGAGGAAGTCTGTGCTTCCTCAAACATAATACAAGGCGCCTTATGATCTAGCCTGTGCCTCTGTCTCCAGGTTCATTTCTTGTCCTTTTCTGTTTGCCCAGGAACTATAAAATGCACATGGTTCCTCATTTACTACATACTAGCTCTTACCTAAGTTCTTTTGCTTGTCCTATATGCAATAAGCCATATATCGTCTCCTTTTGGGTACCTCCCACTCATCTTTAAGACCTAGCTCACACTGACTCTTCCTCCCAATATTAAATTCCACTCTTCTGTCTTCTAAATGCCTACACAGTTGGCTCTCTCCATTATCTGTGGTTCTGTATTCACAGATTCAGCCAATCTCAAATTTGAAACCTAAAAAAAAATACAACAATAAAAGCAATACAAATAAAAAAGCAGTACAATATAACAACTATGTGCACAGCATTTGCAATGTATTAGGTATTATAAGTAATCTAGAGATGATTTAAAGTATGTGGGAGGATGTGCATTATATGCAATTACTATGCCATTTCATATAAGGGACTTGAGCACTGGCGGATGTGGGTCTCCATTGGGTTTCTAGAACCAATCCCCTGTAATACTGAAGAACAACTGCATATAACTCTACCATTAATCATGTATACCATAATTATCTTATTTATGTCTTTTCCCTACCATATTTTAAGCTCTTTGAAAGATAGAAACGAAGTATTTCTCATTTTAAAAAAATCCTAGGCCCTTATTAGAATGCCTGATGCACAAGTGCTTAATAGTCATGGAATAAATTGCTTTACAAACTGCTATTGAGTTTGAAGCTACTTCACCAAAATAGGTAGCATCGTTGAATATTTACTATGGTATAGTAGTATACTTGTATTATTTTATTTGATCCTCACAATTAACTGTATGACGTAATTATTATTATTCCCTGAATGAAAATCCAAGTAACATGACTAAGGTCAAACACAGACAACAGCTGGTAGAAGCAGGATTTGAAACCATGCTGTCTGACTCTAGGCCTGTACTCTTTACCTCTAGGACACTGCCTCATTATTAGAGGCACTGCTACTCTCTCAACTTCTTACTGTGCATGTCTCATCTCAAGTAAATAATTCCATCCAGTATTTTCCTATGGTTTCTTTTTTTTGTTAAAGTATAAACTTATACTTTTGTATGTTAAAATTTAGGGCCAGGTGTAATGGCTCATGCATGTAATCCCAGCACTTCAGGAAGCCGAGGCAGGAGGATTGCTCGAACTCAGGAGTTTGAGACTAGCCTGTACAACATAGTGAGACTCTGTCTCTTAAAAAAAAAAAAAAAATCCGGGCATGCTGGCATGCACCTGTAGTTCCACATACCAGGGAGGCTGAGGTGAGAGGACTGCTTGAGCCCAGAAGGTGGAGGCTCTAGTGAGCCAAAATCACACCACTGCACTCCAGCCTGGACAACAGAGCAAGAGTACATCTTCCAAAACAACAGAAAGAGTTTACAAAGCTTTAGCATATTACTATACACTCTTCATAGCCAGCATAACTACTCCAAGAACAAACACAGACACTTGCCATTAGCTTGAAAAAAAAATTAACTGTGTGAAGTTCTAAGTAAGGGAAACCAAAGATGATGGTCATTTAAGTCAAAATAACCAGGGGATTATAGGTGATTGCAGTTTACTATGATTTAGCCAAATGACTTGATGCTAAAAATAACAAATATACCCACAGACCACCAAAACAAAGGCAAAATTAAAAATATGTGATTAAGATAGAAATATGAGATTCCATGTTGCTCCAGAAAACAGAAATGACAGGTTCATGGATAACTTAGTCAATGAATAAGAGTGTGTGTGTGTGTGTGTGTGTGTGTGTGTGTGTGTGTGTGTTTAAACTACTGAGGAAGAGGACATACATAGGTGAGAAAATACATCACATGTGTTAAAGGAGTATTTCACAGACAAGAGATGCCACACTGACAAAATATGCAGTTTAAATAACAAACAAAATAACAATATACTAGGTGCTTAGTAATTAGTATAGTGTTGAAGAATGTATTTGGCATGACATTATTTGATTCTCAGAGCTCTACAATGTAAATATTGTTCCTATAAGAAAATATATTCAGAGACGTTATGTGACCTCTCCAAGGTCTCAAAGCTCTTACATCACAGGACAAGGCTTGAAACCAAGCTCTGACTGCAAATGCCATGCTCTGCACAATTTTTCCCATGTCTAAGAAATGCCATTAAATAACTACCTAGAAATACATAACAGGAGAGTTGCTAAAAACAACACAAGGAAATGATCTAAGTAAAACATACATGAAAAAACGAACAAATCATCCTCAAAGTCTATGAACTGTCTGTCCCTGGAGACCAAGGAAGTATGAATTTTCCCTTTACCCAAATCTTCCTTAAGTTATGTCACTGGGATATGGTGACTTGTGCTTCTGTTCATTTCTAGCACCCAAACCATTCTCAGCAGCTCCAGGTACTGACCATAATCAACAGCATATATGGTATATTACTTGCCCAAACCACAAAATTATATAGAACTTAGGTGATTTAGACATTCAGGACAGACCCAGGCCCCCATAAGTTCAACTGTGTCCCCATTTCCCTCCATATCTGCAATCTTGACCCACTATTCTAGAGAAACAACAGATTTTTGTGTCTCACAGTAATTGGGTTGATTTCTCTTACTTAGGTGTGTTCTGCTCACATTAACCTCTGTATAAGAGACAACTTTCTGTTTACATCCGCTACCTTGCCTTTTCCTACTTAATCCTAGGTACTCTGATAACATTTCTAACCAACTTTAGAAGACTGTGTTTCAGAATCTAATTTCAACTGCCTTGAGTTTACCTGGGAGTTGAAATATCTGGAGGTGATGGGAGATCAAACCAGGTAGGACAGAACGGGCCTCAAACAGGTCATCACAGGAATTCTGTTTCAGTCTTGAAACGGTAACTGAATATATTTGAACAATGGTTCATTCTGATAAACATATATAACAACTTATCATCTAAATGAAAGACTAAACTCTACCAACCACCAAGCAGAAAAACCAGAGAATTTAAATTGGTCTTCAAATTTCAGGTGTGAAGAAATACAAGACCTAGAGTCCTCATTGATCTTCTTGGTAAATGTCACGTAGTACAAGACTCCAGTGCACTCTATTCTGAACCAAACAATCCATTACCACAGCCCGTCCTAAGAACCCACAACCTGCTGATGTAAGACAGCTTTTCTCCATCTCCTTACACAGAATACACCCTGATAACACGATGAGACACTGCCCCCCAGCACTTGATTCAGGTATCCAATCTACAGGTTGCCTGGGTCTAGGGGGATGGCTTGGCACAAAAGTTCTATCCAGACAAAGACAATGGTGATTGGTTGGCTCAAACAGGTTGTCAGTCTTTGGGATAATTAAAAGAGAGAATTGTTCAGTGAGAAAAGAAAGCAACAGCTAAAAAGACACATAGGAAGAAACCACAAGATAATAAAGTTACAAGGAGAAATGAATGAGCCAAAGTTACAAGGCAGAGAAAAGATATGCAGTGAGAGTGCGAATGGGCTGGTTAGCTGGCAGGACAAGCAGAGCAGAGCAGATTGAGAGACCACCTTTGCTACCACAGTCAACAAGTTCATGGTTCTCCAACCACTCCACACAGGAAATCATCTCTTGTGCCCAATCCTTTCAGATTTCAATATCTAGACTATCACACAGACACAAAGGCTTTGGGGAATTGTGGCCCTCTAAGCCTTTCCAACAAAGAAGCTCTATTGAGAAGGGCAGCCCTATTTGACTGCATCTACTAACATGGCCTTCAACCTCCAGATAATAATAAGCTTCAGAGTCACTTCTTTTTTCCACCATTTACTAGCTGTACAACCTTAGGAAAGGTACTTACTTAACCTTTCTAAGCTGTTTCCATGTCTGTAATATTTGCAGATAACATTTACTTCACAAGTTTGAATGAAAATTAAATGAGATAAAGCAGAAAAGTACATGGCCTGGTATACAGAAACACCCTCATAAAAATATGCTGCCTTCATTATTATTATTATTATTATTATTATTATCTGAAACACCTGGTCCACTGTAGGTACTCCACAAATAGCACTCCCTATTCAAACAGGAGATGCTCTGTCTTGTTTCAGCTCTCATACTGTAAAGCAAGTATCTTTCTGCAGTCTCTTTAGGGCCACATTTTTTGTCTTTTTGTTCTTCTGCTGTTGAAAATGGCCCCCAAGCATAATGTTGGAATGCTATATAGGGTTCCTAAGTGCCAGAAGGCTGTGATGTGCCTTATGAGAAAATATGAATGTCAGACAAGCTTTGTTCAGGCAGGAGTTACATTGCTGTTGGCTGTGAGTGCAATCTTAATGAATCAACAATATTATGTAACTTACATATTAAATAAGTTGTCTTTAAACAGAAATACACATAAGGTTATGTATTGATCAGATGACTAAGATGATGTGACCAGAGGCCTGCAGGAACCTAACCCTCAATTTTCCACTAGGAGCCATGGCTCAGAATTCACCAGTTCAATGTTTCCCACAACTTTATAAAACATAACTCCTGTGAAATCAGGAGAATCAATGCTATTACATTAAAGGTAGAATATGGGACTAGGTGAGAATGTCTAGAACATGAAGTAGGAGGGGCAGATCCAGATTGTGAAAGAGGCTCTTAGTCCTAACAAGGAAGGTGGACTTCTAATTGCTTCTAATCTATAGTTGCTGATTCAAAGACTATGGGCTTGGGAAGGGTCTGTATACCTTCCTCCTCTTTATGGAATCCCTGGTATCTGTAAACAAGGATGTTTATTTGGATTCTCTGTGGTTTTTATACCTGAATGCTCCATCATAGCAATGCAGTGAGTAAAGGACCTTGGAGGCAGCAAGTTCTCCATTTGCCAAGAAAAAGGAAAAGAAACTAAGTAAGAAAATATGCAACACACTTCTTTCAGATCCCAGAACTACAAAGCTTCTCCCCACCCAATTCATCTCATGGCAATTCATAGTCAATCTGTTTTAACAATCTCTGCTATCCCATTTTAATGCTCTCCTTCATTCTCCTTCCTCTAAAGCAGATTTCTGAATTAGCTGGGAGTTAATGTTCATGAATATGTTACTTTTCAATGCAGACTGAATACTCTTTAAATAATGTCTTACTCTCAACATACTTGAAATGAAACAGAAGTTCACTAAAGTACAAACATTAAAAAACAAAAAATTACTTCAACTGTAATAGTTCTCTCCTTGTCTGTTACGTTCATCTTGTCCTCAATTCTAGAATAAATCAGCAAATCTAACTTAACCCAGCATTATCTGAACTCAATATACACAGTAATTTAGAGCCTAGACTCTTAAGGCAAACTACCTGGCCTGAAATCCTGCACCACTGACTTACTAGCTGTGTGAGCTTGGACCAGTACTTTACCGCTCCATGTCTCCCATCTCCCAACTGTGAAACAGGAATTGAATCAATATATGTAAGGTCCATGGAAGAGGACCTGGCATGTAAGTTCTACATAAAAGATAAGCTTTAAAACTACTGTTAACTGTTTTGCAAAAGTCATTTTCCTCATCAAAATACAAGAAACAGTAAAAACAAAGCCTTTAAAATGTTAGTTTTAATAAGCATATGTAAAAATGACATATAAAAATTGACATTTTCACATTTAAAACATGAAAGCAAAATGTGGAAAAGCCAATTAATATAGAACTAAAAATAAAAAGGCTATTACGAAGTTTCAATACTATGTTATTTATCATTATTTTGACTAGTCTAAGGACTTAATGGAAACAAAACATGTATCTTTTTTTTTTTTTTTTTTTGAGACGGAGTCTGGCTCTGTCGCCCAGGCTGGAGTGCAGTGGCCGGATCTCAGCTCACTGCAAGCTCCGCCTCCCGGGTTTACGCCATTCTCCTGCCTCCGCCTCCCAAGTAGCTAGGACTACAGGCGCCCGCCTCATTGCCCGGCTAGTTTTTTGTATTCTTTAGTAGAGACGGGGTTTCACCGTATTAGCCAGGGTGGTCTCGATCTCCTGACCTTGTGATCCGCCCGTCTCGGCCTCCCAAAGTGCTGGGATTACAGGCTTGAGCCACCGCGCCCGGCCAAAACATGTATCTTAAACATAAGCCTCATAGTATGATTTTTATGACTATTCTAGCCAATCAATTTACTATTATAATTGGATTTGACATCTAAAATGATGAAGCTAAATAGATAGCTTCTATCTCAACATATTTCTTAATCTTCACTGACTTTTAAAGAAGAAACAATCATTCAATGTCAAGATTATAGTGTTTGGTGTTTCTTATAAAATCTTTAATAAAACATACATAGCAATAACGTTATCTTTAAAATTAAAATAATGCAAATGTATGTTTATGTTGTACTATATTAATGATTACTACAAGCCATAACCCAGCATGTTAACTATGGACCTGGTGAAAAGAGCTATCACTACTAAAACGCAGGCTAAAAAATGCCAGGTCTTACCTTTTTAATGACAAGGACCAAAGCACCTGTGAGAGAAATGGGTAAGCCAAGTGATTCTAAACCTTTTTCTGCATTTCTCAGTGACAATTTTTAGAGTAAATCTTGTAAGAGGTGCTGTGGGAAAATTTGCTGGCTGTTGCACAGGCTTTTCCACTTTCTGAATCTTATATTCCCTTGGCTTCCACAGATTTTAAATGTCTCTAAAATATAGCCCCGTACTTTAATGCTGCCTAAATCTTCCCAAACTTTTACCTTCTCAAAAAACCAAAAGGTCCTATGAACACATTTCACTGAGTTTTACAACACTGAATACTAAGATTACATTTAATTCTACCTTTTCTTACCCTATCTATTCTACAAATTAAAACTCGTTCCAAGAAACAAACCCCCTCAGCCTGACAAGATCAGACCCGATTATAATATTTGTGGTGAATTATTGTGGTTGGAATTCTGAAGTGGAGCAGGATTTTGCAAGCTAGACATCTGGCTTGTTTAGACACTACCTGGACTTCAACACCTGCACCTCTTAACTCTGATAATACTAGGGTGCTTCCTCACTCCCCAACCCCCAAAAGTAAATACTGTTTGTTTAGATAACTCAATATGTTAATCTGTTTAGGAAAATACTTTAAATTTGCAAAGGACTGATATTTTATGTCCTGGGGGAAAACAAAACCATCAGGAACAAAAACTACTCTTGCTGTAGAAGATTATTAAAAAAAAAAAAAAGTATTTCTGTTCTGATACAAAGAAAAATGAAATGGCATGGATTCAGACCAGTTAAAACTACCATCCAAACCTGCTCATATGAGATGTCACTCAAAAAATCAGAGAAGCACTCTCTCAACAGCCAGTTACGTTTTATTCTTTTTAGCCATTTTAAATTCCTATAGGATACAGGATAATTACATTTACTGAGGCTGGATTTCAATGCCAGTTGTAAGTTAACTTATTGGATTAAATATCTTATTTGTCTTCATGTTCCCATGTTGTTTCATACGGTGGCTTGTAATAATAGTAGGTACTCAATAAAAATACCTTTTAATTATTACAAAAGTCTCGGCTCATTCAAAGGTTTAGATAAAGTAACAAAATACAATTTAAAAACAAAATAAGGAAAAACAAAGAAAGCCCAAACAATACAACTTTGAAAATTTTATTATTCAAAATATTTAATATATGGTGCTAGTGTTTTCTGGGCTGAAAATGGTATGTAACCCTGTCTCACAGCCTACCTACAAGAATGTGAGAGTTACTGAAAGAGCAGTGGAAATAAAAAATGAAAAAAAAAAAAAAAAAAAAAAGAATGTGGGAGAATACTATAGTTAAAAAAAATCCCAAATTAATTAACTGCTTATTTGAACCAAGTTGTTTTTCTAGGTAAAGTGCCAGTGTTGTTTGTTTGCTTTTTTAAAGAAAGTCCCATTTAATGAAATTAATGATTTATTAAACTATACTGTGCTAAGATACGGCTTGTAGATATAAAGAAGAATCTCCTGCACTTAGTATAATTAAAAATTATGTTTGAGTTGCTCTCATCTTTTATTAGAAAAGACAGTGAGAATTAATTCTTTGTTAAACTGTCTATACACCTTATAAATTGCCTGATACATTCTTACCTCTTCCAACCTCAATTTCAAAAGGGAACTGCATACAGTATAGTTTAGTTTCAAAATCATATGTGATTTGGAAACACACATACACTTCAGCACATCTGCTCTAGAAGTTAAATGAAAAACATTAGCAAAATCATTCTCCGAGTATATGTTGTGTAATTGTTAACCCTTTTCAGATAATGCTTCTGATTATCTTTCACCAATCTCAGACTATTTTAAGTACTACATTTTCCAAGGTTAAGAGACAGGTACAGACTGCTATGAGAATTAATAGCATTAACATGAGCAAAAGTAGACAAGTACAGTCTGAAGATTAACTGTATGTTATTTAGCTCTCTGCATATAGTAGCGTATGTAGCATATGATCAATCTGAGAAAGTTAGGTACTATATATAACAACAACAAAAAAATAACTGAATCAAGGCCTCCACCAAAAATAAAAGCTGTACTTATCATGTAATCAAAAATTAAATAATTTCAAATTCATCACAAAGCTCCCCTTTAAGCTTGAAATTAGAAAAGGATAAAAAGTATAAAGGTAGAAAGATAACCCTTATAGTTATATTTATTCCTTAATAATTAAGATTTGCATTAAAAAATTAAGATTCTCCTCCTGAATTTTAGAAAATGCTTACCAAAATATTTCCGAAAAACAAGCGTGACACTGTATTTGGCTACATAAAGAAACTACAAGGAATATTTAAAAACACTAAACAAACACAAAAGAAATAAGGACCACAGAATCAATTTGGGTCACACTGTATCTATGTGTTCCTGAGAACATTATCACTGCCTGGTTGTCATGCTCAGTTCTCCCTTCTACAATGCGCCGCACATCCAATCCACAAGCACACAGAATTCCAAGAACATTACCAAATATTAAGTCAGAGCACTTCTGAAACACACCTTATAATTGTCCACAGCTTCTGCAGTTCATATCAGAGCTAAGCAGCTTCTCTTTATCTTCACCAGTGATGTAAATACAAATACCATACATCACTCATCAAAACAAAACAAAAACCCCCACAATTAGCAATAAATTTATTGCCTCAGAGATAAATCTCCTCTGTTAACCCAAACCAACATTACATCTTGATGTAAACCTAAGCACATGCTGAGCACCCCGCTGCTTATCTCCTCTATCATTTGTTTCTAACGATAGCTGACAAACTAGCCACACAAATCCTTTTTTAGCTGCTGATCAGACAGATCCCCCTTTGACAATCCAGCATGGTGGAACACTCGAAAATTCTTCCTGCTTCTATTCTATTGCTTGCTCTAAAACCCGGTTTCCTTTTCATTGAGATAATAGCCTTTTCTGCAGTCACATGACTCAGAAGCTACATTAGCAGAGCTTTATGATAATAGACTGAGTAAGCCTCTACCCCCTCCTGCTATTAAGGGAATGTCTTTTTCTTTTCTCTCCCTCTCTCTCCCTCTCCTCTCTCACACACAGTCTCAGACTCAGTCTCTCACTCTCTCACACACACATACACACGTGCATGCAATGTACACATGCACTCACATATGCATGTCTAAAATTATTTAGTCTTGGAATGTTAATCATAAATAAAAAATATATACCCTAAAATGAAAATATAATTTCTAGATCTGCTGCTAAAAATAAATGCTCAAAACAAACATCCTGATGCATGATTTTCCTTTCACTAGGATGTACCACACTGGCCATGAACAATGAGGGGCAGTTAAAAACAAATATATACTCTCTTCAGCTTTGCCCTCAACGATATAAATCTGACAAATCTGGCATAATGAACACGTTGGAGACATTACAGCTATCCACATACTAAGAATTAATTCCCTGTATTAGTAAAACACATATACATATATTTTTTAACACCAAAATGTACTCTTGTTAAGAATATATCCTTATTAAGTAATTTATAATTTGTTCCAAGAGGAAAACTATTCCCATGGCCAAAGCAATCTTAAAAAATAATAATCAAAAGTTCCTTTAAGGCTGGTTACCTTTGTCCATTTCTGATAAATGATCAACTCTCAAAACATATATCTGGAAACACCAGCACAGTGCCTGACACACAGAGGCTGCTCCATATTTTTTTTAAAATTTCCCTAGTAACAAGTAGAAGTACCAGATCAAAAGAAAGCAGCTGATTACATTATATTCCTACTTCATCTTTGGTGATGGTTTGTTTCACACTAAAAACTGTTCTTAATCCACGAAGCAAGCAATTTGAGGAAGAAGTTTAAATGTGAGAGTGCTGGGTAGTTGAAAGTGTGGGAAAAGATGGTGTAAGGAACTACGCTCAAGTACAATGTGCAAAGTGAAGAACGCTGTACACGAGGAGACTAAAAGAACGACAGATTCTGTTAATCTGAAGTCAACAGAAATTTAAACTATATTTTACATTTCTTGGTTGTAACTGGCTTCCTCATCTCAAAAATGCAAAACATATTTTTAATATATATATTTTACTTTTAACCGTGATAAAATACACATAACACAAAATTTATCATCTTAACCATTTGTAAGTGTACAGTTCAATAGGGTTAAGTACATTCATACTGTTACGCAACAGATCTCCCGAACTTTTTCATCTTGCAAAACCGAAACTCTACACCCATTAAACAACTCCTATTTCCTCCTCCCCCAGCCCCTGGCAACCACCATTCTACTTTCTGTTTCTAACAGTTTGAGTACTTTAGATACCTCATGTAAGTGGAATCATACATTAATTGTTCTTTTGTGTATACTTTACAGATTATTTTAATACCAGATCAAGACAGAGTTTTCATTTCACAAAATCATTCTACATAAACTGCATTATTCATAAGTAAACTGAGCCAAACTTATATTCTTTAATACAGAAAAACCAAGAATTATTACAGATACCAGAAGGGATTATTATCATTATCATATAAAAGTTATCTATATAAAAAACTCTCTTAAGTTCTCAGAACTCAAAGAATTTGACAACTCTAATTCCAAAATTAGAGTTGGAATTAGTTTAATTAACCACTCAACATACAAATAAATAGGACAGAATGAGTGTTTACTAATTCTCTTTATTCACTGAAGGGAACCATGGCCACTCTGGAAGATAACACTAACAACAGAGCCTGAAATGATAGTGAGGTGTCAGGGAACATAAGTTTTCATAAAGACCTGAGCAAAGAAATTCAATTAGGAAATAAAATAATTTCAGAGATGAAGAAAATAAACATAAAAAATTTAAAATACCAGCCTATGCCAACACCTCATAATGAAAACCCAAAGTACAATTCAGAATTTTTAAGATAATATTTTAATTGCTAAAGAACCTTTAAAAGTTATAATGATTTTTACCACCACCTAAATATTTTCATTATGGACGTAAAATCTAAAATCAATAATCAGCCAAGGCAACATATAAAATCAATCCAATGACTAGCAGACATAAGACTTTCAAAAGACTAGCAAAAAACTGCAGGGGGCAGTTTGTGAAATCCGTCTACCCAAATGTGTTCTTTTTCTGCTCACAAGGTCATGAAACCTTTGGCAATCTTATAGATCACTACCATAGAGACAGGATGAGGTCACAGACATGCTAACATTAACACCATGTGTCCTTTATTAACTACAATGGCGCTTTGACAAGTTATTTCTCAGCCAGATCATGGGCAGCAGCAAAATGTTGTGCATTCCCTGACCAGATCAATCGCAGTAAGAGAACGCCTCCTGCCAAACACATCTAAGTAAAATGTCTTGATCCAGATTCTGTGCTTACACTTCAAGATGTATTGCTGTTAGCAAATCTGTCCCTCTATCATATTTTCTGCTGGCAATACACGAACTGGTAAAATTGCCTAACTCTCCTCCTGAGTGCAAAAGATAGCAACAGCAGATTTTATCATTAGCAATTTTAAACTTTTTTCTTCACCAAGGCAGTAGTGTTTATAAGGGAATTAGACTAGATAATTTGTCAAGTTGTTTTTAGCTTTAACATTTTATGATGGTGGTTGTATATAATTGTGGTTCATTTCTTAATCCAAGAGTCTGGTGAGAAGTAAAACAAGGATTCAACAGAGTAATGTTTTCATTTTTAAACTGAGGTACAATTTACATTCAGTGCCATATACAGATCTAAAGAGAACTTAAGAGTAAAGTTCAATAGTTGAGACAAATGAACGCATCTATGTAATCCAGGCTCCTATCAAAATGTAGAACACTTCCATCACTCTGCAAAGTTCTCTTGTGCCTGTTCTCAGCCAAACTCCACACCTCTCGTCCTTGCCAACAACCACTATACTCTGATTTTCTATTACCACAGATTAGTTTTCTTTGTCTAGAACTTTAAATAAATGAAATCATACAGTAAGTACTCTCTGTCCTGGCTCCTTTCAGTACAAAGCTTTCAAGTTTCATCCATATTACTGCATAGCCTTGGGGGATTGGTTCTAGGAGCTCCCTGTGGATACCAAAATCCATGGATGCTCAAGTCCTGGATATAAAAGGTATAGAATCTGCATATAATCTATGCATATCCTCTCATATACATGAAATCATCTCTAGATTACTTATGATGCCTAACAAAATGTAAGCGCCATGCAAATAGTTGTTATACTGGATTGTTTTGGGAATAATGACAAGGGAAAAAAGTCTGCACATGTTCAGTAGAGACAACATGTTTTTTCTCCCGAGTATTTTCTATCTGAGGTTGGCCGAATCTAGTGTGCAGAACCCACTAATACAGAGGGTGACTGTATATTAACAATTTGTTTCTTTTCATTGCTTAGGATATTGTATGAATATACTAAAGTTTGTCCATTCTCCTGTTGGTAGACCTTTAAGTTGTTTCTAACTGGGAGCTTGTGATGAACAGAATTCTGACGTGGTTCTGCAAGATTCTCTACCCCCTGGTGGACATGTTCTGCACATTTCCTAGGACTGTAAATATGACAGATGTTTTTACCCTGATGATCAGTTTATGTTATTTGGCACAACTGGCTCTAAGAAAGAAAGATGACCAGGGTGGGCCTGAGCTAACCATGCATTTTCTTTGTTAGTGTACCCGAGGGGCAGGCTCCTCAGCATTAGAGCACTCACACTGAAGGGCAGAGACCACACCTTTTATCTCTCTAACCCACAGCAGCATCTATCCTAGTGCTGCTTCTGTATGACACATGGTCAAAATTTATATACTGATAGTTCTTTTTCCTTAAAAAGGTGATTACGTTGCAACATGAAAAAATGCTTTTGAAGAGGCCACTTTAGAGGGAGGAAAGAGCATGCCCTCAGAGTTAGACTTCTGTCCGAATACATATGCCAGATACGCAGTGCCTGAGCAAGTTACTTAACCTCCCTGTCTCAGGTTCCTTATATATAAACGTGTGTCTCTGGGAGAGAGAGGATGTTTATATTGTTATTGTGAAGAGTCTATGAATTATACGTAAAGCAACTAGCCCAGTGCATGGCACAGGAAGACATCAATTGATGGTAGTCATCATTAGCTCTTAGTTTGATATGATGTTCAGCAAAAAGAAGAAACAATGTCTGTATATCAAAACTGTAGGCCGGGTGCGGTGGCTCACATCTGTAATTCCAGCACTTTGGGAGGCCGAGGCGGGTGTTGGGAGTTTGATACCAGCCTGGCTAACATGGTGAAACTCTGTCTCTATTAAAATACAAAAAAGTAGATGGGCGTGGTGGTGCATGCCTGTAGTCCCAGCTACTTGGGAGGTTAAGGCAGGAGAATCACTTGAACCCAGGAGGTGGAGGTTGCAGTGAGCCGAGATCACACCATTGCACTCCAGCCTGGGCAACAGAGCACAACTTTGTCTGAGAAAAAAAAAAAAAAAGAAAAAAAAAGGAAGGAGGAGGAGGAAAAGAGGAGAGGAAAAGAGGGAGAGGGAGAGGGAGAGGGAGAGGGAGAGGGAGAGGGAGAGGGAGAGGGAGAGGGAGAGAAGACGACGACCAAAAAATGATGATGACAGTCAGGTTAAACTGGGTGAGACCAGAGGTCATTTTCATTCTAATTTCCAAACTTTTAGTAATGTTGTTTTCATCATTTAAAAATATGGCAAAGACCAGGTGTGGTGGCTCATGCCCTGTAATCCCAGCACTTTGGGAGGCAGAGGCAGGTGGATCACTTGAGCTCCGGAGTTTGAGACCAGCCTGGGCAACATGGCGAAACCCATCTCTACAAAAAATACAAAAATCAGGCAGGTGTGGTGACACACACTTGTAGCTCCAGCTACTCAGGCGGCTGAGGTGGGAGGATCATCTGAGCCTGGAAGGTCAAGGTCTGCAGTGAGCCATAACTGCACTACTACACTCCAGCCTGGTTGACAGAGTAAGACCCTGTGTCAAAAAAAAAAAAGAAAAAGAAAAGTCAGCCGAATGTGGTGGCACGCCTGTGGTCCCTGCTGTTGAGCAGACTGAGGCGAGAGGATCACTTGAGCCCAGGAGGCAGAGGATGCAGTGAGCTGAGATTGTGCCACCGCACTCCAGCATGGGCATCAGCGAGACCTCATTTCAAAAAAAAAAAAAAAAAAAAAAAAAAGCCAAAAATGTTTATATAACTTCTGAAGCTGGGTATGATGGGTACATGGAAGTTTACTATACTATTCTAAATGTCTATAATACAAATGTTAAAAACAGAGTTCAGTGTACCAAAAGGTGACAAATCTTTAATCTACAAAATTTCTTCTTTATACACTATGACCACATATTTATTAATTAAAAATGAGATAAGCTCTGAAGGTGACATGTTTAACAAGTTGCAGGGTGTGAACTTTTCAGTCATTTATAATATTAATTTGTAAACCCATTAGCATTGTAATTCCATATTATAGCTAAATATCAGATTTTTTAAACCTGATAAAATATCATGAAAAAATCTATATATTAAATACATTTTTAAATGCAGTGAGAAATACGTTCCATAAATAGTAGGATAGTAAGGGGAAAAGTAATACTGCCCATTTGAATTTACTGTTTCCATTAGGCATAGATCTGCATAGAATTAAGTCACTTGGGCCTCTGACCTCCTTCCTCAGGTGAGCAAGGGATAGAGAAAAGGGCCATCTTTGAATCTCTTGCTTGTGGATATCATCCCACTAACATTAACTAGAGACTTTTTTTTTTTTTTTTAATCTGTAGGAAAATGAGCCTTAGAAAAGGCCCAACTGTACTAAGCTAGCAGGGACTGCCATTTTGTTGGGTTATTTCCAATAAAAGGCTTATGCAAACAGCAGTGCATAAATGTCTATGATACTACTGCAGATTATACCCACACAAAAGAGGGCTGAAGAGAAGGACTATAGAGTGCAATCACTTCTAAATACGACTCTGCCAAGTTACCACTTCATGAAATGGAATAATATACAAATAGCATACTACATTTCCATCTCAGCATTTGTACTTCATCCAAGGATTTCAGAGGCTTGAAACGACTGAGTTAAATTCTTCCTAATTAGCGCACTGTAAACCACTCTAAAGTAAGTTGTCTTTAAAAATGTATTTACTCCTTGAAGTCAGTGGAGTACCACTAGGTTAAAACTGAAATTCTTAAGTGACCTGTTAACCAGAGTTAATGAGAACCCTAGTGGTCTATACAGGTTATACCTTATAAACCTTGGGCTTTCACAAACGCCAAAGGCTCAGAGAAAGATCACAATAATTTGATTCACTGATTAATCCTGCTCTTTGAGATTAGTATTATTCCCAAATAAGTCTCTGACAGTTTTAATGAACAACCAGAACTTTAAAAGGGGCTAAAGAGAATGTGAGAGCCATCTAGTCTTGGGACTCTCAAAGTCATCCGTTTCAAATTCTCAGACTTGGATAACCATTGTCTCTGGTTAGACTTTTCTGGTACAGACAGTCATTCTCTATATCCACAGGGTATTGGTTCCAGGACCTCCCATGGATACTAAAATCCTCAGATGCTCAAGTCCCTGATATAAAATGATATTTGCTTATAACCTACACATAGACTTTATTTATAGATTACTTAAAATGCCTAATACAATGTGCTATGTAAAAAATTGTTATATTGTGTTGTTTTTAAAATTTGTACTATTTTTACTGGTTTTAAAAAATATTTTTGATCCATGGTTGGTTGAATTCAAAGATGTGAAACCTGCAGACACGGAGGGCTGAATGTATCTAGCTTTAGAATCATTTATGTACTAAGTAAGGAGAATCTCCCTAACTGTTATTAAGTAAAAAAGAAACTGAAAGCAGAGAGTGGACCATACTACTTAAGTAGTGGTGGTTAGTGGCTGGCTGCAGCAGGGAACGCCTGTAATCCCAGCACTTTGGGAGGCTGAGGTCGGAGGATCGCTTGAGCCCAGGAGCTCAAGACCAGCCTGGGCAACATAGTGAGACACTGTATCTATTATTTAAAAATACAATAAAACAAAATAAAATGTTAGAGAGGATGGAGCTTTCAGGGTACAACATATGCTTTGACCATGATGGCTTAATGGCCCTATATAACTTCTTCCCATCCTTGGTGGGTTAACCAGATTTGCTCTTCTGACTCTACATTCTCTGGTTCGCCTATGTATTAACTTTTCCCAAATAGAGTCAAAAGAAAGTGACAATCATACACATTAGGGCCCTGAAGAAACCTGGCTCCTCAATTTATCAAATATTACACAGGTCATTGGTATTAAGGCTTTTATGTCTTTTTTTGGACAGCCTACTTGGATGAAGATCAGACTAATTAATGTTTTCATTTATTTGCAGATTTGACCATACAAATAGAATTGTCAAAGACAAGAAGCTACTCTTTGTAGAGATGTTATATTCTGAGACAAATAATTAATTATTCATGTATTCCAAATTTCAACAGGCACAAGAGACATTTGTGACAAAAGGTGCTAGGGAATATGTGTTTTAAGTTTGTCTGCAAGACTGCATTTCTCACAGCGTATCACTGCTTCTTAGCACCTTCAGCCTGTTCTGACTCAACTTCAAGTGTACTGTTAAATGCTTTTGAATGAGGTTGATTTCTTTCACCTTTCCTTTCCTTTCTTCTGTTTTCTACTTATTTCTATTCATCTTCCTCTCAAATTTTTGTGAAGATTATTTATCCTTGTAAGGAAGAGGGTGATAACTGCAGTCACAGTGGCAAGTATGGGAAAAGAGGGCAAATATCATTAGCAGAAAAAAGACATATTTCCTTAAAGGCCCATAAGCCACAGTAATAGTTTATAATAATGGAAAAGTATTTCTTATACCTAACTTGTTGTCTTCTAGTTCTTTCTTTTTTTAGCTCTAAGTTAATTTCATCCAACAAACACATATTCAGTACCAATGACGTATAAGACACTAGGTCTCCAGAACAAAATCCCTGCCCTCCAGGGACTCATAATCAAAGAGGGAAAAATAGAAAAGCAGGCAAAACTTAGAAAATATAATCAGAATGCCAGAGTAGAAATGTATCAAAAATGATACCTGAATTAGGGACAATAGTTAGGAAGTGTGCAATATCATTGAGAAACGATGAAACTCTGAACTTAACTTAAAAAAAAAACCTCTCAGGCCGGGCGCGGTGGCTGAAGCCTGTAATCCCAGCACTTCGGGAGGCCGAGACGGGCGGATCACGAGGTCAGGAGATCGAGACCATCCTGGCTAAACATGGTGAAACCCCGTTTCTACTAAAAAATACAAAAAACTAGCCGGGCGAGGTGGCGGGCGCCTGTAGTCCCAGCTACTCGGGAGGCTGAGGCAGGAGAATGGCGTAAACCCGGGAGGCGGAGCTTGTAGTGAGCTGAGATCCGGCCACTGCACTCCAGCCTGGGCCACAGAGCGAGACTCCATCTCAAAAAAAAAAAAAAAAACACCTCTCATATATATGGTCAAATGATTTTTGACAAGGGTACCAAGACCATTCAATGGGGAAAGGGTAGTCTTTTCAACAAATAGTACTGGGAAACTTGGATATCCTCATGAAAAAGAATAATGCTGGAGCCTTACCTTACGTATACAAAAATTAACTCATAATGATTCACAAGATCTAAATGTAAGAGAGTAAAAGTTAAACAATACTTACAAGAAAACACAAGGGAAAAAACTTCATGACACGGGATTTGGTATTTCTTATATCTGATACCAAAAGCATGGGCAACAAAAGAAAAATAACTTGGATTTCATCAAAATTAAAAACTTTCAGGCATCAAAAGGCACTATCAACAGAGTGAAAAGGCAACCCATGGGACAGGAAAAAAAATTGCAAACTGTATATTTGATAAGGGATTGACATCCAGAATATATGACGAACTCCTACAACTCAATAGCAAAAAAGCAAGGAACCCGATTACTGGCAAAGGACTTGAACACACATTTCTCCAAAGACGACATACAAATAGGCCAATAAGCACATGGAAATATGCTCAACATCACTAATCATTAGGGAAATGCAAATAAAAAGCACAATAAGATACTACCTCACACCCATAAGGATGGCTACCATCAAAAATATAGAAAATAACAAGTGTTGGTGAGGATGCAGAAAAACTAGAACCCTTGTGCATTCCTGATGGCATGTAAAATGGCACATCCATAGTGGAAAACACTGTGGAAAACAAAAGTTTTTCAAAAAATATGATCCTGCAATTCCACTTCTGGGTATGTATCCAAAAGAACTGAAAGCAGGGACTTGAATAGATGTAAGAACACATGTCCATAGCCGCGTTATACACAATAGCCAAAAGGTGAAAGCAACTCAAGTGTCCATTGACAGATGAATAAACAAAATGTGGTACACAATACAATATTATTCAGCCATAAAAAGGAAATTTTAACACCAGCTACAACATAAATGAACCTTGAAGATATTATGCTAAGTGAAATAAGCCAGTCACAAAAAGACAAAGATTGTATGATTCCTCTTACATGAGGTAGTCAAATCTTTAAGTAGCTCCAGCAATGAGAATGGTGGTTACCAGGGGCGGGGGGAGAGGGGGCAGGTAGGAATGGGGAGTTAGAGTTTAATGGGTAGAGTGTTTAATGGGTAAAGGAAGATGAAAAAGTTGTGAAAATGGATGTTGTTGATAGTTGTATAACAGTGTGAATACCCTTAATGCCACAGAACTATACATTTAAGAAAGGTTAAAAGGGTCAATTTTATGTGTATTTTATCAGACTTTTTTGAAAAGTCTAATATAAATATTTCTTTACTTAGCAAACATAAAAAGTGCCTCTCAAATTTTTGCTTATATTTTCAACATTTTAACTCAAGGAAAGAATATTCTTTGTCAGCTGCCAAATTAGGAAAGACTTACTTTGATTCACAAGAAGGAAACAAAATAAAATTTCAAAAATACCTTTTTACCTCAGTGGTTAAACTGAGGATTACCTCTGATTCATAAGGAGAGAAGCCAAGGGACAACAGACACATGACCATTCCTTAACGAAAGAGATGTCTGGTTTGTTCTACAATGATTGGAACCCCCAAGTCTATCACAGCCACCTGCTGTGTGCCCAAGGTTGCAAGTGACTCATGTTAATTTGTCAGTAGTTTGGTAAGTGAAATTACCCAAAAATTTAAGAGTATTTTCTGCCAAACTTAAAAAACAGGAGATCAAAATTATGTATTGACTAAACAAGAGAAACTCACAAAAAGTGTAGAGAAATGTAGAGAATTTTATTTCAGAAATGAAAGAACTAATAAAAATTTAGATCCATACTTTAAGCCAGCCATGAAAAGCATACATAGGTAATTCTACATAACCCAACCTAATCGATAATTCCCAGTTTATTTATATTTTACTGTGTAATATAGTAGTAAGTACATACTAATTCAAAGACAAAAATATACAGACACAAAATGCAACTTTGAATCTCTCAAGGGTAAGCCCTAGCATGGAATCCATCATGTTCAGCACATGCACAACACATACGCTGTGGTTACCTCCTCTCCCCTCACACGGCAGACATTGCCAATTAATCACTTCTAAGCCTGTATGTGGCCTCTCAATTCTCCTCAACACAGCACTCCATGCAATCACTATAATCAATAGGAATTGGCACCAGAGATTGAAGCATGCTTGCCATCCCAGCACCAAGGTGACAGTCGGGGGAAGATTAGGCATAACCATGAATCACACACAAAGAAGATCCAGGAGAACCTCTGCTAGCGGAAAGAAGATCTACACAACAGCTTTTGCAATAGCAACTTGCTACATGAATGGAAGCTGAATCTGCTGACTTGAAGCAGCTACCTTTCCTTCCTAAGTCTGTTTTGGATGTGAATAAAGATCCAGCCAAGTCATCAGTGGTGCAATAAGCTCCATAGTTCTTTACATACAGAGAGCTTTTATCCTTGACAGAATTAAAGAACTGAGGGACACATTTAAGGATATGTTCTTAGAGTTTTGTTACTGCTACTACAGAAAACCTTCCCTAGCAAGAGGGGAAGATTTCCAGATCGGCCAGCCACTCACTACCTGTCCCTCTAATTTTGCTGCTTCCTCCCAGGTTTCTACTCAAACTACATTCCCAACCATTCCTAGAGACCAGCTGGCAGAATGGGAGGCAAGGAAATGGAGGCAGATTTGCAAGTGACAAAAACATTATTCAGAGACAAGCTCTCAATCAGGCTGCCATTGCTAGTAAGTGAATCACGAAAAGAACAGGGACTAAAGGACAGATTTTACAGTGCCGCTGCATGGAAGATTTGGGACCACAGCTGCCTTACCCAGTCAGGTCAAACCATGAAGAAGCAGTAGTATTGTTTTTGTTGTTTCATTATATTTTCCAACATAAACATGGCCGACTTCATTGTAAAGGTGCCTCATTGGTTATACCATTTGACAGACTAAAGAGAAAGAAAAAAGCAATAAAGGCACACTATTTTATTATTTTTTAAATCAAACACTTTTAGTGCTTACCATATGCCAAATATCAGTCTAAGCTTTTAATTAATATTCACATTCATTTCTTTCACAGTACCATGGAGCTGGTACTGTTATGCCTCCCAATTTACACATGAGGAAACTGTGGCACAGAAAAGTCAAGTAAAGCTAAAGTAAACGGGTTAGGATTGGAATTCATACAGTCTGGTTCCAGAGTCTGTGCTCTCAGTAATGATACAAAAAGAACAGAGGGCACCTGTGCCTACTGTCTCATTGGTTCCTCCAAATCTCATGAGATTGGTTTCATTCTTCCCTTTTAGAGATGAAAAAACTGAGGCTCAGTGAAGTGAAGTAAATTACTTAAGGTTACTAACAGAGTAGAAAGACTGCAAAACACTATTTACTGGGCACAAACAATGTGCTAGCCACTCTGATGGGTGTCATCTTTTAATCCTCAACAGCCCTATGACAGAGGCACTAGTTTAGTCCACTTTACAGCTAAAGAAAATAGGGCTTAGAGAGAGGTCTGGTAGTTTAATTGGGGCCAAATTAGTAAGAACAGAAGAAATTTAAGTTCAGACCAGTTGAGTCCCAAATCCCTGGCTTTTCCCTTCTGATGCTACTATAAATAAAACTTTATATATCAGCTACAATAACATGTAAGGCATTGTTAGGGTGACAAAGATGACTCAGTTCCATTTAAGAAGCTTACAGTATATTGAAGGAGAAAGGTTAGTTATTCAAATCACTATAATTGCCACACATTTATTCATGAACCATTCCTTGGGGTCCTTCCTAAATGCAGGGCACTGTTCTAGGCACTGCATATAGCAGCAAACCAATCATGTACTTTCCTTGCCCTCTTGACCTAACAATCTAGAGACAGACAATAAACAAGATAAATAAGGAAAAGATATAGTATGTAAGATGATGATAAGCACTAAGGAGGAAGAGCAGCAGGCAGGAGGATTAGAGAAGAGGGCAGGAGGTGGACATTTGAGATGGGGCCGTCGGGGCCTCCCCTGTGCTTTGCTAGACTGTTAGCAAGGCAACATGCCTCACATCACTACTGCCAAAACCGCCCCCGCCCCTTTCCAAATGCCATAGGGTCGCTGGCCCTGGAGAACCACACAGAGACTATAGTTTCCTGCCATTCTCTGAAGTCTTGTACAATTTGGCCTCTATTAGAGAACTTTTTCACTGTTGTCCCTTGGCTTCAGTGACACTGGCACTATCTTATTTCTCCTTTCCTACCTCCCTGACCTGTCTTGGGTCTGCGTCTCCCTGTCACTGAGTCCCACCTCTGCAACAACAGCAAAAAAAAAAAAAAAAAAAAAAAAAAAAAGAGAGATGAGCATGTCTTTTTTCTTTTCCTTTTTTTTGAGACACAGTCTTGCTCTGTCACCCAGGCTGGAGTACAGTGGCACGATTTCGGCTCACTGTAACCTCTGCCTTCTAGGTGATCCTCCCACCTCAGACTCCCCAGTAGCTGGGATCAGAGGCACACCACCATGCTTGGCTAATTTTTTATATTTTTTGTACAGACAGGATTTCCTCATGTTGCCCAGGCTGGTCTTGAACTCATGAGCTCAAGTGATATGCCAGCCTCGGCCTCCCAAAGTGCTGGGATTACAGGTGTGAACCACTGCGCCTGGCCCAATGGGCATTTCTTGAATAACAACCTTGCCCTTTCTTCTCACTACAAAGCTGCTCCTTAAAATCTTGTCTGCTGATACAGTATCAAAGATCATATCCATGTAAATGAGACCCAATTTTCATTTGTAGCTTCAGGATATCACCTTAGCTACTACAGTACCCAACTTTCAAGCTCTCATGAACATCTCTCCCTAGATGTAACCAAAATTGAACTCCTCACCTTTCTGAGGAACTCTTTCTTTATCTGCTACTTTTTTTTTCCCCAGGAGAGGGGAGACAGGAAATCTGTATCTGCTACTTTTCATTACATACGTCACCAGCAAATTTTTTTAACTCCTTTTTTCTCTCAATCTTCAAATCCAATCAATTTCCAAGACCTTTAGATTCTACTTTCGCAGTTTCTCCTGATCATATCACCTTCTTTCCAATCCCTCCGCAATTACCAGGATTTCTTTCTCTTCAGTAACCCCACCACCAATAACTTCTCATGCCAGGTCTCTCCCTTACTCAAACTATCCTATAATTAGCACCAAGTTATTAGGTCACAATTCCCTCATGTGTAACATGGAGACAGAAATTACTGTACAGTACTGATTTGACGATTAAACGTGATTATATTAACCATCTAACATAGTTCTTAACATATAGTAGGAACTCAATAAATGTCACTTATCTTTTTCTTACTCCCTGTGAAATCAAAACAGGGATTTGACATTCAGGGACCTGTGCACAGGTCTCTCCCTTACTCAAACTATCCTATAATTAGCACCAAGTTATTAGGTCACAATTCCCTCATGTGTAACATGGAGACAGAAATTACTGTACAGTACTGATTTGACGATTAAACGTGATTATATTAACCATCTAACATAGTTCTTAACATATAGTAGGAACTCAATAAATGTCACTTATCTTTTTCTTACTCTCTGTGAAATCAAAACAGGGATTTGACATTCAGGGACCTGTGCAATCTACCCATTTTCCTAGCTCTGTCCATCAAATATTCCCCTAGCTATATGGTTCGAGTTTCAAGCAAACTCATACTGTGTGCAGTATTCTTTGACTTGGCCTGGCATTTTCATGCAGACAGATCATTGTTCATGCTTTCCATCCTTCCATTTTGAGTGACCTTTCCTTCCATCCTCTGCCTATCTAAGTCTTACTGACCCTCAAAGGTTTATTATCTCAATAGCTGCTGCCTCAGAAGGCCTTTCCTAAGTGCTTCATACAAGTGAGACCTTCCCCTCTCTCAATCCCCTGAAACCATTGGACTACTCTGACAAAGCCTTTTAGTCAGTCTATAAATATGTGCCTGTATCAGGAAATAAGGACACAAAAGTAGAAAACTATTCATGTTATAACATGGTTATTACTGCCTACGTACTTATTTTGCCCTAAGTATATTATAAACATGAAATAGACCAGCATAGTGATTGTATTACTCATCTCTGTATTCCCTACAGGACTTATTATGATACTTTGGTACATAATGTAAACTTAAATTTGATGGTACTCATAATTATTTTGTTATACTTCAATAACATTTTATTCCAGAGAACCATAAAGAGTTTCATAGAGAAAAATAATTATTACCAAAAGACATGGAAGAGAAATTACTATTATTTGTAAAATGTCAGATGAAGAAATATATATATACAGCAATTATGTGCATAAAACTTTACCATGATTAAAATATATAAAACTAGAAATAGAATTTAGAGGCTTAGACACTTAACCTCAAACTTCGGTTGAAAAAATATTATCAAAGCAATGATTAAATAAAAATAATCACTCAATAAAACCTCAATCCTTATACTAAATGTTATTACAAACTTCTGTGTTTTGTTATTAAGAGATGCTCTCGCACATAAAAGTCTTATGACTGGGAATCACCATGCCATATGTAAATAGAAATTAAAATGATTGAATAAAGAACAAATTCACTGTACTGAGTCCCTGATTCGGTGTTAAACACAAGGCTATTAGTCAGCAGGATGAGTCAAATACAAAGTGTAAAGAAAATCTGACAACAAGACAACCCCTCTAACTCATCCCTTCCTGTTCAACACCACTACCAGGAAACAAAGTTAGAACCATAACCCTCCCTAACAAAGTTAAAGCAAAATCAAATAAAGATCCATTATCCAGTAGCTTAGATGCCATCAATGTATGAATATATGCTTAGACAATGAAAATGAGTCTTTGTGTGTTTTTGTTTTTTTTTTGAGACAAGGTCTCGGTCTGTCGCCCAGGCTGGAGAATAGTGGTATGATCACAGCTCGCTGCAGCCTTGACCTCCTGGGTTCAAGTGATCCCCTGACCCAGCTAATTTTTAATTTTTTTTTGTAGAGACAAGGTTTCACCATGTTGCCCAAGCTAATCTCGAACTCCTGGACTCAAGCAATCCACCCTCCTCGGCCTCCCAAAGTACTGGGATTACAGGCATGAGGCACTATGTCTGGCTGGAAATGAGTCTTTAACATCTCAAATGTATTATTTCTTGACCTGAAACTTCCAAATGAATTTTAACTCTAAACCAACAAGGTAGGGTCTAACGAGGATGAAGGGTCTATCTACATGTGGGGCTAAGGTAGACACATACCTAACCATTTGCTTTAAACATTATAATGAACAAATTAACTGTTCAACTTCTAGTGTTAACTATCACAAGCACAATTACATAGTCAATTTTAAATTACTGAATAGTACACTAACATCCATGTTCTACTCTTAAAGATACTAAAGGCTGTCAATTTGTTTTCCTTAAAAGCAGGAACAGTAACACTTACTTTAATAGGGAATCTATTCCTTAAAAAACGGACTGTCAAGTAAAAGTTTCTAGCTAAAAAATGATTAACAACTAAAACATTTGCAAAATGCTTACCAAAAAAAGGGAGCAATCACAATAATTGCTGAAACATAAACTAGTGAGTGAACAAAGCAGACATTTTACTGGGAAATGCCACACCACCGGGGCCCCTATTATAGGTGATAGTAAAGATAAAACAGCGTATTACACAAAAGGTGACTCTTCAAAGCTAACCCTCTCCCTTGCTTATATGACAATATGCTTTTATAGAAAAAAAAAGAAAAAAAGTACAAAATTATAGGCATGCTCCAGACGAGAGGAAAAAAGTGGATACAGCAAACAGTGAATATGATGGCCAACCACTGCAGAGAAATCTAAGTCTTCATTTAGGAAAACATGTAAAATAAGTTAAAAATTTTAAACTTCGGTATATATAGAAGATATTATAAAACAATTATAATACAAAAAATTAACAAGCACCTCATACTCTAATACCTTCTCAATATCAAAGCTTCAAATTAATTTTGAGACTAGCTAATATTTATTGAGTGCTTAGCAAGTGCTAAGCCTAATATTAAACACTTTACATACATCTCCTTTAACAACATCCCTATGAAGCAGATATTTATACTGTCCCCTATTTTATGTAAGTGTCAGAGCTTGATTTCAAACGCAGAGTCTCACTTGGTTCTTTAAATACTATCATATTTACTGTACTAACTTTCATATAATTTTAATGATTTAAGCACATGCACAGGATAATCAACATGTCCAGTCCTTTGGTCCTACAGGAGTTACCCTACGGATTTTTAAAACTTATTCACCTTAAAGTACCTTTACAAAGAGGAGAGAAGACGGGAAAATTAAATCAGGATTACACTTAATTGCAGTTCCTTGAATCATAGCCCAAATACGAACTTGGCTAGGACTGCTGCGGGAAAGATTCAAAGGCAAAATCAAGCACTCATGCTGCCAGGCAAAGCCAGGTCTCTCAACAAGTGGAATACCAACTTTTAAATAGGTTTACACGAGCTTGGTCGGGAAGGAAGGACAAGGGAGCCAGTGGACACAAGTGCTAAAAAACAGTGGCGGTCAATGTGGGACGAGGGAAGAAGGCCTGAGAAGGCTGCTGTAATTTCAGCCTTGATGCAATAGAGATTGTATTTCCTTTATCTTTAGGGAAGTGAAGTACAGCAGCCCCCTTGATCCTCGAGTGGATGCCTGAAACCACAGACACTACTGAACTCTATATACACCGGTTTTTCCTATGCACAGATACCTATAAAGTTTAACTTATAAATTAGACACAGTAAGAAATTAGCAGCAATAGTTAATAACAAAATAGAATTATAACAATATACTATTTACAATTTCAGAACAGAAGATTCATTATTACTATAGATTTTGGCAACCTCAGCCTTGTCAATAACTTTCACCTTTTCACTTAAAGGAAGCACTTTACGGCTTCTCTTTGGAGTATCCAAATTGCCAGCATCAATAGTCGTGGGCCTTGGGGCCATTATTAAGTCAAATAAGGGTCACCGGAATACAAGCACTGGGATACCTAGACAGTCAACCTGAAAACCCAGTCGGCTACAAGGTGACTGACAGGTGGGTGGCACATAGAGTGTGAAGATGAGGGACAAAGGGAGGATTCATCTCCTAGGCAGGACACAGCAGGATGGCAGGAAATTTCATCACAATGCCCAGAACCGCATGCAATTAAAAACTCATGAATTATTTCTGGAATATTCCATGCAATAAATTTGGGCCATAGTTGATGGCAGATAACTGAAACCATGTATAAGGGTGCACAACTGTAGTGACCAGATTACTCCATTTCATGTAAGTGGTATGATCCTTTTTCCAAAACAAGATCACCTTTTTCACCAAAGTTGATCTGATACAGAGTTCCATCATACACAGCTAGTTAACCAAAGGGTTAAAAATTCCACCTGAAATATTTGGAATACATCAATATCTATAAGTCAATATAAAAAACATCACCGGGAGGCTGAGGCAGGAGAATGGCGTGAACCTGGGAGGCAGAGCTTGCAGTAAGCCGAGATGGCGCCACTGCACTCCAGCCTGGGAGGCAGAGTGAGACTCCATCTCAAAAAAAAAAAAAAAAAAAAAAAAAAAAATTCACCCTACAGCTAACAGGTAATTCAGAAGAAGGAATCGGAATGGCCACTGTGCACTGTGTAATCTCAACAGTAATCAGGAAATGCATAATGAAACTGAATAGTGAAATAGCATTTCATACCCCTCATGCTAACAAAAATTAAGTCTTAAAAAAAAACAGTGGGCTGGGTGTGGTGGCTCATGCCTGTAATCCCAGCACTTTGGGAAGCCAAGGCGGGCAGATCACTTGAGGTTGGGAGTTTGAGACCAGCCCGACCAACATGGAGAAACCCCGTTTTTACTAAAAATACAAAATTAGACAGGCGTGGTGGCGCCTGCTTATAATCCCAGCTACTTGGGAGGCTGAGGCAGGAGAATCACTTGAACCAGGGAGGCAGAGGATGCGACGAGCTGAGATCACACCATTGCACTCCAGCCCGGGCAACAAGAGCGAAACTCCGTCTCAAAAAAAGAAAGTCTTGGCTGAGTGCAGTGGCTCATGCCTGTAATTCCACCACTTTGGGAGGCTGAGGCAGGAGGATCACCTGAGACCAAGAGTTTGAGACCAGTCTGGGCAATATCATAACATAATTAGCTGAACATGGTGGTACACACCTGTAGTCTCAGCTCCTTGGGAGGCTGAGGTGGGTGGATCCCCTGATCCCAGGAGTTAGAGGCTGCAGAGAGCTGTGATAGTGCCACTGCATTCCAGTCTGGGAAACAGAATGAGACTCCATCTCTTAACAACAACAACAAAGTCTTATATCAAATGTCAACCTATATACTTCAAGCTCCAATGTAAATTGGAATAAGTTGAAAATATTCAATGAAGCTAAAAATCACATATAACCCAGTCTAGGGATATTACCCTCATAGGTAGTACCCCAAAGAAACTGTCATATCTATGTAAGGTATCATGAACAAAAATGTTCACTGCTGGAATGCTTGAAATTGGAAAAAATTAAAAACAACTTAAATGCAGATCAAGAGAAAAACTGATAAATTGTATATGTTCACAAAATGGAATACTGTACATTTGACTGACTTGCAACTACATGGATGTTATCACCAAAAAAACCCCATAATGTTATGGGAAAAAAAGAAGTTGCAGAATAATACGAACAGTATACTATTTAACTGAGCTTTCAAACCTAAAAAATACTAAGTATTATAAACAAATACATAAAGAGTAAACTTTTTTCTTTAAATGGGTATAAGATACAATAAATTCTGGATAGTACTTACCTCTAAGAAAAGAGCACGATATAAATAACCCAAAAAGGGCTTAAAATTACATATATGGACTCAATGTCTACGGGGCACAATATTCATAAATCAAAGTCCTGACCCCTAATGTGATGGTATTTGGAGGTGAGGTCTTTAGGGAGTAATTATGTTTAGAGGAGGTCATGAGAATGGGATCCTTATGATAGAATTAGTGTCCACGTAAGAGACCAGAGACTTCCCCTTCTCTCTTTCTTTCTCTTCCTGCCATGTGAGGATGCAGCAAGAAGACCACCATGTGTAAGAAGAGAGCTCTCACTGGGATCCATGCTGGCACCATGATCTTAGACTCCCTGCCTCCAGAACTGTGAGAAATAAATGTCTGTTGTTTCAGTCACCCAGTCTAGGGTATTTTGTTATGGCAGCACAAGCTGAAACAGTAAGTGTTATATTTTTCAACTGGTAAAAAATAACAAAAAACTAAAATCCAGATTAAGTGAATGACATAGCATGGCAGTTCTCAATTAGAACACACTAATAAGACACTGGTTCTCAGAGAACAACTTTAAGACTATTATCCTATATGTAATTCTATTTTTTTTTTAAATACTGACTTTTTCTTCTTCAAAACAATCAATAATCAGGTTCTGACAAATCTTTCTGATGTCAGAGACACTCAGTCCATCTGGAATGCCATCCCTACTGTTCTAAGCCAACACATAGCCTCTCTCACTAGTCTTTTCACCTCTGGTCTATTTTCTCTCCAATTTCCAAATGCACCCTGTGTACCAAGAGCAAACCAGAACTTCTGTTTTTGTTTGTTTGTTTTTCTTTTTTTTTTTTAAAGAGACGGAGTCGGTTGGACATGGTGGCTCACGCCTGTAATCCCAGCGCTTTGGGAGGCTGAGGGATCACGAGGTCAGGAGTTCGAGACCAGCCTGGTCAATATGGTATAACCCCATCTCTAATACAAAAATCTCTAAAAACACAAAAATTAGCTGGGTGTGGTGGCGCATGCCTGTAGTCCCAGCTGCTCAGGAGGCTGAGGCAGGAGAATCACTTGAACCCAGGAGGCAGAGGTTGCAGTGAGCCGAAATCGCGCCACTGCACTCCAGCCTGGGTTACAGAGCGAGACTCCGACTCAAAAAAAAAAAAAAAAAAAAAAAAACAAAGAAAACAAAACAAAACAAAAAAAGGGATGGAGTCTTGCTCTGTCACCCAGGCTGGAGTACAGTGGCACAATCACAGCTCACTGCAGCCTCAAACTCCTGGGCTCAAGTGATCCTCCTACCTCAGCCTCCAGAGTAGGTGGGACCACAGGTGCAGGCCAACATGCCCAAGAGCATGCCCAAGAGCTTCAAGAGCAAATCAATCTACATAAAATGTTACTTTGGTAATGTCACTGTTAGCTCCTGGAATTTAACTCTTTGACAGCAACCACTGCTGAACAATAAAATGAAAACTCCTTAATCTAGCATGTAAAGGTCTCTAAGCCTGGCTCAAAGCTGTATTTCTAACTGTACCTTCCATTACTCTATACAAATGGCTCTTTCTAGCCAAACTGCTCTATTCAAAGCCCTGTATGGGCTTTCCTCATTCTCACCTCTTCTTTGGTCATCCTGTGTCTCCTGTTTGGAATGCCATCCTCTCCAACACCACCTTTCTCACAGTATCTAAATTTTAGTTGTCTTCTAAGACCTTGCCACAAGTCTTATCTAATCCCTAAATCCCTCCCTAACCAATACACTCTAATTTAGACTCATTCAATCAATCAATCTTTATTGGATACCTGGCATGTGACAGGAGACACAGTTCTAGGGGCACTCATAGAATGCCTATATATATATACACTACACATGAATTAAATAGTTTATTAATGTATATGTTAACCTCAACTACATTACGTGCTTCTTAAAAACAAGGAGTTCATTTATCCCACAGAGCAATAACATAGTACTTTGTGTTTAGGGTTCAACATTCTCTGGCTAAATCAATTTTGAAATAAGTTACAATCATCTAATTTTTTGACCCAAAATAATCAATGCCTATCCTTGGAACTTTGAACAATTACGACACTTTCTTGTGATTATATATATAAAACAAGAGTAATGGACTTGGAGTCAGAAGGTCTGTGTGGAACTTGAGCTCCACTGTGCACTATCTCTGGCCATATTACTTTCTCTGCACATTAATCTCCATAAAATGAGAATATTTACACCTACCTGTGAAGACGTTCATGACTGTTACGAGGCATAAGTAAATTAGAAAAAGATATATTTTATTGTGCTAGAAGCATGCCTCACACTCATTCATGAATCCAACAAATTTTTACTAGGTTATTTTCAACAGATGCCAATATCCTCATTTCCCACCAGAAGAGTTAATACAGATCTGTTTCCTTTCTGGTTTATTTTTTTCTTCTTTGAGATAGGGTCTCACTCTGTCACCCAGGCTGGAGTGCAGTGGCACAATCACAGCTCACCACAGGCCTCAATCTCCCAGACTCAGGTGATCCTCCTGCCTCAGTCCCCAAGTTCTATCAACACAAAATCTAGGTAAGAAGCTGGGACTACTGGCATGCGTCACTATGCCCGGCTAATTTTTTTTTTTTTTTAATTTTTTTGTAGAGATGGGGTTTCGCCATGTTACCCAGACTGGAAGATCCATTTCCTTTATGCTAGGTGATGGGAATGCTGTCTTTGACTAGTAAATGAAAGAAAGGAATACCTACAGAAATATTCAAATATTCAATTAAAATATTTGAATTATATATTAAATCATAATCTCTTAAGGCCATAAAATTATTCTATTTTTAAAATGTCTTTATTCTATTTATCACATAAGGCACAAACGTTAGTTATTTATAACCTTGCTAAAGCACCAATGAAAATGGGATTTGGAAAAGAATAGAGAAATTAATAAAATTGCTAATTATAAGGAATATGATGAAGAAAACTTTGAATTCCTCTTTCATAAAATCGTTTTTCATATTTGACTTCCTATTTGAAGCAGGATACATGGGAATTCATTATTGATTAACTGGCTAGCCTACCTGGTTTTTCAGAAGACTTATCAACCTCTGTTAGGAATCCCTGCTGCTCCTGCTGGATGCAGTTGCCCACAAGAGAAGCGGCTGCTTTTAAAACCAATTTTAGATTGACTACAATTTGGAGCCTACCCTTGGGACCTTCATTTGGAGCTCATTTTTTTTTTTTTTTTTTGAGACGGTGTCTTGCACTGTTGCCCAGGCTGGAATGCAGTGGCACTATCTCAGCTCACTGTAAGCTCTGCCTCCTGGGTTCCCGCCATTCTCCTGCCTCAGCCTCCCAAGTAGCTGGGACTACAGGCATCCGCCGACACACCTGGCTATTTTTTGTATTTTTAGTAGAGACGGGGTTTCACCATGTTAGCCAGGATGATCTCAATCTCCGCCGGCCTCCAACTCCCAAAGTGCTGGGATCACAGGCGTGAGCCACCACGCCCGGCCTGGAGCTCATATTTTAAACCACGATTTGGTCTCTATCCTCATTGTCTTTATATACAAGGCTCATCTCTCTTAATCTGCAGTGGCTTGAAATCTCTCATTATCTCTCTGTTTCAGCTACTTGAGAAGTCCACTGCCCATCTTTGAGATCCACCCCAGAAAGGTAATTTCAAGTAGACCATCTAGCCTACAATATAGGGCTCCTCATATACCCTCTAAATTTAATGATACTCAATCTAGCCATTTTTACATGACACAGCAACAAACAGAAATTTGTGCATTTACCATTCAGTTTATAGACAAAATCTTACATTAGGTACAGTTTGACTATTTTTATTTGACTATTTTTCCCTTTATTTTTCTTTCTAAGTCACCTTTTCTATCAACACAAAATCTAGGTAATTACTATATAATGCTTAAGATTATAGGCTCTGGTGTGACACTAGTTCAAAAAACTGGGCTGCACTGGTTATTAGCTATGTTAACTTAAAAAAATTACAAATATTTTTAGGCCCCAAGAGCAAGAACCACCACTACTGCTTCACAGGTTTTTGTTAGTATTAAATGAGTTAGTACAAGTAAAACAGAAGAGCACCTAACATGAATTCTATACAAATCCTGCATTTTTAACATGGAGTAACACTAGTTATTAGAGTAATAAGCTATACATGTACTTTCAATGCTTAATAAGACTGAGCAAGTATCATTCTGGTGAGTAGGCTCTTTTGAGCTTGAAACATTATAAACACAACTTAGTTGTCTCCGCAGCTCGTCTGTAAAGATAAATATTTATAGATTTTTCTCCCTCAAGTTTATTGTTTTAACACAGAAAGTGGTTACTAGAAAAAGTGTGGAAAGTAAGGAAAAGTGAAGGGGGGAGGACATGCATATTTCCACTATATACCACTATGTGATATATTTACTTCCAAGAACTTTATAACAAAAATGTAATTTTTAAAATCAGTCATATAAAATTAAATCCTACCATTTCTACCTACCAGTACCATGAAAGTATTTTTCCTTGTTGGTTCAGCCTTTGGCAATATAATTTTTAATAGCAGCATAATATTTCAAGTTGAATTCATATATTCTAAAGCAAACCTGGGCAGGTTCTTCTTGTGACAACTGCAAGCATACGTGCCATAAAAGAATAGTGATGGGGGGGCCTAGGTACAGTGGCTCACACCTATAATCCCACTGCTTTGGGAGGCTAAGAGTTCAGGAATTCAAATCTGGGATAAGGACCAGGAGTTCAAGACCAGCCTGGGCAACACAGTGAGACTCTATCTCTAAAAAAAATTTAATTAAAAAAAAAAAAAAAAAAAGAATGTCACTCAGGATCCACATCATGGGAGTGCAGACTTTTTTCTACAGCACAAAACACTGGCATCTTTCTAGTGTTCAGTATAGTCAAAAACAATGATGGTAGCACTAAGTTAATAAATACAGGAAGAAAAAATATTGAACAAAGTTGTGGCTTCAACTGACATGTTAATTTTCATTAAGGAGCACTTCCAATTTTTCACTAAGACAAATTAACAACTTCAATCAATATACAAAATATACATATTTGCATTCTGATTTAAGGCAAGTCAACCTAAATTCATCCACAGTAAGAAAAATTCATAGATGTGCCTATGTTGAAACTCAAATTTTCCATCCGGTAGCTTAAGGATACCTGAGGTTATCAGAGATTTAAAAAATACATACAACACACATTTACTGAAACCTAATTGTGAATTTTGCCAGACTCAACACATACTACTTTAACTGACTAACAACAACCAGTAAAAATGTTTCATTTATTTAAAAAATTACCAGCCTGGGCAACATAGACCTCAACTGTTAAAAATTAGCCAGGCTCGTTTTTTTTTTTTTTTTTTTTTTTTTTTTTTTTTTTTTTTTTTTTTGAGATGGAGTCTCGCTCTATCGCCCAGGCTAGAGTGCAGTGGCCGGATCTCAGCTCACTGCAAGCTCTGCCTCCCGGGTTTACGCCATTCTCCTGCCTCAGCCTCCCGAGTAGCTGGGACTATAGGCGCCCGCCACCTCGCCCAGCTAGTTTTTTGTATTTTTTAGTAGAGACGGGGTTTCACGGTGTTAGCCAGGATGGTCTCGATCTCCTGACCTCGTGATCCACCCGTCTCGGCCTCCCAAAGTGCTGGGATTACAGGCTTGAGCCACCGCGCCCGGCCTAGGCTCATTTTTAAATTTTAGCTTGGCGCATGCCTGTAGTCCCAGCTACTGGCGAGGCTGCAGTGGGAAAATCACTTGAGCCAGGGAGGTCGAGGCTGCAGTGAACAGTGATCTCACCACTGCACTCCAGCCTGAGTGACACAGTGAGACCTTGCCTCAAAAAAAAAAAGGGAGAAAAGAAAAAAAAGAACAAGAAAAAAAAAGAAAAGAGAACATTAGGGCAGCAGCATGGTTTGATGAAAAGAGTTACTGAACTTGGAAGGGAAAAACTTGGATTCACGTCCCAGCAAGGCCCACAACTATGCAACAGCCAAAAAATTGTTTACTAACTCTAGGTCCTAACTTTAAAGTGTAGTCCTTCAATGATAGATTCCTAGGGTCTCTTCCAGCTCTAAAGTAAAGATGCTAAGAAACAAAGATGATAATGCTATCATTATCTGGCATGCAACTGACGGCCATAGGACAGGCGACTTATTGATGTACATCATATCCTAAACCTGTAATTTTGTTCAGCACTGTCCCAGTGTATGCTGTAGTGGGGTGGGGTGGGGTGGGGTGGGGGGGGGCGGGGGTCCGGTAGGCACAGTGGCCACTATAATTCCATTATTTGTTATGTAAATGTATTGTTTTCTTTAAAAGTAAAAAAACATAAAAAATCCTGCTTTAGTCTTTTCTGTTACCTTGGTTCCCTATCCCTTTAACAATAACCACCACCAGACTGAAATTAAATATCTGAGTTGCTCTCATTAAAGAAACTTGCATTTACTTCCCTGGTACACAAGGAAAACAATTTTGAAATCTGCCTAATCAACAGACATTAATATTGTCTGTTGAAATAAATATGTTTGCATAGTTATTAAAAAGAACACCATATAAAATCATGCTTAAATTCATTTATTTTGAACACATACCTATGAGCAATTAGTTTAAATATAAAGAAAAAGATAACAATGATGAATTATATGAATTTTCAAAGCACATTAAATTAGCATTGAAATTCTATGAACGTACTTTAGAATGCTAAGTTTGTTAATTTTTTGTTTATTTGTAATATGCAATAGATGGGAAGATATATGTTGAAAATACATCTTGGCTCATTAAAAATGCAACACAGGAATATATGCTTTTTAAAAATCTTTTTAAAGCAAGAAGGAGATTTTTCTTTGCCATCTTTCAAATAAACATTCATTTCTGGTCCTCATTATAAGCAAGATATAGTATAGTGACAGATTTGCTGTGTCTTTGAGTTAACAAAAAATAATAAACAAGGTAAGCACCAGAGTACTGTGGAACACACTGAGCTTATTAGTATTAATTTTTTACATGTTTCAACTGACAAAATGTAGCTATAATGGATACCCTGATTGTAAATTTAAACTGCTATGCTTATGTGAAGATTGTGTAATAAGCAGTCATTATGCTCTTTTCTTTTCTGATCTCTAATGGGAAAACTAAGAAGTTCTTCCTCCTTTAAAATTAAGTGCTTTAATAAAGTAAGATTTTTAGGGGAAAAAACACTCAACTTTTTACGTTGTAAATTACTAAAAGTTGCTCTCACTAGACTTGACTATTTAGAAAGTACAGTGATTAAATGCTTTCCAGAGCTTACATGTTAGTGCTTTCAACATCAAATGTACAATGAGAATCATGTCAGCACTCTGCTCTGCGAAGCTTTGGCCTTCAGTGAGCAATAGAACAGGACAGCCAGGTCCTGCACGACTGAGATAGACAGAAATAGCAAACCAGAGCCACCAGATCCATAATTTGCTTCTGACCACTTATGCCTACATACTTGCCCTCAACCCACATGTTTGCAAACATTAAACTAACAGGCTATTCCTTTGCTCCTAATCACACAGGCTGCCTAATGAAGTTCCTAGCTAAATCTCTCCACTGAAATTACTTTCCATAGGAAAAACCGTACAGATATCCTAATAAATTGAATAAAGAGATTGAAAAATTGTAGGAATTCTGCACACACGTGTAACTGCCAAAGTAAAAGAAATATTTTAAAGTATGTATTTATTGTCGATTGATTTCCAACTTATGGAAATGTACATACAAACACTTGAAAAATACAGCTTCAAAAGTACATAATTTTTTTGGATTCTGGAATGTGTTCAAACTTGGCAGAAACTGTGGGATCCTTGAAACATCAAGGTTTTTCACTTTTTCTTCTTCCTTTTCTAAATTGCCCATAAACTTTCATCATCAGTATTTTGCTACAGGTATAGACATGGCTAAGATACATTGATTCATCCTAGAAGGAGGGATGTTTACAGAAATTAAGCCAGATTCAGTCAAAGCAAAGCACAGGCTTCAACATGAAACCCCACCCCCACCTAAAAAAACCTCAGCAGTAACTATCTAACTTATCTACGTGTCTCCTCTACTCTTCCCTTAATTCTTCTGTGTCATGTTTCTGGTTATATTACCATGTGTTTCCAACTTCTTTTCCTTTGATAAGAGTAATTTTAAGAGGCTAAATAATTTTTTTTTTCTTACCCCATAGCAGTCTCTTAGCTGACTGGTCTGAAATTCTTTTGCTCCACCTCCTAATATCTGTCACAAGAGTCAGATTACAAGTCAACCCAAAGGGGAGCACGGAGTATGCACGTGAAGAGGGAACACAAGAAAAAGGGAAACACTAGGTGGTTAGGGCATCACTAGAAGCCATAATATAGTTTCTGTTCTTTATTTGATACAATTGTACAAAAGGACACCATGTTAGATATAACATTAGGCTGAATGTTAATTTCCTAAATAAAAATTCTCTTTAAATATGTAAAATAATAATCCCTTTATTATTCAACATGTAGAGATTTATTAAACACTTATAAAGTAATAATTTAATATTTGCAGTGAAGGAAACTTTCATCTTCGTTTTTAAAGTCATCTAGACTACCATCAGAAATATTAACAGTGAAATACATTAATTACAAGCCAAATGATACAATGTATGTAGCTACTTAGGTATTTTACTAAGAAAATAACTTTATCTTTGATATTTTCTATTTTAAAAACTTATCTGTGAATTGATTTAAGGACTGTATATGTAAATCTGCTAAAATTATTTCAGTGGATAAAATAATGAATCAGTACCTATTTACATGCTGCCAAAGCACACCTATAATTTTTAAAATGATGATAAGAGTAGCCTAAGGCAGTCAACAGACATCTCAGAAATCTCAGTGTAAGTGGTTTTAACTTGCAACATGATGCCAAAAAACTTACAACAGGGAGCTGCCATCTTGCATCCCCACCTGTGTGCACCTAATCTCAGCTGGTTCCCGAGATCCCCTGAGCACCAACCCTAGTCCCACGCGCAGCCCCTTATCCGCTCCAACAAGATGAAAGAAACAATCATGAACCAGGAAACACTCGCCAAACTGCAGGCAAAAGTGCACATTGGTGGAACTGCTCACAGAAAGAAGGTAGTTCACGGAACAGCCACAGCAGATGATAAAAAACGTCAGTTCTCCTTAAAGAAGTTAGAAATCTCTAGCATTGAAGAGGTGAGTATGTTTACGAACCAAGGAACAGCGATCCACTTTAACAACCCTAAAGTTCAGGCATCTCAGGCAGTGAACACTTGCACCATTACAGGCTATACTGAGACAAAGCACCTGACAGAAATGCTACCCAGCATCTTAAACCAGCTTGGTGCAGGCAGTCTGACTAGTTTAAGGAGACTGGCTGAAGTTCTGCCCAAACAATCTGTGGGTGGAAAAGCACCACACTACTGGAGAGGATGATGATGATGAAGTTCCAGATCTTGTGGAGAATTTGGATGAGGCTTCCAAGAATGAGGCAAACTGAAATGAGTCAACTTCTGAAGATAAAACTTGAAGAAGTCACTGGGAGCTGCTATTTTATATTAATTATATATAAAATTATAAAATTTTATAAGAAATTTAAAAAATTTCTTATATATTTTTAAGAAATTTTTGTTTATGGGTCTGATAAAACCCAGATCTCTAATATTTTTAAGCCCAAGCCCCTTGGACACTGCAGCTCTTTTCAGTTTTTGCTTATACACAATTCATTCTTTGCAGCTAATTAAGCAGAAGAAGTCTGGGAACAAAGTTTGAAACAAAGGTTAATAAAGTTCTTTGCCTAGTATACAGTTGTATTCTTTATTTCACTGACACTGATCTGTACACAGTAATCACAGCGTAGTGTAAAAAAGGTAGTATAAAGTTCTCATGTTTGAAGAAAAAAAAAAAACCTTACATCAGGAAAACATCTAACTAAAGCAACAATAAAAACTTGTTTTTTGGTTAAAAGTGCTTGGTGGTTCTCTAATACATATGAGCACCTGAAAAATGTCAGATCCAAATCTACTCCATTAGGATACTGAAGTTTCCAAAGCCTACAGAGCTTCAGCTGATCGTAATTGTTGTGAAGGGGGAGAACCTACTGTGTGCTCAATCTTGCCATCTGTAGGTGCTTTACACAACTCCAGGGTTTTTTAAGTAGGGTCAAAAATTTACAGTATTTTTAAAAACTAATTACCAGTCACAAAATCCTTTTGCTTTATGTCATCCTTCAAAAATTCTCTGAATAATTTTGGTACAATCCCATCATAAATTTGCTCAACATTAGCTCTATCCACAAATCCGTTTTACATTCATAATACAAATACAGTCTTTAATGATCAAGTAAATATTTATTCTTATATTTAGCAAAATGATTTTCTTCCAAAATAACTCTCCAAAAGATACTGCTTATAGAACACAGCAATTATTCTAAGACTCCTTTACAAAATCACTGGTAGCCTGCAATGTAACAATCCACATAAAATACGAACCGAAAAGTATTCATAATCAGGACCTCAATCTCATCGCTACTCATGAACTCTACTACCACTCAAGATGCTCGCTCATTCCACTGTCTCACCTGTTAGTGTCCACAACTGAAACACAGATGCATCATCTCCCGTAATTAAGATTTCGGCTAGAACTGGCACAGTAAGCTATACCATTTCCAGACCTAACAGATTTACACTACAATTAAATATATTAAAGTTTCTGCACATAAAAAACTCATATATACCTAATCAAAAGGCATCTTTACCCAGTCAGTAGGTTCATCTGTAGTTCTGATTATTTTTAATTAACAGATATTCCAAAAATCAAAATAAGTACAAATACGCCATCTTCTAAAATTATCTAATTCTCAATTTTATTTCTCTCATTTAGAGTTATCAAACTTTACTTGCAAAACTGTATCCTTAATTAACCACAGGAAATTTCCAGTAAACTGAAATCACCATAAATTCAGTAGGTATAATGAGAAATCATCTCAGAGTAGAATATAGTCCTTAAAAAGAAATAAGCACTTATATATAGTTGCAGTTTAGCTTATTAGAGAATTGTATCCTTAAAAATACTATATAAATAATGTAAATTTGAATTGTATTTTCAATATACAAAAGAAATTTAATATTTAAAAAGAAAAACTGCTGAGTCCTTTTTTAAAACTGAATAATCTTTAGCAATACAAAGGATCAACTCCTACTTAAATTATTTTATATGTAGGAATCTGATACGTTAAAACAGGTTGTCTATGTAGTATTACTCTAATTAAAAAAACAAAGAACAGCTAACCAAAGAAGAACGAGCTCAGCAGAGAAAATACGAAAAAAATTTTGAAGTAATGTTTCTAATTAGCAAGGGCTTTCACAAAGACATAATAGCAAATTTTGCTTTCCTGATTAATTAGAACACCAACACAAAGAACTAGACTCTAACTGGCAGTTCTTATAGAGAACTAGGATGGAACAGATGCAAGCAACAGTAGAATATGTGTTATTTTTTAAAAGGGCACTGAAAATCTGTGTCATAGATATATAGATAGGCGATGGTTCTCATGTTTAAACACTTTCAACAACTATAAAGGCTATGTAGCTGGTAGTATAACAGAAATAGTTTGGCCAAAAAAATACTAAACTTTGCAAAGAGCTTTTTGTCCACTTAGCTGTAAGGTAAAATATTGACTGAAAAGACCTTTGAAAACATCTAGAATTGTTCCTCTTTCTATGAATGATTCCCTAATTATCAGAGACATATTTCAGTATTTGCTGTTAATTTTAATGGAAGAATTGCACAGTACACTCAAAGAATACCAATTTCTTCCTCCAAGATAAAAGGAGGCATAGATCATTAATGTAAAATTAATATGCCTAAATTAAATGAAAAGAGAAAAAGAAATTAAGGAAGAAATTTAGGACAGGACCCATAACAGCACCGCAATTAAAAAGATAAGGAAAGGAAATTCTCAGGAAAGACAAATAAATCCTCCAGCCTCCAAGATGAGAAACTTGCTCTTAGGGGAAAAAAAAGATTAACATTAAAGAATAGCAAATTGAGGTGAAAAGAAGTAAATTCAAAATACTGCAGCAAAAACTTCTGAATGCCAATTTTTTTTTTTTTTTTTTTGAGACGGAGTCTCGCTCTGTCGCCCGGGCTGGAGTGCAGTGGCCGGTTCTCAGCTCACTGCAAGCTCCGCCTCCCGGGTTTATGCCATTCTCCTGCCTCAGCCTCCGAGTAGCTGGGACTACAGGCGCCCGCCACCTCGCCCGGCTAGTTTTTTGTATTTTTTAGTAGAGACGGGGTTTCACCGTGTTAGCCAGGATGGTCTCGATCTCCTGACCTCGTGATCCGCCCGTCTCGGCCTCCCAAAGTGCTGGGATTACAGGCTTGAGCCACCGCGCCCGGCCCTGAATGCCAAATTTTAAGTACACTGACTGATATGGTTTGGTTGTGTCTCCACCCAAATCTCATCGTGAATTGTAGTTCCCATAATCCCTACATGTCTAGGAGGGTCCCTGTGGGAGGTAATTGAATTGGGGGGTGGTTTCCCCTATCCTATTTTTGTGATAGTAAGTTCTCAGAGATCTGATGGTTTTATTAGGGGATTCTCCCTTCACTCAGTTCTCATTCCTCTCTTGCCTGCTACCTTGTGAAGGAGGACATGTTTGCTTCCCCTTCTGCCATGACTGTTAAGTTTCCTGAGGCCTTCCCAACCATGTGAAACTGTGAGTCAATTAAACCTTTCCTTTATAAATTACTCAGTCTCAGGTATTTCTTCATAGCAGCATGAGGACTAATACATACACCCATTAGTCTCAAAACAATTCTCTCAAATTCTGATATACAGACCTTTAAAAAGCAGACATCATCTACACGGCATTCTAAATTTTCTGATATTTTCATTCTTTACTAGCCACTTTCATTCTGCTGTCTCAATGTCTAAGTAAAATAATTTCAGAATGAATAACACATAATAAAATGTAAGTATACTAAAGCACAAATACCTTCTCTTAAAAAACAATTTCTAAGATCCCATTTAAGAAGAACCTAGATTTACCCAACTTGTGTTTTATCCTTCATTCCCTAGTACCAATCATGGGCAAGTTCTTCAATTTTTTTTTTCCTCCTCGGGTTCTTCATCTAAAGCAGGTGTTTTTTTTTTTCCTAATTGCTTCAGTGATTATGTAAAACAAAATGAGACAAATGGCCAAAAATGGTCCGCATAACATTTTTGCAATAAAGTATAAATGACAGAAGTCACTAAATGTTGAGTGATCCTCAACTGTCCAATTTCCTTCTGAAACTTTACTGTACATTACTATTTTCTCTTGCCTTTTCTGTTTTTCCAAGTAATAATCTCTTCTTTTCTCTATTTACCCTAACCTTAAGAAACTCACAATTCAGATGAGAAAATATTTACTGGTTCTTCTGTAAAGATGTTCTAAAGATATAGCTCTATCTTTTGGTTAAATGAAACTAATCCTGAAACTTTTTAAAAACTAAAATCCCTACATTTTAAAATAAAATCTTTGCTAAAATACATGGTTTCTTTACCTTCCTAAATGGTGTTCTTTGGTAATGTTAATAGCAGTATTAAGGGCTAGACAGTTGAGTAAAAAAAATTATTTCTAAATGTTCCGACAAATGCTATTTTTAGGTCATGTTTATAGACTATTCATACTTTTATGTGAATTTCTTAGTTATCGGGTACTCACTGTCATTTTTTAAAAAATGAATACACTACAATTTATCCATGCTCCTGTTAGACATTTAAATTTTTTCCAGTTTTTGCTATTTCCTCACTGTTGTTTTTGATGTATTCCATATGCCTGATTCCACCAGCCAGTTTTCTGTTTTCTAGACTTTACTCCCACATTCATATCTTTATAATAGCTTTAATGATATATAATTTACATGCCATACAATTCATCCATTTAAATAAAATGTACAATAGTTTTTAATATATTCAGAGTTGTGCAACCAATACCACAATCAATTTTAGAACATTATTAACACTATAAAAAGAAACCCTATATCCACTAGCACTCACTCCCATTTTCTCCCACTCCTCAATCCCAGCGGTAGGCAACCATTAGTCTATCTTCTATCTCTACAGCATTGCCTATTCTGGACATTTCATATAAATGGAATCATACAGTATGTGGCCTTTATGACTGGCTTCCTTCAATAAATATAATGCTTCCAAGGCTCATCCATTTTGTAGCATGTATCGGTATTTCACTTCTTTTTATTGCCAAATAATATTCCACTGAAGTATATAAGCAAGTTTTACGTATCCATTCATCAGCTGATGGATGTTTGGACTGTTTTCATTTTGGGACTACTATGACTAATGCTACTATGAACATTCTCATATTCATATTTCATCAATATAGAAAATCTACTAATTGGTTTATGATAATGGGATGACGTGGATCATAGGGAGCCTGGATATCCACAGGAGACAAAGCCAGGTCTTGTGTAAGACCTGGGGTGACTCCTCCTTCCCTTAAAAGTCAGTCACTTCCTAGAATCCACTTATCTTCATCCCCTCTGCCATTACCCCTCAGTTCACATCTCATCTGGATCACCTCCACAGGCTAAACTTGCCTAACCCTCCAGTATTGCCCTCCTCTAGTCCATTCACCCCAGGGCAGGGCATTCATTCTAAAATGAATGAATTGGTTTGGCACCAGGGCTCATGCCTGTAACCCCAGCATTTTGGGAGGCTGAGGCGGGCAGATCACTTGAGGCCAGGAGTTCAAGACCAGCCTGAACAAATGGCGAAACCTCATCTCTACCAAAAATATAAAAAATAGCTGGGTGTGGTGGTGTGTACCTGTAAACCCAGCTAACTAGGTAGCTGAGGCATGAGAATCGCTTGAATCTGGGAGGCGGAGGCGGAGGCTGCAGCGAACCGAGGTCGTGCCACTGCACTCCAGCCTGGGCAAAAGAGTGAAACTCCGTCTCGAAAAAAAAAAAAAAAATTCCATCATTTCATTTCCCTGTATCAATCCGTCAATGGTCCCCATGGTACTCAAGATTAAAGTAAAATGGCTTCCCAAGCAAAAGGCCCTTGGATGATCTCACCTCACCAATCTCCATAATCCTGACCTCTCGCTATTTCTGCTGCACGTATGAGGAACAGCTGGAGTTCATTATTCCAAAGGCCTTGCTCCCTCTTCTCACCATTGAACCTTTGTACATGATGCCCTCTCTGCCTGGAATTACCCCCAGTAGATGCTTCCCCTTATGATGGAACTGTTTACATCCTACCTTTTTTTCAATATGCCATCACCTCCACAATGACATAAACTCCAAGTGAGCGAAATGTGTCTTTTCTCATTGCCAGTGGATCTAGTACAATCAATGGCATAGAGTGGATTTTCAACATTATTTGTGGCTCTCGTGAGGAAATGCTATGCTTATTAGTATACCTGAATAATTCCTGAGTAAGAAGGACTTTCCTAGGCTCTGGGGTTGATAAAAAGCTGGTAAGGAAATACAAAACACAAACCTTAACCTTGGCTTACCCCTCTACAACACACGCAAGCAACCCTCCACTGTCAGGTCACATGGTTCACGATGGGACTAATATCCCCACTTCCTCACAGCCTCTAGAGTGACCAGGACTAGCCAAAACGCTTGCCTTAATCTCAGCCCCCTGGCAAGACTGGCTCAGAAATGGGCAGACAATCCAACCTGGACCAGGGAGAGTCATTCCTGTAATTTTTTTTTAGAACTATCAGAAAAGATCCTTTTGAGAGGGGATTATTGGCTGTTAAAATGACATAAGGCAGAATTGCTAATGACCTTCTCTGCCATGACATAAGGTCCTAATTGAAAAAAAGTCAACACAAGAAAGTAGAGAAAAAGAGAAGGTCCTGATGACATCATTTAATTCCTTCCATCCAGACTTGCCCTGAGCCAGTTGTGGCTTTGGACTTCCCACTTAGAAGAGGTAATAAGTTCCAGGTTTGCTTATACTGGTTTGAGTTGCATTTCTACACTTGCAGCCAAGGAGTCCATAACTACACACATCAAGAATCTATCTTCTTGTGTTAGTCTATCTTAGGCATTAAGCGACTATACCTATCTTTCAAGCATCTGCCATTCTGCATCGCCATTTACATAGCTCAAAGCTCAAAGCATTATGCCCTATTCTTAGGGATACCTTAGTGGAAGCCATAAATCCCTGCCTCAGAGCTGAGTTTCTACCATTTCCTTTGGTGGGTAAAACAATGAAGGTAGGCTGCCAGAGCCAGGGTAGAATCCTAAGACCCCGGGAAACTGGGACATCTGAAGCTTTCAACCTATAATGGGGAAAATGATAAAAGCTAGCATAGAATTAGACCAACTGAGGGACGATCACGATTCTGTGGGAGTTAATGCTACTTGCTTTCATCCTTAGAGACATAAGGTAAATCAAAATTCATCTGCTTTCTCAGAAATCAATTTTCTGAAATTGAAGGGTCAGGTTTGGTTGTATAGAATTCTTCCAAATTTCATGTAAGATATAGAAATACTGACCCACACACAATACACCAACTACTTCCCTATGGGTGGAGTAAATAAGGTAGAACCAGTTTTTCTGAATAAAGTGTTCATGAAATGTTACAAAATTGAGTGTTAATCTAAGCTAGATTTCTTGGTAACAGGAGAAGATATTGAAATTGAGACATCATCTGTGTACTCAGTGACTGGTACAGTACAGCAGAAAGAATGATACGACCAAGAATAATCAGAAAATTGGAGTCGAGCGTAGGATCTACACCAAGCAGCCTTGGGGCTTTTTCCTACTAGTTAGTTATGCCTCATAGAAATCCACTCAGGCCGGGCGCGGTGGCTCAAGCCTGTAATCCCAGCACTTTGGGAGGCCGAGACGGGCGGATCACGAGGTCAGGAGATCGAGACCATCCTGGCTAACACGGTGAAACCCCGTCTCTACTAAAAAATACAAAAAACTAGCCGGGCGAAGTGGCGGGCGCCTGTAGTCCCAGCTACTCGGGAGGCTGAGGCAGGAGAATGGCGTAAACCCGGGAGGCGGAGCTTGCAGTGAGCTGAGATCCGGCCACTGCACTCCAGCCAGGGCGACAGAGCGAGACTCCGTCTCAATAAAAAAAGAAAGAAAGAAAGAAAGAAAGAAAGAAATCCACTCTACCCCTTACTTCCAGGCTCTTTTTCCAAAAGAATGACTTTGCATAACACCGTTGAGGGCTTCCCACTCATACAGGATCTTAAGAATGGGAGGCCGGTACGAGCTCTGTGGAGGGCATGCCACACGAGAAAATGGGCATCTGCAGGGGAAGGCAGAGGGCTGGGAAGATGTGGTGTACACATCTGCATCCTGGCTATGGAAGCTTCTAATGCGAATTAAGCACTGGGAACCATCATTAAAATTTAGGGGGAAAAAAGCGAGGCATGGTGGTTCATGCCTGTAATCCCAGCACTTTGGGAGGCCGAGGTGGGTGGATCACTTGAAGTCAGGAGTTTGAGACCAGCTTAGCCAACATGGTGAAATCCCATCTCTACTAAAAATACAAAAATCAGCCAGGTGTGGTGGCACACACCTGTAGTCCCAGCTATTCGAGAGGCTAAGGCAGGAGAATCAACCTTGAACATGGGAGGTGGAGGCTACAGTGAGCTAAGATTGTGCCACTATACTTCAGCCTGGGTGACACAGCAAGACCCTGTCTCAAAAATAAAAATAAAAATAAAAATAAAAAAAGGAAAAAATACATTAGAAATTCCAGGTATGAAAGACTCTGTAGTTGCATTAACTTAAATCTCTCTTCCACTTAGGGAGCATTAGCAGCTGGTGATATAGAAATGATTATGCTGTGGCCTCTCGTAGATCAAGGGAAAAGGTGAATTAAGAGCAAGTGGCTAGGGAGCATTCCCAGAAAAGCCTCTAAACTAGGAAACTCATCACCCCCCACCTCTTTGTTTTCTTGGATAATAGCAGCAAAAGTAACGACACTCAACAGAATCAGAGGATTCCAGGAAGAGAAACGTAGCTTTCTCTTCCACGTATCCTGCCTGAACACCCGGCAGCAGTCCGTGGCCAAGGTTCAATGCTCAAGAGCTGCTCACAGTAAAAGTTTTGAAAACACACTAAGCTTTAGAATTTCCAATCTTTACACATGCAAAATGGAGATGCTACAGCAAAGCCACTATTAATCAGAATACTCATGAGATGACAAGTTACGTTACCCCACTATCACCACCAAATGTGGTTCATCATTATTTATTATTCAAAGCCCTCCTGAAATTGTATGATCATAATTTCCTATTTTAGCAAAATATAACATTCAAAATATAATTTTATCTTTCTCAATGACTTAAGATCTTATAGTCCTTAGGAATATCATTCTGAATATCTGATGTCAACACAAAATAATGAAACCTAAGGGGTGAGAGATAAGACTGAATGTCTACTAACCCCAACAAATTAGTGTGTACATATATATGCTGATTTCTAACTTCCTTTCATGAGATTCAACTTAACAGCAATGTAAGAGATTAAAATGCTATTTATTTGAGCATCTCAATATGGGGTTCACGTTAATCCAAGTTCATTATATCCAACTAGATGTATTCAGATTGATTATAAAGATTAATAACGATATATGATCATGCACATGTCAAGGACTACAAAAACACTTGCCAATGAAAAGACTGTGCAGGCAACAGGATAGCCTATGAGTCCCGTCTTCTCTACTAATTAATTACAAGAAATCAGCCAGGCCATAAGGCCACACACGGTGGCTCATGCCTTTAATCCAAACACTTTGGGAGGCCGAAGCGGGTGGATTACTGGAGGCCAGGAGTTCAAGACCAGCCTGGTCAACATGGTGAAACCCTGTCTCTACTAAAAATGCAAAAAAATTAGCCAGGCATTGTGGTGCATGCCTGTAATCCCAGCTACTCCAGAGGCTGAGGCAGGAGAATCGCTTGAACCCGGAGGCAGAGGTTGCTGTGAGCCGAGATCGCACCATTGCACTCCAGCCTGGGTAAAAAGAGCGAAACTCTGCCTTTAAAAAAAAAAAAAAAGCAGCCAGGCTACTGGACTTGTTTCTTCCCAATCATAAAAATTTCCTGTCAAAAATTCCATGATTCGTTCAATATTGCTAATAAAAGTGTCAGCTGGATACTACTAGGGTTGGTGTAATATTAAACCCAAGTGACAGGACCCACATTTGATGTGCAATGACTCTCCAGAGTGATCTCAGTGTCCCCATTTTCTAAAATACTAATGTACTCACAGTGTGTGTGCATGTGCGCATACATATGAATGTCTGTTCACAAAAACTGAATTTTCATTTTAGTAAACATCCAGAAGGCCACCCACAAGCAGGGCTAAACACTGAGAATAAAATGCAGTACAGACAGAGGCTGGCCCCAGGACTCTGGTTCATGCTGACTCAACTCAGATCTACTAGTTTATCCTCTAGTGAACACATTCTGTAATTCAGTGCCAACACTGGTATCTTTCTTGGTTTATCCACGAAATTGAAGAGAGGCTTCCAATAGATATTCTAGGCAAAAAACAGAAAACTAACGGGGAATTTAAACTTTGCCATTGATAGGTGAGACTAGTTGTTCTTAGGGACACTAGTTAAACTGTATCATTTTTTTCCTTCACTCTCAAAGTGGAGATGTGTATTTGTAATGCCAAATGATGCATTTAAAATGGTCATTGATGAGTTTTTAAGTTAAGTGTACGGTCACAACAGAGTTCTAGAAGCAATCTTTCAGACTGGTTTCAGTATTGAGTCCAGGCAACAAATACAGTTTGCACAAGGTCTCACAACTACCACCTGGGAACAAGTGGGTGAATTACCGACTCACTGACTCTTATGCGTGTTTGGTTCACTTACACTTTTTTCTGATGCAAGACGCAAAGATCAAAGAGCCCAGCCTTAACTTTTATTTGCTATAGTAACTGGTAGAATAATCAGTAAAGAGGTATTAAAAGTCTTCATGTTGTCTACCTACCATTATACAATATTTTCTGATAATATGTCAAAATAATACAAGATGAGTATCCCTTACCCAAAATGCTAGAGACCAGAAGTGTTTCAGATTTCTGATTTTTTTCAGATTTTGGAATATTTGCATTGCACTTGCCAGTTGGCATTCCAAATCCAACTATCTGAAATCCTGCATGTTCCAGTGAGCACTTCCTTTTGAGTGTCATGTTGGTGCTCAAAAATTTTGGATTTTGAAAGATTTCAGATATGGTATGCTCAATCTACATTTATTTGTCTAACTGAATGATTTTTCATTCCCTTTTCTCCAGGTTTACAATAATATATTTAGCAATAACAATGTTCAGAAGTATTCCTCTTGAATAAATAAGCAACATTCCCCTCCATGTTAGAAACAGCCTTCTCTCCTCCTTACTAAATGACTGCCAAGAATGACAACACCCCTTGACAACAGCTAGGTGCACTAGAAATGGAATGAGAGAGGCTGAAAAACACAAATGATCATCTGCTGGGGTCTACAGGAGACATGATTCACCACTTTTATAACTCTTTTTATATTCTCATCCTCAGAATCTCTAGACGGTGCTTTCAAGTGAGAATTTTTGTGAAGCCCTCCTTGGATGCAAATTTGAAAAATAAACGTCCTCCTGTTTCTCTTTCACTCCTATTCTCCCTCTAAAAGGAGGCCTGACAGGGTGGAAGTAGATGGAGGCAAGGAAGTAGTCACAAAGAAAACATGTACTAAAAGAAAATTAGTAGAAATACTCAGTGATTTTCAAGAGAGCAACGTCCCAGAAAATAAATTTTGTAGTTGTTGATCCTCACTTTCTGAAGGTCTTTAGCTCTCATGATACTCATTTGTTCCTAGAAAGCTGGAAAGGGAGGACTATTAATAGGGAGGGACCTTAACCCTCTCAGCCACCTTCTCGCATCACCCTTTGTTACCAAACTGCCTATCAGATACCTTCAGATAATCTGTGGCTAACTTAATGATCATCCGTTCTTAAGGGATGGTATATACATATGAGGGAGAACATATGTGCATGCGTGCGTGTGTGTGTGTGTGTCTGTGTGTATGGTGAGTGTGGAAGACAATGTGTATTACTGAAGGGGATTTCAACATATCATGAGATTGTTAGGAAAGAAGCCTTGCCTCTACCCTCTGGCAGCATAAATGAAGACTTTTAAGGCATAATATGGAGAGAGGAGAGAGGAGAGAGGGGAGAGGGGAGAGGGGAGAAGAGAGAGGGGAGAAGGAGAGAGAATTATCTCAACACAACAAAACCACATACTAGAAAAAGAACAGATGGCCCAGGAAGCAGGGAAGTAGAATCTATACAGGGAGAAAAGATTAGACTCAAGTTGGTATCAAGAATAAAGGACCCTCAAGGTAGGCTTTACATTATATGCTGGATAAAACCAGACCTGCTCTACACTTTCCATCTGATGTAGCTACAAGTGACTACCTATAAAAAGGACACGGTCTTATAATATCCTTATATTCATGATAGCTTTTGAGAGCCTCATGCTTAACCATGTTTTATACTTCTTCAACTAGAGGTATTCTTCAAATAGAAAATATACCAGATACAATTTATTAGGTTCTAGTGAGAAAATTAAAAATCAACAAGAATTTACTTAGAGTCCTGTATATATCCAAGTGTTATGAGTTCCTATCATTTAGCAGATAAATTTACTATCTAGTTGAACAAGGTTTAGAACACAGCATCCACCATTAAGTGCCCACATACTTCAGCTGAAATTATAACCAAGAGTCATTTTCCTACCTTTCAGCACTTGGGTCCCATTAACCAAGATTCCCCTTATTTCTGTGTTTCACTTCTAACTACTCCTGTTGTGATGATCCAAAATAGATGGCAGGTTGTAGCCTTCATAGCAAGATACGCACATGGCCAAGAACACTGAGAGACAGACAGCCATGGGCACAGTGCCCACTGCCCTTCCTGCACTGTATGCCTACTACATTATTGTACATTTGTTGATAAACTGCTTTGGAATCCCATTCATGTAACTTAATGTTTGTCATTTCTCTTACTACACTGTAAGATGTGGGCAGGACTATATATATTGCTTCTGTATACCTAAAACATGCTTACTTTACTGCATGTACTACCATTGCTCCAGAAATGAGTATAGACTAAATTGAAAAATGCTAGCGGTTGGATGGGGAATGAAAAACAAATCAGGGCTTTCATGTAATCAAGAAGTTCCATTTGTATCACTAGAGAAGGCTCTATGTCATACCAGAAAGAGATTTTTGGAAATATATAGTTTCAGGTTCAAATTCTAGAATTTGCATAAATACTTGCTGTTCATTTGAACTGGAGTTACTACGGGGAAATGACTTTTGGATTCCACAGCATTCTGCTGCATTATAATAGTCTGGCCGTGCCATCATTCCACAAAATGGTTTAGCAATTTGTTACAATATTTTTTGTGGAGAGTAATCCGTCCACATACGAAAGATTTTAGAAAAACATTTTCATTATTTAAGATGATTAATAAAAACTGTAAGTATCTAGTATAGGCTAATAGAGTTCTTTATAACTTAAAATAACCTACACATTTTTAAAAGACAATTTGCCTCCACATTTTTTCAAGACAAAAATTTAAACATATATATTTTGCCGCAATTGTATATGTAATGGCTACATTAAAAAAGGATCAGAGAATAAGAAAAGACTGATAAGAATATATTGGCAAGTGACTGTATATTATATTTACAGTCAATTTTCAATCCAATTGATATATCTCAGTGGTTCTCAACCAGAGGTGATCTGACCCCTAAGGCACATTTGGCAATATGTGGAGACCTAACAATATGACTTAATTCATCTCTCTGTACCTTAGTGTTTTCAGCTATAAAATGGGGTAAGTTCTCTCTCCCAAGCTAGTAGTAAGAATTTGATGAAATAAAACACATATTATGACTAGTAGAATGTAGGTATGCAAGAAAAGTTTCCTTCTCAAATTTGCACCTCTTTATATTCTAATGTATAAAAAATATTTCCAGGCTGGGTACAGTGGCTCATGCCTGTAATCTCAGTGCTTTGGGAGGCTGAGGTGGGAGGATCACTTGAGCCCAGGAGTTCAAGGTCAGCCTGGGCAACATAACAAGACCTGTCTCTACAAAAAAATAAAAAAAATTAGCTGGGCATATTGGTACAACCCTGTAGTCGTAGATACTCAATAGACTTGAGGGAGGAGGATCACCTCTGCTCAGGAGTTCAAGGTTGCAGTGATGGTGCCACTGCACTCCAGTCTGGTGACAGATCAAGAAAAAGAAAAAGGAAAAGGAAATATATATATATATATATATATATATATTTCCATCTCTGTTTTAAAAAGATGTGGTCAAACCCTTGCTAGAAAGTAAATGAAACAAACTTTTCAAGAGACTTAACTGTGAGTTACAATAAAATACTCAAAGTTAAAATTTTAAAGGTGAATTTCACCAGTGATTTAAGAAACAGCATGAATTGCTCAAACACTAAAAACATATTTCACAGTATTAATTAAATTATAACTGTATTATATATGCTTAGAAACTGCTTTCAAAGACAAGAGAAAAAGAAAACAGCAGTTGTGAATAAAGTAAATTCTAGGTAGTAAGCAATTAAAATCTCTTTTTGTGTTCATGGTAAATACTGTTAATTATATCACAGATACTCATAAGCAACCAAAAAGCCTGCGTACTGATTATAAAGAGCAGCTATAATTTCCCCTATATATATTTAAAACAAAACAAAACCTGGGGAAATCTGAGAGAAAGGATGTACTATTTTTTTTAAACATTTTATAAAATATAAAGGCCACGTCTGTTAAGGTATGATAATCTGACATATAGTGAAAATGAAACAAAAACCGTCCAGTATAAATTAAGGGTTTTTTGGCCACGTGTGGTGGCTCACGCTTGTAAACCCAGCAGTTAGTGAGGCAGAGGTGGGCCGATCACTTGACACCAGGAGTTACAGACCAGCCTGGCCAACATGGTGAAATCCTGTCTCTACAAAAAAATACAAAAATTAGCTGGATGTGGTGGCATACACCTGTAATCTCAGCTAATCAGGACACTGAGGCAGGAGGATCAATCTAGCTTGGGAGGTCGAGGCTGCAGTGAGCTGTGATTGTACCACTGCACTCCAGCCTGGGTGAAAGAGTAAGATCCTGTCTCAAAAAAATATATATCAATTAATTAATTAAGTTTTTTAAAGTAATTGAAAGGATTTGCTAGTCACTCTTAGAATGTAGTATTTTCTCTTTTTAAAAAATTTTTTTTTCACTGCTGGAACAAAAGAATGTACTCTTTTCTAAATAAAAGCTGAAATTTGCTTTTGAATTGAAAATTTTCTTCACTTTGCGTAAAAAGGTCCTATATAGGTTTCTGATTATGGGAATTGTAAATTACTTTTTAAGAATTTTTTTATTGAGTAAAACTTGTGAAGTTCTTTATAAAGAGAGGAATCAAAGAGAGTGGGGCTGGGCCCCCTTTTCCGTCTTTCAAAACAAAATAACTATGTCAATAGAAAAGCTAAACACACATCCTGTTGAAAGCATTATCTGTGTAACTTCATTTGAAGCCAACAAACAGCATAGTATCATTTCTGTGATCTGCATTTTCTTTTATTAATTAATGGCAGATTATCATGTCTGATATAATAGGCAATTTATCGACTTCATGGACTTTAGTAGCTAGTAGCCACAATGATATGAGCCTGCAGACCCTCACTATCGAGAAAATGGCATACACAGCATTAAGCCTTGTCATAGCCTTACCTATAATGACAAAGTCAGCTTGAAACTTTATTTTGAAAATTACTAGTTAATTCTTTTTTGGCTTTCTTGGTCTTTTGCTTGTTTGTTTTAAGAGAACCAAGTTTCACAAGCCAAAAACTGCAAATGCCAGATTGGGTTGGATTTCCAATTTGGCCTCTAACTGGCTAATTAAATTAGGAGCAAATCACTGCACAAGTCATTTAACTTCTCAGTGCCTTTTTCTTCCCATCTTTAAAATAGGATCATAATAGCAGCTACATCATAGGTTTGAGGATTATGTGAATTACTATGAGAAAGTCTTAGAACACTACCTGGCACATGATAAGCACAATAGGCATGCTAGCTATTCTAAATGATCTTTCAGTTCCAAGAATTTTTTATTCACTATGATGTGAAAGAGGGTTTTTTTTTTTTTTTTTTTTTTTCATTTTAAAAATATGGAGGAAATAGGCCAGTGTGTGGCTCATGCCTGTAATCGCAGGGCACTTTGGGAAGCCGAGGCGGGCGGATCCCGAGGTCAGGAGTTCAAGACCAGCCTGGCCAACATGGCGAAACTCATCTCTACTGAAAATACAAAAAAAAAAAAAAAAAATTAGCTGGTATGGTGGTGCAGCACACCTGTAGTCACAGCTACTCAGGGAGACTGAGGCAGAAGAATCGCTTGAACCCAGAAGACAGAGGTTGCAGCGAGCAGAGACTGCACCACTGCACTCCAGTCTGGGCAACAGAGAGAAACCCTGTCTCAAAAAAAAAAAAAAAAGAGGAGGAAATAAATTAGAATATTGGAAATAGATAAACACAGGGCACACACATTATGGTTTAAAGCATATGCTTTTGCATTTAGGATATGTTAAAAATACATTTAAAAGATAACAGCAATATTTTACAAAAGGCTATCATTTCCTATTTCCAAAAGACACTTTAAAGAGAAAGTTTGAACCTGACTTTGATATGTAATATGTTAGTGCACAAGTGCAAACAGTTTATGTGTCAGACAATAAATATTTTATGAAATTTTGTGAACATTTTGAAGCAGCAGCAACAATTAAACATCTAACCTCTGTATTAGAGAAAAAATTTAACTGTCCCAAAGTATCTAGTTACAAAAAAAAATCTAAATTCTACTCGGTTAATAAAACAAAATCTACTGTTGTATGCTAATAAGATTCATCAAACCAAACTAATTTGTCCAACAGATGTTTAAGTCAAAGAATTGTACATTTCTATTCTATTCAAATATAATAGCATAAGTAATCATGATACAGTCTTCAAAACACATGAGTTCAAAACTATTTTCTATTTTTATACTCTGTCTTATAACCCAGGAAACAGAAGTGTTTTCTGGACTGTAATAAAACTGCCACTTAAAAGGAAGAATTAATAATCTAGATCAAATAGCCTTTTTAATGACAAAGAATTGAAAAGCTGAGAGATCAACTGTTTTCACTGGCCACTACTCTCTATACGCTAGAATAAGCCACCAATTCAATAATTATGACACAGCTGTTCCTTTTAAAGATAGTCTTTTATAGTCTAGGTAGAGATTTTTAGAAGTCTCAGTACTCATATACAACACTGGTAGGTGTCTTAAAAATTTCCCCATTCATCCTTCCACTGAAACTCTGGCCGATCATATGCTTGCTTTCCCAGTTCTTTTCACTTCTCAGGGAAACATGATAAAACCGTGCTAGGGTTTTGTCATACTGATAGTTAACAAATTTCCAGACCATTAGGTTGACACTAATGTGTGACTTCTGCTTGTGAAATTTATGTAACTGGCACCAAAAAGGCCAAAACTGTTGGTTTAAAAAAAGGAAGTCCTTAATTCTACTTTCTAAAAAGTAGTGAAAACAAACAATTCTATACACAATGGCACCACAAAAGCAACCTTGCATGGAAGCAGGCAGTTAAGAGATCCTCCAAAATTGGACTACATTGATTTAAACTGCTGACTCCCTACTTGGCCGTTATTAAGTGCTACGTACATCTTTTTTTTTTTTTTTTTCTTAAGAGACTGGATCTTGCTGTGTTGCCCAAGCTGGGGTGCAGTAGCTACTCACAGGTAATCAGGACACGCTACAGCCTCCAACTCCTGGGTTCAAGCAATCCTCCTGCTTCAAGGCTCCTGAGCAGCTGGGATTACAGCACATGCCACTGTGCTCAGCTACATGCTACCCTACACATACTTCTTACTCTCTCTTTACCCTTTGTAGATGAGAAGGCAAAATGTAACGGTGCCTAGGCCAAAAAACACATTTCCATTGATTATAGACATCCATGAATCATTCATGAAACAGCAAACAAGGCTTAGACAGCCTAATGCATGGAATTAAGATAAAAATCACAATTTGCAAAGCTTACCGTTAATTTCTCTGGTTCTCTCCCATTATACTGAGTCTCAAGCTAGCAATACCAGTCAAAATAAATAGAAATACCTATATCCTAATGCTAAAGAATCACAGTAAAATAGAAAAAACTTAATTGCATGGATATGGATAATTTTATAAATAAATGCTTAATTTAGACCCTTGTATCTAGATGTTATAAATGGTTCAAAATAACATATATGAATTTCAGCTTCCAAAAAAAAAAAAAACAAACAAAACACAACTATAAGGTGTTTAATGGAAAGAGTCTGACTTTACTTGCTATTTTATGTTTAAGGGGATTCTGGCAAAGTTAGCTGACTCAAATTCAGCACCTGCCTAGAAAATAACATACATCTGGCATTTGCCTTCCAAAGTGAAAGTGAACAGCCTAGCTAAAAATCCTAACTGACCCAAATCTAATGTGAAGTATTTCAAAAGTTACTGTGGTGGCATTTATGTGAAATTCTACTTGTCACAGACCTTCTCCCTGAAGCTAACAACTCTACCATCCAGATAAGTGGAATATACAAGTTTGAATTGAACTCTAAGGACCAACAACAAAAACAACAAACAGAATATGCATTTTATTAACAATCTATTAAACCACTTATCCCACTCCTATGCATAAATCTCTCCTGTTTTCCAGTACAGAAAGCATAGCTGAGAAATCATGGCCCACCCTAACTTTCTCAGAATATTCTGACACCAGTCATACCTCTTCAAAACATGCTAACTCAAAAGATTTACATAAGACATAGACTGGCAATAGTTTTCATTTTAATTACTTTCAAAGAATATCAGCTATGCCAACAGAGGTCACACTTAGAAATTTTCAATTTAAAAAAAGTTGCTCTCACAGTAAAGTGGCTCTAAGCTAAAACTCAATTCTCTTATACTCCAAGAAACAACATCTTTGTGCATTTTGAAAAAAAAAATTACTGTCTATAATTCTAAATATATGATTTCTAACATCATTCTACTTGTCTGTCCACATGAAGACAGCAATGCCACCATGCAGAATGAAGACTGCTTGGACTGTGATTCATTCAACATCACTAAGCAAGACACACCTACCTCAAGAGGGGTGTGCCTTCCTAAGAGCACACTCTGAAAGCTCTGTTAACTCTATATAATAAACAAAACATTTACTAATGGTAGCATTTTGTTGTTGTTGCTATTGCCTTAACCTCTATCACATGGACAGATTAAGACTTTGAATAGGGAGACATATCATTCAGAAATCAATGCCCTGTTTTTTGTTTGTTTGTTTTTGAGAGGGAGTCTTGCTCTGTCGCCAAGATGGAGTGCAGTGGCCAGGTTGTAGGGCAGTGGCGTGATCCCGGCTCACTGCAACCTCTACCTCCTGGGTTCAAGTGATTCTCCTGCCTCAGCCTCCCAAGTAGCTGGGACTACAGGCATGTGCCACCACGCCCAGCTAATTTTTGTATTTCTAGTAGAGACAGGGTTTCACCATGTTGTTCAGGATGGTCCTGATCTCTTGACCTCGTGATCCGCCGCCTCGGCCTCCCAAAGAGCTGGGATTACAGGCATGAGACACCGCACCCGGCCCTGAGGCAGGAGAATTGCCTGAACCCAGGAGGTGGAGGCTGCAGTGAGCTGTGATCTTGCCACTGCACTCCAGCCTGGGCAACAGAGAGAGACTCCGTCTCAGAAAAAAGAATGAGAAAACCTAAACGCAATGTAAAAACATCGAACAAGGAAACATGGAGTTAAACCTGCATAGATAGATAATCCTTTTCCAATTTAATAATTTTTGGTAACCATTCTTTGTATTTCCTATAGCACTTAGCATAGGCTAGGGATGGCCTAAGGGTAAAAGGAAGTCAGGAAGAGAGAAAAGAGAGCTAATGGTGCTGAATGAATTTAGTTTAGCAAGGAAAACTAAGCTAATTGGTTCACACTAATATATGCACAGAAAAGGAAGAAAACAAGAAGAAAAGAGTAAACTGGCCTGTCAGACAAACAGTTTCCAACTGCTGGCTTTGTGTCAACAACACCCAACAGAAGTTCATTTCAACGTGAGCCTACACCATCCTGAGTTCAGTAGTCCGTTCTGTGTATTAAGTGCAGAGGAATCTGTCCTGTGAGACCAGGATTGTGATTCTACTCTGAATAGTCAAATGACTGAGGGCATTTTGTCAACTGTTAATTTTTTTTTTTTAATTCTACAGATCAGTGCCTACCATGCTGACATTTGCAGAAAATACCACAAAAATAGTGATATAAATAAATATGGGCAGATTTTGTCTAAAGCAAAAGATAGATATTTCAGTATTCTCAATTTTAGTTTAGATTAATACTGATTTTCCGCAGATAGTGCCCAAAGCCTGATATCAGTACCTCAAATCAAAGTGCCCATCTTCATAGATATATATACATCCAGTTAAAGCAGACATCTAATCACAAATCTTCTCACATCTATGAACAAAGGAGGGATTAAAAACTCCAACAAATACTCATTTGAAATGTATTTCAACCATGTCATATCCAATATGGTCAAAGTTTCTCTTAGGCCTTGATATGCTTAATTTTTAGTATATAGCACTTAGTACACAACAACAAAGCAAACTGGTACTACATGAAGTATATATTGTGTTTCATTGTACAGTGGAGAACTTCTCCCTCATGTTGGTATTTAAGAGATGGGCTGTACTTAGCATGTGTGAACAATTCACCAACCCATCCTCACCCTATCCGCCCACCCCAAATCTTCCAACAGAGAAAACTTATAAATAAATCCAAGGTCTATATAAATCCACAGTGAGTCCAACCTTCCATATTGAAAGGAAAATTACATTTCAAAGCTATATTGCCAAATGGATTTATTTAACTCTTGCTCCTGTTGTGATTATCAATGCCAAGTAAATTTTATGGGCTAACTTTAAAAATGCTTAAAACGTGAGACTAGAATGGAAATACTAACCTAGCTGTACACTAAAAATCATAGTTCAGTCTGTTCAATAAGTTTTGTCTTTTTAACTCAAACTACAGAATTCCATTTTTCATATACTCAAATCTGGAATTTGCATTTACACTCATAGATACAACTCTTTTGGAAAGTCTAAGGAAGTATATAAATAATTGTGTTTTCAAATCAGTATCTAAATACGTGTATTCAACAAAGTTGTCCTTCAGAACATTTTGTCCACTTTATAAATTTAAGACCCAAAATATAAAAATTGTATTTTTACATAGTATGTTCTACTCAGCTTTGAAAATAAACTAAGTAAGAGAAGCTAAAGTTCTATCTGAACCAACTCCTGATATACTGTAAGGCTATACTAAACTTCATTTCTTCAATAGTTAAGGTATTTTTCCCAGAGATATAAATTATCAAACTTTTCAAGATAAAGGTTCTAAGTAATTCTACAGTCACTATATTTCAAACAATCTATTCTTTGCAAAAAAAGTGATTTATCCAATGAACCACAGATGCCACTTACAATCTAAAATTTCTAATATTGCATGGGAGAAAGAATGTTGATTCATACTAATAGCACATCATGTTTACAACAGAAAAAGGAATGTGAATAGCTGTCCCCCATGCCCCTACCCATAATTTGTGAGTATAAAATCAAAGTCTCAGAGTGGAACTTAAATAGTTTAGGTTGTCATTACATTTCAAATGAGTCGTCATGTTTTAGTTTGGAATAAGAGTTACAAGTTAAGGTCTCCTAATGAAATATAAGTGAAATAATCTTTGGTTTTTAAATTAATTTTGAAGTCTTCAAATATGAACATGATTATTTTCATGAACTACAGTTATTGTCACAAATATTCTTGTACTCGGGGGTATTTAGGCAGAAAATGGAGCTCAGTGGTTAAGGTCAAGGTCTTTGGAGTGGCAAACTGCCTCTAACTTGATATGACCTTGGAAAAGTCATTTAAGCTCTCTGAGCTTCAACTTCCTTATCTGTTATTTTGAAGACAACCAAAAGGCACTTACATAATGCCTAGCATACAGTAAAAGAGCAATAAATAATAGTTGTTATTAGTATTATCAGTGGAATCTCTGCAAATTGCACTTGTAAAATAGATGTGAATCAGAAACAGCTGTACAGTTCCTAAAATTTTACTTTCAATAGTTCTTAAAGGTCAGACTTAATTCCTTCTATAAATGAAAAATTCTGATGGCAGAAGGAGAAGCAAATGTCTGGAAAAGGTAAGAAAGAACAAAAAAACAAAACGAGACAAGAACCCAGTAACAACTGACATCTTGAAACACAAAGAAAACTGGCATGGACACAAGGAAATGAATTAAGTAGTCCACTTATAAAATTATGCCTACCACTACCTTTGATAATGAGTTCAAACACATCAATATATAGGGCAGGAAAATGACCAAAACATTTCCCCAATCTAGAAACAAAAAATGAAGTAAGTTACATTTTGTATCGAGTGGCAGGTAGTGGGAAAATATTAATTTATTTGGTTTGCAGAGCTATAAACTGGACAACTTTCAAATCTACTTTGCTCTCTATAAATATACCACAAAACATATCTAATATGTTAATATGATCCAGTATGGAGACAAGAAGCTGCCACGCTTCCTTCGGGTTTGTTCTTTACTTGGCTGTAAGAACCTTCTGGGACACTGACAAAATAAATGTGGAATTGGAAGAGTTATCTTCTTAATTCTACCCTGATTAAGCATATTTGGATATACAAAGTATCTAATACAGCTAATTTTTCATAACATTCAAGAGCTATATACCTTAAGTTCATGGTATAAATTAACTTCATATCTAGAAATAAGCTTAAGAGTCTGGGCGTGGTGGCTCATGCCTATAATCCAAGCACTTTGGGAGGCTGAGGCAGGCAGATCACTTGAGGTCAGGCGCTCAAGACCAGCCTGGCCAACATGGTGAAACCTCGTCTCTATTAAAAATACAAAAAAAATCAGTGGTGCATAGTGGTGGGCACCTGTAATCCCAGCTACTCATGAGACTGAGGCAGGAGAATCGCTTGAACCCACGAGGCGGAGGTTGCAGTGAGCGAAGACTGCACCACTGCACTCCAGCCTGGGTGAAAGAGCGAGATTCCATCTCAAAAAGAAAAAACGAAATAAGCTTAAGAAACTATTTCTATTTGTGTTACCAAAGTTCAATGTCTCTGAATATGAATATATTCTTAATGTTTATTACCCAATAATTACTTTAACAAATGTTTATTTAGTCTTTACTGTATACCAGGCACCATCCTAAGGTTTAGGGATGCTGTTCTGAACAAGATAGAAATGGTCCCTGATGTTCACGAAGCTAGTAGGGAAAGTTGTAAAGAATAAATAAAATTATATCACATGATCGTAAATATTATGATAAAAATCAATTACAGCTGTGAGATATGGAGTGCTTGAGAAGCTATTTTACACAGGTTGGACAAGAAAGTTTGGCTCATTGCATTTTATAATATCTACCCCTGTAAGTGAGATTTGCTGCTAAAATCTGTAGTAACTTTCCTTTTCTCCTCTTTTATGCTAGTTTGCTAAGAAATGAGAAATACTACCACTCAAATTTTTACACATAAAAATAAATATAAACATTATGTCAAGCTATGAAATTAGAATAAATTGTAATCAACTCATTCAATAGGTATAATGTAAAGTCATCCCAAATAGATATAGTAACCACTGATAAACAGATATGAGCATTTTACCTTTAAATGTTATTTCCAATACATTTGTAAGGAACTTTCATAATAAAAATGAAATACAGACAAACATACAGTTTATTGTTTTTATTTATAATCATCTTATTTGCATATTACTTTCCTAAACTACATATAGAATTTTAAAATATTTTAATTAAATATCAAAATATCCAATATGAAGAACTCAACATTAACTCACCTGTGCCTGTAAACAGTGCAGAAGATCTATAAGTGTGTAGCCAAATCCAAGAGAAATCTGTAATATAAACAAACAAATAAACATGAATAAAATCTGCAGAATCCTGTTGGATTCCTTAGAGCAGATGTGATTTTTATAACTGATTTTCAAGTAATACTTGTTAATTGCCATCAATACACAAGTAATATTCATTAATAACATCTCTTATTAAATTGCATGGTAAATCAAGAAGTAGACTTGCTGCATTACTTTTATTTGTACAAGATAATGTAAAATATATAAGGCTACAATTCATTGTGAATTATGAAGTGCCTACAACTTCTCAGTTGCCGGCCTTATACTTTAACTGCTTGTCTAACCACCAGCCTTCCCTATGAGACAAAAAGCTGAGTAAAAGCAGGAGGCCCTAGTGACCTACTCCCACACTGCATTCCTAGGGCCATGCCCAGCACACTGTAACAGGCAGAAAATGTGTGCTGAATAAATAAATAAAGTTCACATACTAATCTTAATTTACCATGATTTACAGTTTACCTATATGGAACCAAAAGGCCTGAATGACTAAATAATTTGTTATCTCAAGAAATATCTTTTTTTCCCCCTTCAGAGACAAAAGTTTTGTTCTGTGACCCAGGCTGGAATGCAGTGGCACTATCACAGCTCACTGCAACCTCAAACTCCTGGGATCAAGTGATCCTCCCACCCCGACCTCCCAAGTAGCTAGGACTACAGGCATATGCCACCACACCCAGCTAAATTTTTATTTTTTGTAGTGGTAGGGTCTTGCTAAGTTGCCTGGGCTGGTCTCGAACTCCCAGCCTCAAGTGACCTTCCTGCCTTGGCCTCCCGAAATGCCAGGATTACAGGCGTGAACCACCATGCCCAGCCAAGGAAAGCCTTTTTGGCAGTAAAAATCATGTTATAATAACCAAGATAATTTGCAAGAGAAAAGAGGAAAAAGAAAAGGAAGAACTGAATATTTTCAATAATGAGGGCAACTGTTTGCAAAGTTTCTTCAGATTCTGTGTCTTTGCGAACAAAGTGCTTCACTGTAAATGAGCCTGCAGCTTTTTGTCTGATTCTTCCACTGCACCAATTAAGTTTGTTCCCAAGAAACAAAATGAGGAATATGAAAACAAGGGTATGTGCTTAAGGCATTTTATGTATATTAATATTTACTGCTTTTGTGTATTTTATGGACTCAAGAAAAGTGGCTTGATTGCTACTAGTAATGATACTGAAAATGTATCTCTTTTTAAGAATAATTTTTAAAGAAACATTAAACACTACTAGATTTAATCAGCTCCAAGGAATGTTTTTACAACTAAGCTACTAGATTTTTCTTCCTTCAGATGACATCCATCAGTAAGAATTTACAATTTGGATTATCAAAACTTAAAGCACTACTAATTCCTTTAAGAGCCCTTTACTCATTAAAACAGTAAATAGAATCCAATAGCACAAACAAGTTAACATCAATTTAATATTAAAATTACTATTTTTCTTGGACACTAGAAACATCTGATTTCATAATCTAAGAGGTCTACAGGGGAGAGAAACGGAAAAAGATAGCATTTTGATTTTTACCAAGACCTGGCCAGTTTTGAGCTCATCATATATAATGAAATGCAGCTAGTGTATTAGTCAGAGATACTTCATGAAAAACAAACAAAAAGAATCTATATGCAAATAAGAAGTTATCACAGTAAATAAACTGAATGGATTCTACTCAAGTGGCAGTCAGTGAATAGTGTGCAATAAACTTATGTAATAGGAGTCATCAATTCTTTCTAGCACTATTGGGATAAATGTATTCATTATGCTGGCCTACTTAAGCCTATTATAATTCTATACCAACAACTAATTTGCTCAAGGACATCATATTATGCAATAATCGTGAGCTGAAACTTGTAATATTAGTAGGAATGAGATTAAATGATTACTGTTGGCTCTATACTATTCAGTAAACTTTTATTAATAAGCTACTATAACATGAGGCAAAAGTGTCAATGCACCCATGCTAAAGAAAGATGTTGGCCAGGTTCGGTGGCTCACACCTGTAATCCCAGCACTTTGGGAGGCTGAGGCGGGAGGATCACGAGGTCAGGAGATCGAGACCATCCTGGCTAACATGGTAAAGACTAATATTTTAGTCTCTACTAAAATACTAAAAAATTAGCTGGGCGTGGTGGCAGGCGCCTGTAGTCCCAGCTACTCAGGAGGCTGAGGCAGGAGAATGGCGTGAACCCAGGAGATGGAGCTTGCAGTGAGCCAAGATCGCGCCACTGCACTCCAGCCTGGGCGACAGAGCGAGACTCTGTCTAAAAAAAAAAAAAAAAAAAAAAAGACAAAGAAAGAAAAGAAAGATGTTTAGGAGATACAAAGATACTAAAATTTCCAAACATCCAGATACCTTGGTGTAACATTTTAAACAAAAGGAATAAAATACTTCCCTAAAAACAGAATTACAAACTATTTTGTAAGTTACTAAGAGAAACTAGTTGTCATTTAAAGCAAAAGTGCAGGTAATAAAAGCTCTTTTATAAAGAAGCATCTTGTTACTGTTCTGACCTGAGAGTTTCACAAAGCCCCTCTAAGAATGTGTCTCAAGGGAAGGAGTAGGGGTAATTTTGGGGATATCTGCAAAATAATTATCTGATAAAGAACACATACCTAGAATATATTACATAAGGAGTTACATTATTTGATAAAGGGCATGTATCTAGAATATATAAAGATCTCTTACAACTTAATAATAGGACAAATCATTCAATTATTTTTAAATAGGCAAAATATTTTGTAACTAACCATGAGAAATACAATAAGGAAAAGTACATGAAAAAATACTCAACATCATTACTTATTAGGAAAATGGAAATTGAAACCACAATGAAATATTCTACACAACCAGTAAAATTATCTAAAGTGTTGACAAGGATATGAAGAAATCAGAACCCCTTTAAATCCACTGCTGGGAGAAAACGCAATAGTACAGCCATTTGGGAAAAAAGTTTGGAAGTTTCTCACTACACAACGCAATTTTATCCCTGATGTTTTCATTTCTCTTGGGGAAGAGATGTCCATACAAAGAGCTGAATGGAAATGTTCAGAGCAGTTATTGTCCACAATAGCCAAAAATTGGAAACCATACAAATATTTATCAAGGGATTTTCTTAAATGCTGTACATCCATACAATGGAATACCACTCAATAAAGGGGAATTAATTATCAATATATGAACAACACAAATGAACCTCAAAAACATTATGCTAAATGAAAGAAGACTAACACAAATACAACATATACTGTATTGTATGATTCCATTTATTTGAAATTTCTAGAAAAAGTAAAGCTATAAAGACAGAAAGCAGGTTGAAGGTTTCCAGTGTCAGGATATGGAAATGGAAACTAACTAAAAATGGACACAAGATAACTCTGTGGGGTGATAAAATCGTTCTAAAACTGAAATGTGTCCTAAAGAAAGATGAATAACAGATACAAGATATATATGACTGTAAAAATGTACTGAAACTCCTGCTTTAGTACACTTAAAATGGGTGCATTTTATGGTCTGCAAATTATACCTCAATTTTTAAAATGCAAAAAAATTTTTAATGTTAAAAAATATTTTAGTGATTTTTCACAAATGCACCAGTGTATCCTCGCTCTTTCTTGTGTGATAGCTACAGTTTCCACGTGAGTAGGAGATCTAAGGGTAAAGGTAGTTCTAGCTGCATATGGTGGTGTGAACACCTGCCAAGTAGAGCATCAACTAGCAGGTGGAGTAACACCTCACTAGTCTGAGTCAAAAAATGAAGTCAGAACTGAATCTGCACCACACATAAAAAGACAGCTGGCAGCATTAGAGCCGTGTAGGTTGATAGTAGGGCGTGGGGGAGAACTGGAGAAGATATGCTCAATATTTCATTTTATTTATTTTTTAAATGAATGGGTAGAAACAGACCCAGAGGAAGCAATGTAAACTGGGAAGAAAATGAAATGACAGCTGTAATACTGGCTAAAAGACCATTTTAATGTATAACTACTATAATAAGAGATGTACCATACTTTTTTTGGCTTAACAACAATGTAACAATAGCATGAATAGCATTTACTGAATGCTTATTCTGTGAGAGCACTGAGTGGAGAACTTTATGTGTGTCACCTAATTTAATCTTCACAACAATCCTGTGAGGGTAGGCCCTGCTACTATCATGCCCACGTTATAGATACAGAAACCTAACTGGAGAGTAAAGAACTCTGTCTAAAGCCAGAGAGCTGATGCACTAGCAAAAGTCTGGGTTCTAACCCACAAGAGTCTGACTCTGGAGTTTATACACGATCTTACCCACTAGGCTGTTACAGAAGGTCACTGTTTTGATAATGCTATTTTTGCCAACTTGATTTGAAAAAGCAAATGGCAGAAATGTGACCAACCTGAAAACTGCCTTCTTGAGGTTTCTGGTATAGTACTAACAAGACCAGCAAAGGGTATTCCCTACATCCTGCACCTTTGGCAGACACTGTTAATAAATCTTGGCATTATTATTTTCTCAGCCCAAATGTAGGCCTCACAATTTTCTCAAAGTTGCTAACAATCAAAGGATGCAATCACTAATAGAGCTAGTATGTAAATAAAGATATGTCTGTTGCAGGGCATGGTGGCTCACGCCTGTATTTCCAACCCTTTGGGAGACTTGGGCAGGCATACCACTTGAGTTCAGGAGTTCGAATCCAGCCTGGGGCAACAAGGTGAAACCTCATCTCCAAAAAATACAAAAAAATTAGCTGGGCATGGTGGCGCACGGCTGTAGTCTCAGATACTCATGAGGCTGGGATGGGAGGATCACCTGAGCCTACGGATGTCAAGGCTGCAGTGAGTCGTGATCGCGCCACTGCATTCCAGTCTAGGTGACAGAGTGAGACCCTTTCTCAAAAAAAAAAAGAAAAGAAAGGTATGTTTGTCAACCCAAAACAACCAAGTCTTTTTTTTGGACAACTGAAAACATGGAACAGGCTGTTGTAAAGAGATGACTGAACAAAAGGGCAGCCCAACAACTATCACACTTCATGTTTCGGGACAGCCAGCACCACCCTAATCAAGCCAGCCAGACAGATTGGCAGGAAAAAAGAGAATGCACGGGGAACAGAAGAAAAAGCTAAGGAAGGACTGCTCAAATTACTTAAGATTTTTCAATAGTTCCAGTCAAGCACATGTGAATATATACCCATAGTGTACACTCATAATCTATGATTAATACAAAATTTATTTTTCCCTTTTGCTTAAAAGCACAAACTCTCAAACATAAAAAACACCTTTAAGTCACGTTTCATAGCATATAACCCCAAGAAGAAACAGTCATACTTTCAAGACTTACCTTTGAAAACCATTTCAGATTATTGAACATGATATTGTTATTATACAAATATATTACATATATTTGTGATGCAAATGTGTCCTAATATATAGCCTTCATATGAATTTTAATAAAATAGTAAAATTCCAAAGTTTCACTGCAGAAGACTTAATAATATAAAGAATGAGGACTAGACATGCAAAGTAAAATTGTTCCCCCATAAGTTTGATGGTGCTAAAAATAAGCATCTAGACGTTAGAAGAATAATTTATAAATGAACTGATTAACTTCTATATATACTGCAGACAAGCTCATGATTTCTTTCTCTGTTTAAAAGACTATACCTCCACTGCAGACAATAACTCTTAACTAATGAAAATGTTTAAAGGTAATTTTCATTTTCCAAAGTCCTCTGTAAGGTCAACAGTATCATGGCAAAACTCCCTTAAAATAACATTTAGCCCTGATAACTTATGGGTAAACATTAACTAACCTCCTAATTATTCTTTCCAACTATTCATTTTGCCTATTAAGGTATACAAATTAATACAGAGAAATTTTTAAGTTAATAAAACCAGTGCTTAAAGTTAACTGAAAGTCAGTCGTAAGACGTTCTTTTGTTATTTTAACTCAGTTTAATAAAAAGCTTCAGAAAGTACAATTAGTCATAAGTTAAACAAGTAGAGATTTAGATACACAATTGAATAAATTTTCATCCTTACTAAACGTAAAAAAATTCATAGGTCATAATTATAACAGATATATAGAAAAAATATATCAGTTTAAAAATTCTTAAGCTACAGTTACATACACATCCACAATTTACATGTATGACACAGTGAAAAATAATATATCCATCACACTCACGGATCTCATTATGCCCATTCCTTTCCATCTGGTCTCTTGCCTACCATGGTCGGAGGCAATAAAACTATAAAAAAACAGCAGTTCTCTAAAGACTAGTATTCTTGCCCAGAGATAGACCTAAAAAACCAATTAATCTTATATCTGTAGTTGAAAGAATGGTTAAGATTTCTTTGGCAGAAAATATAAAGAAAGGAGGGTGGCAGACTGGAACTAAGTCTTGAGGAATTTCTACAGGTAAAAACTATGTAGAAAAGGAATTGACCAAGGAAAATGAGAAGAAATTACCTAAAAGACAAGAGGAAGACCAGCAAAGACAAGTACTATAAAATTCCAGAGGAGATAATTCCAAGGAGAGGGTGGTCAACATTGTTCAATGACACTGGGAATTAAGATTTCTACTTGATGTGGCAACCAGAAATTATTGGTGTCCTTTATAAGGACACTTTCAATGGAGAGATAAAGATATAAATTAATCTAGAGAAGGTTGAAGTGTTGACATGTGAAAAGGAAATAAGGACTTGGATACAGCATGTACAAATGATTGCTGTCATTACCTTATACTAAAACTTATCTTCTCCTCTAGACGGTGAGCTGTTTGAGGGCAAGGATGAGGTTGCATCCATCTTTGGGTAAGACAATAACCTGCTGCTGGACTACTAATTTTTAAACCACTGCAGAAGTCCTAGGGCTTTTATTAGGGTGCTTTGCCAAAAAACTGACAATAGTCTTTAATAGAATTACAGGGGGAAAAAAAGATAAGTTCTTGGGCAGAAATTAATCTTTCTTAAACAGAGGTAAAAGGCTCAGGGATAGTTCCCCACCAAGACTAGAGCATGCCACCCTAACAACCAATCCACTCCCACCTCAAATAAAAAGGCCCAACACACCATAAGTAGAATTTTTACTGTTTTTCTGCCAATAGTGTGGATAATTTTTAGATTATAAACTCCCCTCAGAAATTCATCTTCTCCTTAGCTTGTTTCCCCTAATTACTGTTGCAATAACCACTCTGACACAACTGAGCCTAGAATGCTTCCTTTTATATCCCTTGGGTACAATACAGACGAGCCTATAAAACACTTCAAGACTCTGTATAATATACAGTCATGCAATGCATAACAACATTTCTCAATGACACACTGCATATCCCATGGTGGTCCTGTAATATTATAATATCATATTTTTACTGCACCTTCTTTATATTTAGACATGTTTACATACACAAATATTTCCCATTGTGTTACAACTGCCCATGGTATTCAGTATAGTAACATGCTACACAGGTTTGTAGCCTAGAAACAATGGGTTTCACCAGATAGCCTAGACATGTAGCAGGCTAGACTATCTAGGTTTGTGTGAGTATACTCTTGCCTAATTATGCAATACTCAGAATGCATTTTTTTTTTTTTGAGACGAGTCTCGCACTGTCACCCAGGCTGGAGTGCGGTGACATGACTTCAGCTCACTGCTACCTCCGCCTCCCGGGTTCAAGTAATTCTCTGCTTCAGCCTCCTGAGTGGCTGGGATTACAGGCGCCCGCCACCACGCCTGGCTAATTTTTTTGTTGGTGTTTTTTTTGTTGTTGTTGTTGTTGTTGAAGTAGAGACGGGGTTTCATCATCTTGGCCAGGCTGTTCTTGAACTCCTGAGCTCGTGATCCACCCACCTTGTCCTCCCAAAGTGCTGGAATTACAGATGTGAGCAACTGCGCCTGGTGACTATATGCACAATATTTTAAGACCATGGGGTAAGAAAAGAAAGTGAACCAGAAGTAACTAGGTTTTTTTTTTTTTTTTTTTTGAGACAGGGTCTTGCTCTGTTGCTCAGGCTGGAGTGCTGTGGCGCAATCACAGCTCACTGCAGCCTCGACCTCCTGGGCTCAGTTGATCTACCCACCTCGGCCTCCTGAGTAGCTAGGACTATAGGGCATGCACCACCACACCTGGCTGATTTTCATATCTATTTATTCATTTTTTTTTTTTTTTTTTTTTTTTGTAGAGACGGGGTTTTGCTATGTTGCTCAAGCTGGACTTGGAACTCCTGGCCTCAAGTGATCTTCCCACCTAGGCCTCCCAAAGTGCTGGTTTTACAGGCATGACCCACCATGCCCAGCCAACATTAACATTATATACATATATCTACAAAGTGCAGGGGCAGTCTTTAACCCCCTACACCTGAAGTACCCTCAAAGACAGCCTCAGAAGAAGCAGCACAAACTTGCCACCAAAGGCACCCTTCCCCAAATGATGGTTACTGTCAATTCCCACCTCCTACAGCGAGGTCAAATCTATCAACAGAACATGACCGCATTAAGATAAAATCATTATTTCAACACACTAAAGAGAACATTAATTTTTTAAAATGCACACAAAGCATGTAGGAGGGCAGGAGAGGAGGTGTCTCCTTAAAAAGGAAGACAGTAAGGTAACACAATTTATCTAAAGTCGAAAAACTTACAACAGACCTGGATGTCAAACCCAGGACTGCCCAAGCACAGGACCTGTATTTTTACTGCTCTGCGTGCCTGCTAGGCAGCACCAACCCACCAAAACAAAGGACAGCAAGCACCAAATGAACAGTATTTTAAAAACAGTTGAAAACAGCTCACAAGTGTGTATAACAGGTATTCATAGCCATAATGTTTTAATGAAACAAAAATAAGTTTATTTTGACTCAAATTATAATTATGTATTACGTGATTAAGTATGTCAATATTTTACAGAGTTGTAGAAAGAATGTAGTATTCCAAAAGCTAGCACCAGACTAAGAGAAAAGCTTTGCATCTCACTGTGCAGGGCAGTGAAGAACTTACCTGTGGAGTAGTTAGTACCTAGCCACATTTTAATCAACTTTCTGTATTTTACTGAGTCACCCCCCTCCATGGATCCAAATGTCACTCAGAAGAAATGTTATCAGAAAACAGATTGCGTAATAAATGTGGCCCTACTGTGTGGGACTATATAGAGTTTGTCATCTTCCTAAAAAACTAAAAATGGGATTTTTCATTTTACTAGGTGCCTGGGTTCTAACAAAAACATTGAGGAATACTGGAGAAAACTGGATCCTATAGCAACACTACCATTTTGGGAAAAAATTGAGATCTAGCGCAAAGTTAGAAATCATGTTTCAACTACTGAGTTTCACAGATGGAAATCTAAGGCTCAAAGAGATTAGTACCTTTACTGATGACAGGACTTCTCCCAGTCATCATGACTAATGGAGTTTCTATGAACCCAGGAACAAATATATCATTAAAACTTGGGTCTCACTATCCTATCTTAACCAACTGCTCTTCAACTTCCACGTCATGGAAGGGCACTATGTACACAAAATGGTGTGAAAGGGCTTTCTGACTTAGTTGTGAAGCTAGCATTTATTGATAACGTATCTAACATACAAAACATAAATAAAACAGGATAGATCTCGAGATGAGCATTCCAACACCCTAAGCATACAGAAAAACAGGAGCTACCTTTTGTTATGAAACAGATGTCAGTTCCCCTGCTATAAATTTTACATGCTGGTCGGGAGCAGTGGCTTATGTCTGTAATCCCAGCACTTCGGGAGGCTGAGGCAGGAGGATTACTGGGCTCAGGAATTCGAGACCAGCCTGGGAAACAAGACGAAACACCATCTCCACAAAAAATACAAAAATTAGCCAGGTGTGGTGGCGCATGCCTGCAGTCCCAGCTACTTGAGAGGCTGAGGCTGGAGGATTACTTGAGCCTGGGAGGCTGAGGCTGCAGTGAGCTATGTTTGTGCCATCGCACTCCAGCCTGGGTGACAGAGCAAGACCTCGTCTCTTAAAAATCCATTTTGCAGATGAGGAAACTAAAAGAGAAGTTAAGCAATTTACTCAAGTTAAAGCAAGAGGAAGAAATACCAACTGAATCCAGGTCATTCTGAATTCAAGGCCTCCGCTCTCCCAGGTTGCTGCTATCACCGCTTCCTCTGCCAGGCTCCCTTCTCTGCAATTCTTGCTCCACCCAACTCCTTATTCCCTCAAAGAAAAGGATTTGATATCAAGAAGATACTTTCTAACAGCCAGCCTTACACAGTCACAAGCACCAACTTAACAATGAGTTACCCAAAAAGGTTTCACTAACAAGATTATTCAGTTATTGGCTGTTGTACCTACATAAGCAAAGAAAATGGAAGAAATAATACAATATTGCAGGATAAAAGACAGTGAAGAAAAGAAATTTTAAGGCTGTGACAAAATGAGAACTTTACACAAGGAATTTCATTAAAAAAGAAAAGAAGACAATTCTGAAACTTAAGGTGGGAGACAGCTAGGAAAACAATCTATTGTGGCTAAATTTTTCTTCAAACTGGGGGTCCCAGAGACCAAGAATGTATATAAATGTCCATAAAACATCCATGAAATTTTCTAATTTCATGCTTTCATTTTGATGAAAATCTGAAATTGCTGTTTGATTTTCCATTTGTGCTTACTTTTGTGTTGAGTGTTTTAATTTCTTTGAAGTCAAATCTTGAGAGAGAAAGTTTTCTATGAATTCAGTAAAGAAAAATCATGTGGGGGATTTGAAACATCTTCACACAGCTACTAGCAGTACATGCTGAACTCAATGTAACCTGAGCTCAGCAGATTATACACAGCAATTTTGTTACAGCCAAACACCCTTGCATGGTAGTGCTAATTTAAATCTTATCGATTTGGTAGTTTTGTTTATATTTAGTTAGTAAATCTAATTTTGTTTTATAGGTCTTAAACTAAAATCTTCTGTATTGAAAAGGAATCTAGTAACATACTAAACTGGCTGCTTTTCATAGGAGCCATTAAACCAAGTTAACATTTCCAATTATTTACATAATAAATATGGCCATAAAATGTAGATTTTAAGAATCTTTCATGTACAGGTTTTGTTTACCAAAAATTTCACTGACAAATCAAAGGGCCTACCAGTGGTATCCAAACTGTGTCTCTGAACTGTAGCTAAAGAACAAAGTCTTTTAAAACTAAAAGAAAAAATGTAATGCTTTATTTTTCTATAAAGCTAAATTTCAGTAAATGTGAAGAATCAGCCTTTATTATAGATTATGAGCTTACTGTTTCATGGAGCTAAATTTTCCTTTTATTTCCTGAAATCGTGATGCTAATAAGTGGTCATTTTCATTTTCATATAATGACTAAATTGAAATTATGGCACTCCTATGCCACTTTTCTAGATTTGGAAAATTTTTTTAAATAGAAACATGAAATCATAATCTGGGTACCACTGGCCTACAAGTTATCTACCATGAAATGGGGTGTGTGTGTATATCTGTGAGTGTATATATACATATACATATGTGTGTGTATATATATAACGTGTGTGTGTATATATATATAACATGTATATACACACACATACAAATAGATATAGATACACAGTTATAGGTAGTATTCTCCTCTGGGAATTTCTATTCCATGGGGGAAATTCATTTGTAGCATGAACTACCCATCAGGAAATTCTTATTTCTATCAAAAGGAATCTAACACCCCTCTTTCTAGCCCATCTAGGACAAAGAGCACTCTAGGCAGTCAGGCCACAAACTACAGCATGGAGAGAAAAGAGGATCTATTACCATTTGATATCTAAATACTTGGACGTAGTTACTTTGCTAGACCTCCTAGAATAAACCACAGCCCAATAGTGTTAATAATAATAATAATGACAAGTAAAACATAACAAAAACTCTGAACAGAAACTGTAAAAGATTAAAGATAGCAATAAACTCTTTGCTACACCTCTCATTGAGAACTGAAGTGTAGCCACCCTTCCCCTGAAGCTGAGGTTGCCTTAATGACTGGCTTGACCAAGAGAATATAGCAGCAGCAGTATTCTGGGACTTCTGAGCCTTGATGCTTCAGCCTGGGACTCCTGAAACCCTACACCTTAGCATTCTGAGCTGCTAGATATGTATGACTGCCTTGAGGCTGCCATACTACGAAGAAGCCCAAGCTGGCCATGTGGAAAAGCCACATGAGAAAAGAGAATTAAATGCCCAGCCAGGCCCCATCTATTATGGCCCCTGACAGTTCCTGGTCTTCCCAACTAAGACTCCAGATACAGAAGAGACAAGCCATCCCTATTGTGCCCTGTCCAAATTCCTAACCCAGAGAATTATGAGCTATATTTTGCAGATGAGGAAACTAAAAGAGAAGTTAAGCAATTTACTCAAGTTAAAGGAGGAGGAAGAAATACCAACTGAATCCAGGTCATTCTGAATTCAAGGCCTGAATTCAAGTAATAAATTGTTTTAAACAACAGATCACCAGAACAAAAACAAATCGCCTTTCATAAATAGTAATAAGGACTTTAAAAAAAAAAAGAAAGAAACGAAACATCTCAGGCAGACAAGTTGGAAACCAGAATGACAACAAACACAAAAAAGGATTACGATGCTTCAGGATAAATAAAAATTCATTCACTCATTTACCGAACAAAGATTTATATACAAAGATTTATATATATATATATATATATATATATGTAAACAGGGATATATAAAAGCTCTGGGAATATAATGGTTTAAAAAAACGAAAAAAGTCCTAGTTCCAAGGAACTTACAAGAAAACATTATGTACCATAGTGGTATTTTTCTATATACAGTACTTAATTTTTTTTTTTCCCACAAAAATTGCTAGCCTTGGCCAAGTGCAGTGGCAAACACCTGTAATTCCAACACTTTGGGAGGTCGACATGGGAGGATTGCTTGAACCTAGGAGTTCCAGACCAGCATGGGCAACATAGTGAGACACCATCTCTACCAAAAATAAACAAGAAGTTAGCCGAGTGTGGCGGTGCACATCTGTGGTCCCAGCTACTCAGGAGGCTGAGGCAGGAGGATCGTTTGAGCCCAGGAGATTGTGGCTGCAGTGAGCAGTGATCACGCCATTGCACTCCAGCATGGAGCCAGAGCAAGACCCTGTCTCTAAAACAAACAAACAAACAACAACAAAAACCGAAACCAAACAAAAAATAGCTAGCTTTTTATGGACATAACTAACAATTCAGACCAAATCAAAACACAGGCCAGGCACTGTGGCTCACACCTGTAATCCAGCACTTTGGGAGGTGAAGGAGGGAGCACTGCTTGAGGCCAGGAGTTCGAGACCAGCAAGGCCAACATGGCAAAACTCCATCTCTCCTAAAAATACAAAAATTAGCTGGGTATGGTGGCAGATGTAATCCCAGCTTCTTGGGAGGCTGAAGCACAAGAACTGCCTGAACCCAGGAGACAGAGGTTGCAGTGAGCTGAGATCACACCACTGCACTCTAGCCTGGGTGACAGAGCAAGACTCTGTCTCCCCCCAAAAAAAAAAAAAAAAAAAAAAACACCACCACCAATCTCATAGAGTGACCGAGAGTTTGAGTTCCTCTATGAGAAGGAAATGAAGATTGAATCAAAATCCCACAAAAAGTTATTTGTAGTCTGTAGTATTTAAACACACTTTAGTTAACTATAGTATATAATAAAATGTTTGGGTTCTGATTTCAGACCATAAATTCAAGGCATGTGTAACGAATTCTTTTTATTTTTTCTTCATAAAGTATCAGGTTAAAAAACCTTTTAAAGATACCCTTACAAATGTGCATAGTAGACCTTTTCTATTTTACTGTAGTCAAGATTCTAGGACCTAAAATGGGCAATGCAAGTAAGGTCAGTAGTAAGTTGTTGTTTTAACAAGATTTATTTCTGTCTAGGTGTGCTACAATTCAAACAAACACACTCACTATTCCAGTGACTAAAATAATTTTTAACTGCTCCTTTTATTAAAGCATAGACAATTTAACCTTTCATATCATCCTCAGGGCTCTAAAATTATTCACACCTTTCTATTTGTAGCATTTCTCTATTCAAATTTCACACAACACCAAAAAGAACACAAATAAGAGAAAATTATTCTACATGGTATTTTTAAATAAAATAAAATGTTTCATATCACATTGTAAAAGAACAAAGCAGTAAATAACTATGTTTATGGTCTCTTAGGCAAAAGACCATAGTATGTCTTAAAATCATTAGCAACTAGCACAATGTCTCGGTAACAGATTCTCAGCAAGTATCTGTTGACTGATAACACATTTATTTCCCAGTTATGTATTTAAGTGTGGCCAAGAAAAATAAGCAATGCTATTTTTTATCCCAGTAATATTTGAGGCAAAGAAAAAAACGATGTTTTCAAAAGAGGTCACAAAGAAACACACCTGTCCTTTTCATTTTCTCTTGAAAATACTTTTAAAGGAATGGGGTGGGGGAAAGTGGTAACAAGCGCTATGTGCTCTAAATGTCAATATCGCACAGATGACAACGAAACAATAACAGAATTATAAACTAACATGTTTTCTTTTTTCTCATAATTTCAGTTTTAGCACATTACACAGTAATTTGTCAGAATTTCTTTTTAAAAATGTGATGCAAAAAAGAAAAAAATTATCATTGCTAAAAAGCAACTTAATTTTTTATCCAAAACACAGTATAAAAATCGTAACAGTGCACTGAACAAGAACATCATTAAGATCTTTAAAATAACAATACTAACATTCCATTATAAAAAGTTGCAATATCTGGGAAGATGATACTGAAGAATGTCTTACTTAACAGACAGCTCATTGTTCTCTTCTAGACTGGTCTAGAGACTGGCATGGCATCAGAACATGCGTCAGAAGACCTGGCCATCTTCCTGGATCTCCGTGAGACCCAAGGCCCATCACTTAACATTTCTAGTCCTCAGTTTCCTCAGTGACAAATCTCCGTGAGACTCAAGGCCAATCACTTAACATTTCTAGTCCTCAGTTTCCTCAGTGACAAAAGGAGTGGCACAATTGTCCCCAAATCCTGTTTAGCTCTAAAAAAATTCTGCCATCCTCAAATAAAGAACCATTAGTCTAAACAGGGTTTTAAGGCACCCACATCTTCCATTTGCTTAATTAAGGTACAATTATTTCTTTAATCTTGCACTAAACACTTTACAAGTTTCAAATGTCTAAAGATACACTACTTATCTTATTTTATCTTTACAACTCTGTGAGGTATGTTGAGCCTGTAATTTTCATGGGCATTAGGAAAATGCCAAAAGGGAGGCTGAGTCAAGTGACGTGGTTTGATTAAAGTCATTTAGCCGAGAAAAACCTGGAAACTAGATCTTCTGACTCTAGCTCAGTGCTCACGCAAGAAATTTCCAGAAACAAGCCACTTTTAAATCCACAAGAACTACAAGGAAGGGGAAAAAATGGTGTTTATTTTTAAATGAATATACTGTTTCTTTAAATCCAATGTCATAGTCTCAAATTCCCTAAAACAGTACAATTTTAGGACTCTAAATCTCAAAATTATTTTCAAGACTCCTGGAACAAGAAAATCCCAGTGGCTTAACACATTATCAAAATATTACCATCTATCAGGATTTCCTAAATCAATGTATCTTTCTTGGGGGAAAAGGGGGTCTGTAGTGAAATAAGATTTGGAATATTTGTAGATTAATAATGTACATAATGTCTTTAATTTAATCTAGCATTTCACAAATTTGCTGACTGATACATATTTCAGACTTTTTATAAAATACCAGTGGTCATTCTAAAGCACTTTTGTTCCAATGAACAAAATCATCTTGGAAAATACTTCTGTACATTTTTAAAAGATGATCATTTCCTAAATAAAAAACAAAATTATTATAGTTTTTCCTTATTTCTCTAACAGACATATTTTCATCTTTTCTGAAAAGATAAATTATCTTACAATTTGTACATTTAACATGACGGTGTTCCTTTTTTCATTTCCTGAAAAGCTGTTGACCCAATATTGTACTTCGTAATCAACAGCAACTTGGAATAGAGAACTATTAAAAAAATCTTCTCATAATCTTAAAGTGTATTCTTATGACACAAATGACATTATACCATATTAAAAGGTCTCCTTCTGTAGCTAAATCATATACCCAGAACTGACACTGAAAAATCTGGGAAGACCTCAATTCAGATAAAGTGTACACTTTAAATACATATTAGCAAAGACAGGTAATTGGGGGGAAATTACATCAGAGAAATAACATTTGAATCCATCTTAAACTATTATAGGGATCTGTATCTAAAATTGAGAACAAACATTTACAGGTAAAGGGGAAAATAAATTACTTAATCACTGAGCTCATTAACCTAGTTGTAACATGGAACTAACTATTAATATAAGTGTGGTTTTTGCCCTATTTATAAAATAGCAAATGAAAAGGCAAAGGCTAATTAGCTAATCTGAATTTATTTTGTGCTCACGATTTTATAACACTAGATGTATCTATTTATTCCCAAAGGGATTAGGCATTTCCCACCCTTCCTCTAGGCAACGATGAGTTCCCTAATAACCAAACACAGTTTCTTTTTACTTCTAACTAATAGTGTTGAGCAAGTCCAAAAACACTTTCAAATGCTTTTGAAAATGTAAGGGCAGCTTAGAAATGAGCTGTTTTTAGTAATGGTATTTTAGAAGTGGTATAACTTACCACTTCAAGCAAAGAGGTATGACTTGTCACTGGTAACAGTGGTAACTCGGGAAGTTGAAAAGAGTTATTTTGAGAAAATAAGAGATTGTGGGCTCTAGTCTCAAACCTCACCCTTCACCTCATATATATGAAATGTTATGCTTATGTAACTCACAAATCAAATTTGTTTAGAACTGGAAGAATTAACAACAGAGTAAGTTATATATTTACTTCAAAGGTATACACACGAAAAATTTTTTAGGAATAGAAGTACTCAGTGTTGGCTAAAAGATTTTAGATACGTCAGTCACTTCCTAATCCTTAAAATGTTTATACAAGTTTCTCCCCACCTCCCCCACAGTCCCCCTATTATATCTATTTTATAATTCAGAAGGTGATCTGTTAACCAAGCCATAAACAGACAGTAAATTTCAAAAGCAACTGCCGGCCAGGCACGGTGGCTCACACCTGTAATCCCAGCACTCTGGGAGGCCGAGGCGGGTGGATCACGAGGTCAGGAGATTGAGACCATCCTGGCTATGGTGAAACCCTGTCTCTACTTAAAAAAAAAAAAAAAAATTAGCCAGGCATGGTGGTGGGTGCCTATAGCCCCAGCTACTCGGGAGGCTGAGGTAGGATAATGGTGTGAACCCAGGAGGCAGATCTTGCAGGGAGTGGAGATCCTGCCACTGCACTCCAGCCTGGGCAACAGAGCGAGACTCCGTCTGAGAAAAAAAAAAAAAAGCAACTGCCTTGTCCACAAATAAATGAGTAAGTCATTTTAAAATAAAGTAGAGAATGCCCCAAAGACTCATAAAGGCATTATAGTATGCTTCACCAACCTGTATTATCCTATTTCTATCTATGGAGTAAAATTACATAAAGTGACCTCTCTGCAAGTGAGTTTAGACTCCAAATGCTAGATTAAGGAATGAAGTCTAAACTACTTACAAACCACTTACAAAAACAATAACAAACAGCATAATTCTGGAAGGTCACATTAAAAAAAAAAAAACTACCACCTCTAATGCCTAAATTCCATGATGTAATAAGCTTGTATGATGGATATAACAAGAAATTTACACTCTGCAGATTGTTAAACTAGAACAAAATCCCTGAAACACTGAAAAGTGAGGGTTTTGAAATGTTTTTTAAATATGAAGCCAGGCAGCATTTATTTCCTAAATGTAAAATATAATTTAAAAAGTAATGAAAAAGGCCGGGCATGGTGGCACACACCTGTAATCCCAGCACTTTGGGAGGCCGAGGCGGGAGGATCATGAGGCCAGGAGATCGAGACCATCCTGGCTAACAGGTGAAACCCTGTCTCTACTAAAATACTAAAAAATTAGCCGGGTGTGGTGGCAGGCGCCTGTAGTCCCAGCTACTCGGGAGGCTGAGGGAGGAGAATGGCGTGAACCCGGGAGGCGGAGCTTGCAGTGAGCTGAGATGGCGCCACTGCACTCCAGCCTGGGCGACAGAGTGGGACTCTGTCTCAACAAACAACAACAACAACAGGTAATGAAAAAGATTCATATTTAAGCATTCCACAATTGTTTTTCAGCAACTGCTATGCTTTTCTTGAATATTAAAACTGTATTACTGTATATGTGAACAAGACTTGTCTTTCTCAGTTATATAATGACTTGAGAATTGAACCATGTCTCGTAAGGCCTACAATAGAAATGCAAGTGTACTATGTAATCAATGTTTTCTAGTAGACATTTCATTCAACTTACTCATTTTATCTAGCAGGAAGGCTGAAATGATAAACGCTGATGTGGGTTGACACCACTCACTCCTACATATCTGAGCCTTTTCATTTATTTGAGTGTCCTAAATCACCAACATGTTCAATAAAATACTAGAAGGTAAAGAAGTTTTGGCGAGCTAAGGAAGGCAATGCACTGTGCCTCACAATCATTTTTTGACTATGTCTTACAGAAATCAGGTACGATATTTGACACTGATTATAAAGGGTTGATCATCTAGCTTGTTGATGATACTGATGATACAAAAGTCATAATTCTATGTTTGATTTCTTCCTCTTTCAGCTGTCTTTTTGGGCATTCAACACCTCTAAGAAAAAGAAAGAAGTGAGAAAATGAGGTAAAATTCCAACCTATGACATTTCATTTCCAGCAAAGGCACTTAAAAAACAAAACAAACAGAATAACCTCTTAGAGACCCAGAAGAAAATACATTAAAACACTAAAAGTGGTTGTGTATGGATGATGCCATTATGGGTAGATTCTTTCATGTCCACACCTTCTAAATTATAACCATATTATTAATACTTATATTCTATACCAAAACAATAAAAGCATTATTGGGAAAGTAAGTTAAATCTAATGATTCCAAACATTTTAACTACCCTGACCTTATACTACACAAGACAAAGGGGAAGTCGCCTATAAAACTTGACACTATAAACAAATACAAAAATATATCTTGCTTATTCTTTTCTTCATTATCTGTGTTAACAAAGGGAAAAGGAATAAAGGAAAAGAAAGCCAAGAGGACACACTCACAAACCAAAACCACAAGAAAAATAATCTAAAACCAGACGGCAGGAGGCAGGAGGAAGGTACCATTCTCTACCTAAGCAGTGATTTTGCAACACTAATAGCAAACCCACATTCCTGCTACAAGCCTCATCCACAGCCTAATGCTTTCAAACAGGCCACACAGCTGGCGGCCCTGAAAACCCTCCAGAGAGGAATGAAGATAGAGAAATCAGGAGGGCTCAGGACTGAATTGAGCCCTAATCTGATTCCGATGAAACACTGCCCTGCTGGGGTATAATATTATGGTAAGCAGAAACTGAGTTAAATTTATGACTGGAACTTCTAAAGAAAATTCCTAAAGGAACATTGCTTTGAATGTGAGCCTCCTCTGTTAATGACGAAACAGCTGAAGTATTGCAGTACATGCTTTCTAGGGAGAGTCATCCGCACGACACATAAGGTAAGGAGAATGCAGCATCACCTTCAGAAACAATACAGAGGGTAGGCCTAGACGAAAAATCTGCTCTCGGTAAATAAACTATGTTTGTGTGAACACTAAGAGTCTAGTTTCCTCTTGAGTCAAAGCACCATATGGCTGAAAGCAAAGTCTTACTAGATTTGGAGACTGAACTTGGTTTATGAGGGCTCAAGCGTGTTCAATGAGCTGTTTTAAAGGCACCATGTTTTTACTAAGTCCTGGGGTGTCCCCTATGATACTACCTCAACCAACTCCAAGAAGCCAGACACCTTCCTACACAAATGCCAAACACTTCATCTCAATCCCCACAGAACTCTCTAAAACAGCACTCTGGTTTTGTTTCCAGATCATTCAAGAAATTACTCATTCAGATCCAGCAATCCCACTTCTGGGTATTGTTAAACAAAAATTATGGGAGGCCACTGTTTTGGACTGAGCTCCTACACTAGGTCCCAACAGAACAGACCAAACCAAACTGGAATTACTCATGCTATGCCACATAATCAAACTGAAACTTTAAGGAAGGAGACAGATGCCAAAACAGATCAGTTTTTTTCCGAAAATGGGAGATAACAGTCTTCCTGAGCCAGTGTAATAAGGAAGTCCCCTCTGCTTTAACCCTTACCAAAAAGTAACCTGATGTTAAATAAAATAAAAGCCAATCAAGTCTACAACTAAATTTTTTGTAATTTTGTCTTTTAATAGTTCTGGTGCCCAACAGTGGGACCTGGAAAACACTGCTGATGATGCCTGAGACCCCGTGGGGAATGCAGGAGAGGTGCTGCCTATCTCTTTTAAAGTCCCCTGTCTTCCTCATACTGTTCCTCACAGTTCAGACTCTGATCTCTGCGTGGAGCCCCTGGATAGTTTTGACTTTTGAACCCAGGGTTAGTTTGTGCTGTAAGAGAGCATATGAACTCTTGGGGTCTGCAGTGGCTAGCAAGAGTTGCAGTTTTAAAGGGAATTGACCACGGCTGCAATGAGTGGCTATTATTGTAGAGGGTGTGATCTCCAGCTTTCAGAATTCACAGAAATTTGGATTCTATCGTCTTTGTTTCTTTTTCTTGTGTGCTTTGGTAGGGGGAAATCACTGGCTAGTTAGTGAAGGGGATCCCAGTGCCAAAAGTCACAACCTGACTGGTGGACCCGGTTCAAGCACTTAAGAGCTGTTAGATTAACCGGACGTGAAAAGATAAGACTGTCCGCAGAGGATAAACTGGCCACAAAACACAGCAGTGCCACCACCTTCAGGAAGTATCTGCACAAAAAGGCACACCGAAAGCATTGCACAACCCAACACTGTGGCATTTCCCTCTTAAGCTTTTACCTCAGATTTGAGAGATCCAACATTCAAGATAAAAAATAAGATTCTTAATTTCTAAAGAACTTTATACTCCACCTTCTGCATAAACCTGTCTTTTACATGAGTGTTAGGTCCCAGAAGCTACAAAATACTGATAAAAATGGCAAAATCACAACAAAGATAATTTAGAATTACAATGGCCATTACATGGAGCATTTCAGATGAACAGCATTGCACTTTAAGAAGTCTATTTAAAAATAAGGAGTCCTAATTTAGGCCAACCCAGGGGCATCTATTGGTATGCAGAAACTTCTAAAAAGATTGCAGGCCAACACAGTGGCTCATACCTGTAATCTAAACACTTTGGGAGGCCAAGGCAGGAGGATTGCTTGAGGCCAGGAATTTGAGGCTGCAGTGAGCTATGATCATGTCACTGTATTCCAGCCTGGGTGACAGAGTGAGACCCTATCTCTAAAAAAAAAAAAAAAAATTAAGTTTTCAAAAAATTGTTTATTGCCACTTTAAAAACACTTTACAAAAGGCAAATGAAACAGTTTAAACTAGTTGACAAAAAAATTCCAAGTTGCCAGACATTTCACTTAGTTACTACCCCACTACAAAACCAAAGTAACATTGGGTAAGTGTTATAAAAGTTAGGCGCTCAGGTCAAGCCGGTTTGCTTCTTTTTCAGAGTTTTCCATGCTGAGTCCAGTTATAATGCTTAATCAGCCCTATCTGTTAATGTGCTCCACCCTGAACTCAATAATCCAGTAAAGAAACAGAAGCTAAACTGAAAAGCCACCTAACAAAATTTGTTTCCAAAATACGCCTTTCTAGCATTCAGGCAGTTATTCTGAAAAGGCTTCTCAATATTCTCCTGGGCTCATCTGTGTACCTCCTTGTAAAATTCTGCAGTGAATTCCTATGGCTTTTTGTGACCTCAGCATACCTTTTGAATCCTCCTCTGTGGCTCCTGAACTGACACACCTGAACCTAATTCTCCTCCTGCTCAGTGCTCTTAAAAAGTGGCTGGTCAGGCATGGTGGCTCATGCCTGTAATCCCAGCACTTTGAGAGGCGAGGAGGGCAGATCGCTTAAGCCCAGGAGTTTGAGGTGAGCCTGGGCAACTCGGCAAAATCCCGTCTCTACAAAAAATACCAAAAAAATCAGCTGGGCAGAGTGGCACCTGCCTGTAGTCCCAGCTACTTGGGAGGCTGAAGTGGGAGGATCATTTGAGTCCAGAAGGTCGAGGCTGCCGTGAGCCGTAATCACCACTGCCTTCCAGCCTGGGTGACAGAGTGAGACCCTGTTTCAAAAGAAAAAAAAAAAAGTGGGCTATCTCAATAGGCCCATCAGGGCAGGAATACAGTTTATAGCCACTCCCCAGGCAGAAATCTCAAGACCAAGTCATAGGAAAATACACTGAATCCAGTTTTAGCAGAAATGGATGTTCTGTCCACCCAGATGAGCTCTGGAGATATTCAGACCTAAATTTTAGTCCACAGTCTCTATACCACGAACATCTGACAAAAGACAACATGGCCTAAGCTCGCTCTTAAAAAAAACTTCCATTTTTTCCCCAGTGCCTTTGAGAAGTAACTTTCCACCTTAAGATTCATGCCTTTGGAAGTACAAATTTAGGGTTGCCTAGCTAACAACTGACTAGAGCAATGAAACAGGAAAGATGGATAATCTGAAAGAGGGAGAGAAACTATTGGGAAACTGGCATCTGTGTATGTCTATTATGTATGTTATGTACCTTGGATGATGTTTCTGAAATGTATAAAGAGCTCTGTTTAGGCCAGGCATGGTGGCTAACACCTGTAATCCCAATGCTTTAGGAGGCTGAGATGGGCAGGTCGCTTAAGCCCAGGGGTTTGACACCAGCCTGAGCAACATGGTGAAACCCTGACTCTACAAAAAATACAAAAATTTGCCAGGTGTGGTGGTATAGGACTACGGTCCCAGCTACTTGGGAGGCTGAAGTGGGAGGATCACCTGAGCCCGGGAGGTGGAGGTTACAGTGAGCCGTGATGACACCACTGCACATTAGCATAGGCGACAGAGACCCTGTCTCAAACAAACAAACAAACAAATAAATACTCTATTTAGCTGGCTTTTAAAAAGTGATGCTTAAATATTCTCTCAGAAAACAGAAACTAACTCTAATGTCTTTTACTTCAGGTGATCTAAGATAATCTGTGGTAAATAAAGCTAGTTTTAAAATTATTAAAATAAAAAAATCGGAATTGCTAGCACCAATTATAATGCAAGCATACTTTCTTTAAACCTAGTTTTACTAGTCAAACAGGCTTATCTCCTAAATATTTAAGATCTTAAAACTATAAAATCCAACTTTATTGCGGAATACACATGAAAATAAATTGCTTGATACATGTCAGAAGTGGAAGTAAAAGGGAGAGGGAAAAACCAAGTTTAAGTTTTTGGTTTCTTTGCTTCTGTGATATTTTTGATAACTGTCTGATTTGTCAAAAAATAAGAAGATGGGTAGCCTTGTTTTCCATGAGCAATTCAAATATAACTATTAAGAATGAATACATTAGGTGAATGTGAATAGGATAAATGTTTATAAATTAACTTTTCAAAATTTAAAAATTCCTTTTCGGTAACGTGGAATCTTAAAGTAATAGATATTCATGAAATGTCTGCCTCATTTCTATGTAAATTAAAATGCTGAAACATTAATTGCTGAATACAAGTTTAAAGTATATGTATTTTAACATTTGTTTTTATATGGAAGCTATATATTTGGGTCTGTTAAAAAAACTGCATTATGAGAAAACATGTTCTAAAAATTTTGAAACAATGCTCATCTACAAAATACTGATACAGAACAGCTCAAATTGCTTATTGCTTCCTCAGTTTTCTCTATAAATTAAGATCACTAAGTTAAAAACTCTATGATAATTAAAACTAGAAATAAGAGAAAAAACTCTTTATGCAAGGATAGGAATGTGGTTTTTTGGTAAGTCAGGCTTACATGAAAGTTATGTTTTTATTAAGAGAAAAAGACAGTAATTTTTGTCTTAGAGTGACTGGTTGTTCCAATATGAGTAAAAAGCATAGGATATAAGAAGGGCTGTAGCTGCTGGGTGCGGTGGCTCATGTCTATGATCCCAGCACTTTGGGAGGCCGAGGGGGGACTATCACGAGGTCAGGAGATGGAGACCATCCTGGCCAAGACGGTGAAACCCCGTCTCTACTAAAAAATAATAATAATAATAATTATTATTATAATACAAAAAATTATAGCTGGGCATGGTGGCTTGCGCCTGTAGTCCCAGCTACTCGGGAGGCTAAGGCAGGAGAATGGCGTGAAACCGGGAGGTGGAGCTTGCAGTGAGCAGAGATCGCGCCACTGCACTCCACCTTGGGCAACAGAGCGAGCCTCTGTCTCAAAAAAGAAAAAAAGAAAAAACAGGCTGTAGAAGGTTTGTGAAAAATGAAACTTGCAAAAGAAATTTTACGTGTAATCAAACTGGCTAAAATTGGAAGGAAATTAAAAGTTTTTCTAAAAACTGAGCATTAATATCAAAGTACACTAACACAAAACAGGTAATCTGATACTCTGTTAAAACAAGGTTTTCTTGGAGGAGTGCTCTTAATAAAAAACAATGAAAGGTTTTTATCTTTTAGGTAACCAGTCTAGAAAACAAGGATTCTGTGTTTTATCAATATGATTCCCTGTGCTTCATGTTGTCTTTAGTTAAGTGTTGTGAGTCATCTCTATTAAAGAACTAAGGTTTTATCTACAAATATATAACTTTCAGTATTTGCCTTTTGAAATCCTTTTATTATCACACTGATTAAATGAATGACTACTATTTCACAGTGACGTGTGATCCTATTTTGATCAAGTGTTTTAAGCCTTTGATAATTTCGACAAGCTTCCCAAAATCAAATTCTAAATTAACTTTCTGAGTTCCAAATTAACTTTGGGATTTTCTTCTAGGCCCCTGGAAAGCCTCAATGGGTTTTTTAATGTTTTGTATTTTGAGATCTATTGTACAGCATGGAAAGTATAGTTAACAATAGTGTGTTATACACATCAAAATTCTTGAATTTCAAATGCTCTCACCACAAAAACAAAGTTTTCAAAATGAGGGATACGTTAATTAGCTTGATTTAATTATTCCACACTATATTCATAAAATATAACATCACTTTGTTTTTTTTCTTTTTTTTTTTTGTAGAGACAGGGTTTCACCATGTTGCCCAGGCTAATCTTGAATCCCTGAGCTCCAGCACTCCACCCGCCTCAGCCTCCCAAAGTGCTGGGATTACAGGCATGAGCCACCATGCCCAGCCAATATTCATAAAATATAACATCACTTTGTAACCCATAAGTATATAATTATAAATTGCCAATTTACAAAATTAAAATTTCTGAAAAAGAAATTATTTATTCACAGGAGATTTCAGTAAGTACCAGGCAGGCTGTGCACATCCATTTTCTTCCTCACAGAGGAAGCAGACTTACTAAGACACCCTTCGCCAAACAAGAAGCAAAACAACATTCTTTCCTATGAGGTTTGAAATTTCTGTTATATCAGAAATGCTTTTTTTTTTCCCATCAAGAATATATTTTATTTATAAACTTGATTCTTAGGTAATACTTTCCTAAGTTTCATAATATACCTTTTTTTTTTCTTTTGGTAAAACAACCAAGTGAATAAAACTAGGCTGGGCGAGGTGCCCTATAATCCCAGCACTTTGAGAGGCTGAGGCGGGGGGGATCACCTGAGGTCACGAGTTCGAGACCAGCCAGGCCAACATGGTGAAACCTCATCTCTACTAAAAATACAAAAATTATCGAGGCGTGGTAGCAGGGGTCTGTAATCCCAGGTACTTGGGAGGCTGAGGCAGGAGAATTGCTTGAACCTGGGAGGTGGAGGTTGCAGTGAGCCAAAATTATGCCCATTACACTCCAGCCTGGGTGACAGAGCAAGACTCTGTCTCCAGAAAAGAAAAGAAAAAACAAAAACAAAAAACTGTCTACAAACTTCTAGTAAGTTATTTATTTTATCATATAGCACTAAGAAAATCATCATGTTTGTCATTAAAACTAGGTACACTAATAACTTATAGCTCAATATTTTTGGCATGGTTCTTACTGAAATCTGCTACTTTCAACCAAGTCATTATGTCTCTAGAGCTCTGTCAAGACTTAATATATGTTCATTCCTATGATAAATATTTACTGATATTTAAGATAAATAGTTGTGATTAATGTAACACATATATTCACTACAGAAAACTGTAGATTTCTATGTAAGCAAGAACCAATTATTGTATGATTATAAGCAATACCATAAGGGCAATATGAATACTTACTAGTATTATACAAAACAGCTGGCACCAAATATTTGGATTTCAGTATAGTTCCTCCAGTACCAACATCCTTGAGAGATATTAGGAGGTAAAATTCACCTAAGTTTTAGAACAACAAACCATATCTCAAGTATTTACTTCTGCCTTTACCATATGTGTGATCCTGGGGAAGTTAGTTAACCTCCCTTGGCCTTAGTTTCTTCACTTGTAAAATAATAATACAAACCTTGTTAAGTTTTTAACAGAATAATACATTGTATGTAAAGTACCTAGGAAAGGGTCTGACCCATAGTAAGTGCTTGATAATGACAGTGATTACTGTAACCATTGTTGAAGTTGCAGAGATCAACCAATTCATAATGATATAGCCAAAAAAGTGAAATGCTCAGGACCTTCAAAAATATTTCAAAGAATTTGTTACCAGGATATTTTTAGACTTTTATTTCTGGGTTCTACAAAGTCCAGATGGTATCTTCTGTCCTACAGAAGTTAGGCTGTGTCATAAGACTCTTCTACCAGGTACTTTCTTGACATCTGTGAGAGGCAAGCAGGTATTTCCCCAGTACTTGAAACACTAGGTCTGCCAATTACTGAGTCAGATTTAACAAATACATAAACTACTCTGGCTATACTAAACACTTACGGAGCCTGCATCAGATTTTTCAACAACTAGTCAGTGAGTATGTACTGAGTCCACTGAGTATGCAGCTGTGTACTAAAAAGTTGCATTTACATCACTAATCAAACATAATCCCTGCCTGAAAAGAGTACCATCTAGAGGAAACAAACTAAAAGAAATTTAAAAGAAAATGTAGTATGTTTTAGTATAATGGCTAAAGCTGATTTTGCTGTGTTTTAAAAATGAGAAAGAATATAAAGGACAACTAGTAGATGAGAGGCAGTTATAAATTACAATTTGGATGTTGAATGTAGAAACAGCAAGAAAGCACACGAACACAGGATGAAACATAGGTAATGCTGACAGTGAAAAGCAAATTTATCTGAGGCAGGAAAAAAATTAGCAAACTTCAAGAAGGTCATTAAGGGTGCTAACAGCCTAATCTGGAAATTCAACAAAATTTTTTAAAAAATAATTATTTGATATATTAATTCCTCTGCTAATTACTGAGGCGGGGAGATTATTGCCTGGGGATACTTATCACCATAAATGATGTGTAAATCAGACTACAGATTATATGATTATAACATTGTCTCACTCAATAAATATTATCTACCAAACTATCATTAATAACCTTTCTGACACCTGGTATGAGCCTATGTGCTAATTTTCTGGTTTTCTAGGAAAAAAATACAGTTTTTAAAATAAACCCCCCAAAAGATCCAAAATTTAAAGAATAATATGTATACACACACATAACTATCCTATATCATATGGTAGGTTAAGATGGTATTTCCAGGACAATCCTGATCTTCAGTGGGGATGAACATGCTTCCCTGAACAGTTTGGGGTCCCATTTCCCAGGCCCAGCCCTTCCCCTGCCCATTACTGGTCCCACATATCACCTTAACTGGTTCTGCTACTAGTTTTTCTCTCCCTCTGAAAATCTGTCTTAATAAAGGACTTCATTTTTCAAGACTGACATGTATATGCCTAGGATACACATGCTAGGATAAAATATACTAAGCAAGCTGGTGATTATTCTACTCCGAATATCTCTATTTTCTCTCTTATCAATATATGCTATCTAATCCCTAAAGTATATGGAGACATCTTGTCAATCTGTGATCAAAATGCAGTGCAAATTTCATTCATTCATTCTCTAGGTCCTCATGAACTCATCAAGTGCCAGGTGCCAGAGGATATAAAAAAGTTGTAATAATATCTTTGTTTTTTTAGTTTAATTTTTGAGACAAGGTCTCACTCTGTCACTCAGGCTGAAGTGTCGTGGTGTGACCAAAGCTTGCTGCAATCTCAAACTTACAGGCTCAAGCGATCCTCCTGCCTCAGCCTCCCAGGTTGCTGGGACTGTAGGCATGTGCCCTGCACCCAGCTAATTTTTAATTTTTTTCTGTAAAGACAGGGTCTATGTTGTCAAGGCTGGTCTCAAACTCCTGCCTCAAGCAATCATCCCGCCTTAGCCTCCCAAAAGCCCACGAGCCATGGTGCCAACCCCCCACCCCCCCTCAAAAAAAAAAAAGGTGCTCATATAGGATAAACTCCATAGATCAACAACCTCTAAAAGAAAACTAATAACTAATAACCCTTTCTTACTCATTCCGAGAAGATTTTGCTATCCTTGGAATTTGTTCCAAGAGACAAGATACTACGTATTCTGTTTCCAAATGTGGCCTCATATCTGAACCAATTATTTCAAATGCAGTCAGTTCTACCTTTCTCCCTTTAATCATTCACTCCGATCTTTTTAAATTTTCCTTTTTAAGACTATAAAATAAATGTTTACTTTAGAAATTTTGAAAAATAGAAAAAAGTATAAAAGAGAGGAAGAAATATTCACTACTATCTCTACCCCCCATGAAGTAACTTCTCTTAGTATTTTAGCTAATATTTTTTAGTTTATTTCTTTCAGATGTTTTTACTATCCATATCTTTAAACATAATAATTTACTACTTAGTTATTTGCTCTTACCATTACTGTTATTGCTATCTTAAGAATATGGCATCATTTACCTAACCATTTCTTTCCTGTTAAACAGTGTTGTTTCCATTGTTTCACTGTTTACAGAAACTGTAGGACAGAAATCTTTGAACACACATCTTCATCTGGTTATATAATTATTTCCTAGGCATTCCTTGGTCAAAAGATATGCTCAACTGGTAAGCCTTCTGCTATACAAAGCCAAAGTGATTTTTCAGAAAAGTAGTAACAATTTATACCAAACACTAGTTCCTGAAAACGCTCTTTCAATCACAATCTAATTAACAAAGGGCAGTCTCTCATTCATTCATTGCACTAATTTAATAAGTAGAAAGTAGAAAGTAACAACTTTTTTTAAAAAAAAAAAAAAACATGGTCTCACTCTGTCGCCCAGGCTGGAGTACATTGGCGTAATCTCAGAACACTGCAGCCTCAACCTCCTCTGGCTCAGGTGATCCTCCTAAGTAGCTGGGACTACAGGTGCACATCACCACGCTCAGCTAATTTTTGTAAAGATGGGATTTTGCCATGTCACCCAGGCTGGCCTTGAACTCCTGGACTCAAGTAATCTGCCCACTTTGGCCTCCCAAAGTGTTGAGATTACAGGCGTGAGCTACCATGCCTGGCTGAAAATAACATCTTAACTGCAGTTTTCATTTATACTTTTCATTTAGGAATCTTGTCTATTCTTTACAGAGGCTAAAATGGGATCTAGCTTTCCCCCAGAATCTTTCTTTACTTGGTCTGGCATTCTCATCTTGCTGGCCAAAGCTTCATCATCTCTAACCTCATCAACTCACAAATGAAGGTCGTTACCACCAACATGCTAAGTAGCTGACTGCTCTCCCTGGGACACACCTACCATTCTAACAGCAGAGGCAGCTCAAATGAGGCCACTGGGAAACAAGCCTGCACTACTCCTCACCTCTTCACAACTGGCAAGACAAGCCAACAACACTGAGTTACGGTTTAATAGGCTTCCACCAAAAGTCCTACAGTTCTTAATTATATAAACATTTTTGTCATTTCTTCCTAGTACCCATGATATGGTTCAATTAATACTATTTTCAAAGTAGTCTAGTACATGTAATATAAACCATGAGTCTGTGTACATCTATGTATGAAGTATACATCCTCTTAACCTTAATAATTAAGTCACTATGACATACATATAAGTCCATGTATATATGTATATAAAGTAAATATGCCCTTTATTAAGTTCTCCCATATACATGTGAAAGGATACAGGCATTTCACTGTTAGTTCAAAATAGTGACAGCAATAAAATTAATACAAATAAAACTACAGAAAACTAACCTTTCTGCATTTCTCTCTCTCTGTCTCACAGACACACACACACATGCATGCACACACACAGCTGTAATTCCTAAAATTATACAGAAAACAAAGTAATTTGGAGGACGTGTCTTTCATAAAATATAAAACAAGGGGGGTTCACATGAGGAAAACTGATAGCAAATTTTTAATTTCTTACATGATTTATATATAACAAATCATGGAGATCATTGGTCACTGCTTCCAGTGATCCAGTGTTGAAGATTTTAAGCTCAAAAGCTAGCAAAGTGTACTTGACTATTATATAGATTCACTCCTAGACATACTGGTAACTCAATATTCATGATCATCCAGATGCATAAAGAAGAACAGAAAAGATAATGAGATATATTCAATTTTCACTAGTTTTAGCCTTTGAAGTATTGGAAATAGTCTCTAAATTCAACACTAACTTTACAAAATTCAGGAACAGTCTTTAAAAAAATTAAAGGCCTCAGCTACCTTACTGTGGTTCTAATACATAACTTATCTCCTAGCTTCTCTAGAGATAACGCTAAGGACAATCAGTAACTTCATTCATTCCTGTCCCAGTAGTCCTTTACCAGCCACCAACCAACTTCACTGTCTTTGCTTAAGCTTTCCTTGCCTAACTTCAAAGTTTTCCATTCATATTCAAGATTAAGTATATTCTTGAAGTTTGCTCAAGGAGATTAATACATTCGGCTTCTGTCATCATTTTCCTTACAACACAGGCACACATGGAAAGTCTTAAACAAATCTTCAAATGAGCAACAATCTTGCCTTGTATTCATTTGCATTTTGAATAATGTCATTAAGGAATATATCTGAAACAAATTAAGCAAAGTGTGCCTGGTAACAACATACTCAACAGAAAGCAAGAATGCAGTATGTATCCTCTCCACATAAATGCATGCCTACATTTATACATTTGTGAGAAGCCCTGAAATTTTTGCAAAATTCATAATATAATCCATTCAAATACTGTCCAAAGGATACCTCAAAGTTTAGTGAGTACCAAAACTGCTTTAATTGCTTTAACTGATTCTATTTCAAAGATATTTTAAGCAACTCTTAAATCCACCCTCTAAAAGTAAAAAATGGTGGCATAAATCAGAATACTGACAGACAAAATTAAGGTAGTTAAAAGTCAACCAGTTAAAGAAAGTACCATTACAATCTCACTATATGACTGTCATCACTACTAACCAAAACACTCCTACTAAAACAAAACCAGGAAAAAAACCGACCTGGATTTCCAAAGTGGTTTTTAATGTAACTAGAGAAAGCAATCACACAGTAGATATTATGATTAAACACTGATGTATTAAGAGAGTTTAAAAAATCTGAATATAGATAGATAGATGGAGAGATAGACAGACAGACAGACAGAAAGACAGACAGACAGATGGGTTTTTAAAGCTACATTACCTACCAAGAGCTTCCAACAATCTCCACTCCTTTGGGAAGCAGCATTTTAAAGAACCAGCTACATGCATCCCAGAGGCTCAACCCACATTTCCTGATTTCTATGACAAAGATTGTCATTAACCTTACCAAGATCACCAGGAATGAAGTACCAGCGTGGCCACACTTAAATAAACCTTTCATCTACTTTGAGCAAAACAAAAACACTGTAAAACTGGTATGGCAAGTTACACAACTTAGCACTATTATATATTAGTTTCACATGAGACTGTCTGACTAATCAGTGTACCTGAGACACATACAGAAAAGTTGAAGGCCTGTAAATGGAACTGAACTTGGAAAACCAAGAACTAATCAATTCAAGAACTTTTTAGCAGAATAGCTGACTATGAGATTATGTAAACCATCAAATGAATACAATTCTAAGTCTTATAGATTATATGAACCTGCTATATTTCGATGAAAGAAACCCATTATTTTTCAGCTGTAAAGGTCTTTCCTCAGTTCTTCTACAAGAAAATTTGTATGTTTCTACACAGTAAGTTTGTGACATTCTTGGGTACAATTTTTCTTGTCCTCTCCAGGTCTCCTAAACATCATTCATAAACTGGATTCTTTGAATAGACATTTACCATCGTAAATTCCTTGAATAAATTTCCTTAAATAAAATTCTAAACTAAACAAGTGGTTTCTGGAATACTGAACTTGTCCTTATCATAGAAGAACTCTATTGATATCAGCGATTAAGCAAGCAATCAAGGCTCACTTCTAAGAACTGATTAAGAGGAAAAAACTCAGCAAGGTTCAAGACCATGTACACACCTATTCATCTCTATACACAGAATATATTTTTCACGTTAAATATTTTTTCATGTTAAAAAATACCTTTTCATTTGCAGTTCCCTGGTGTCAAACTAGATACCTTACCAGAATAAATAAAACTAAAAAGAAAGAGAAAAAATAAGACAATACCAACAAGTAATGAGGATGCGGAACAACTAGAACTTCTACAACATTGCTGATGAGAATATAAACTGACACAACCACTTGAAAAACTGTTTGGTAGTACCTAGTACCTACTTAGGCTCAATATACCTTATTCTCAAGAGTCAGCAATTTTTTTTTTCTTCTTAGAGACAGGATCTCACACTCTGTCACCCAAGCTGGAGTGCAGTGGCATGATCATAGCTCACTACAGCCTGAACTCCCGGGCTCAAATAATCCTCCTGCCTCAGTCACCTAAGGAGCCAGGACCACAGATGCACACCACCATGCCTGGCTACTATTTTTTGGTTTCTTTTTTTGAGACAGGGTCTCACTCTGTTGCCCAAGAGTGCAGTGGTACTATCACAGCTCACCATAGCCCCCAACAGGTTCAAGCAATCCTCCCACCTCAGCCTCCTGAGTAGCTGGGACTACAGGCATGAGCCACCACGCCTGGCTTATATTTTGTCTTTTTGTAGAGACGGGGTTTCGCCACGTTGATGGTCTGAAACTCCTGGGCTCAAGCGATCCACCCACCTCAGTCTTCCCAAGTGCTGGGATTACAGGCATGAGCCACCGCATCTGACCTTTCTTATTTTTTAATTTTTTGTAGAGATGGAGTCTCCCTATTTTCCCCAGGCTGGTCTTGAACTCCCGGCCTCAAGTCATCCTCCCTACTGGACCTCCCAAAATGCTAGCATTACAGGTGTTAGTCCACATGCCTCAGCCAAGACTCAGCAATTTTGATCCTGGGTATACCCAAGAGATGTGAGTGCTCACGTCCACAAACACACATGTAGGAATGTTCACAGCAGCTTTATTCATAACACCAGAATTGAAAGTGACCCAAATGTTGATATATTCACCAATAGGATAAATACATTTTAATATATTCATATAACGGAACACTACAAAGCAATGTAAACAAAGGCACTAACGCTATATACTACAACATGCAGAAATCTCATGGATGCAATGCACAGCAAAGAGGCCTGACACAAAAAAGTACATCCTATATGATTCAACTTTTATGAAGTTCGAACAGGTAAAACTAATTACGAAGAACAAAGATCTATCTTATAGGGACCAAGGTCACCATAGGGGTTATCTTTGGGGAAACACTAATGGAAAAGAGCACAGGAGAGGGAACCTTCCGGAGTGATGGAAATATCCTATGTTTCCATCTGGGTGGTATCTACAAAGGCACATACATATTTATACATATAGAAAAACTCATCTGGGTCATATTCCATTTTACCACTTCTAACTGCCTCACCTCATTATGTTATTTAACCTATCTAAACCTAATTTTTTTTCCAGTACAAGATGGGAATAATGCCTTTGACACAGGATATTAAGCTTATAAAACACTCAATAAATGATGATGATAATAATGATCTGGTTTCTTATTTGCTTCAAATAAGGAACACAGTGGAATAATGTATGAGCTGGGTACGGTGGCTTATGCCTGTAATCCCAACACTTTGGAAGAGATCGCTTGAGGCCAGGAATTCAAGACCAGCACAGGCAACACAGAGAGGCTCCTGTCTCTACAAAAAATAAAGACTAGCCGGGCATGGTGGCACACACCTGTAGTCCCAGCTACTCAGGAGGCTGAGGTGGGAAGATTGCTGGAGCCCAGGAGGTCAAGGCTACAGTAGGCTCCAATCGTGCCACTGTACTCCAGACTGAGTGACAGAGTGACACCCTGTCTCAAAAAAAACCCCCCAAAACAACAAAAAAAAGATGAATGTCAATAGTAAAAACAATAGCTGGCAGTCATAGAAAAAAATCAGATACCAGAAACTAAAATTTGGAAAAGTCTTATGTCATAGTTCAAAAGCAAACTGCTGAACACAAGTTAACAAAAATTAACGTGCACAATATTTACTGAGTCACGAGAAAAAGACAGGTTATGCTTACGCAATCTTAAAAGGTATGGCTGTGTGCAATACACTTAGAAAAAATTTCCAGTTGAAGTGGTTAAATAAAATAAAAGCAACTCTAACACCCACGAGCTGGTTATCTTCAGTTATCTGGAAATCGCAGCTATGCAAAGCAAATAGATAAGGAATTACTATAAAATATTTTTCTCCTAAATAAAAACTTTAAATTAGCTAAATCATTTTAAAGCCTCTCATACTCCCATTTACTTAAGAACACTCAGTATAGAAAACAGTTCTAACATGGAGGAGGAATTTACATCCTGAAATGCTCATATGGTACAGCTTTTAATAATAAGCAAATTCTACATTTACATATATAGCAAATGTATATTTTTAAGATATTCTTTTCTCCTGACAATAACGGTCAGGAGTAAAACTGTCATCTGTTAATCATTTCTGGCACAAAGAAACAACAGCATAAAGCTTTCTTACTAAAACAAAACAAAAAATAGAATCTAACTTTTACAGACAAATGTAATGCCAGAATATTAGAGTAAAAAAGTTTAAAACAACACAATATAGTACATAATCAGAAAAGTAATCATTTTAGTCTTTAAAATTTTAATACATCTTTTATGCATCCTTGAATTTACTCTAATTCAAAATTTTAACTTGCTGAAATATAAAATGGCACTAAAAATTTTAAGCTAATTTTTAAATTAGTAAAACTATAAATTACAGATGTTTTCCTTTTTACAGATCTCTTTAGTTGCCTAAGAATTCACAGCTACAAGTAACAGATATTCCTTAAGTTAAAATGTCTAAAATTAATGCTATATATTAATTTATGTGAAACTTCTAAAAAGTCTAACATTTTGATGTTATTTTAGATCTACATTTTTTTTTTCTGGCATTAAACTGCATACGACCAGAGAAATCAAAGTAAAAGTCAGACTTTAGCCAACTTCATTTTAAGCTAAGCTTTAATTTTCATTTAAGCTTCATCTTTAAATGCTTACATTTAAATTTTCTAAAGCAAAAATCTCATATTCAGTGAAGCAGCAATCAAACATATTGTGAACAAAATAAAATCATTAAGATGTTACAGTCCCAGCAAAGGCAGTATGAATAAATGCAGTTTTTCACATACATAGACAAACTTTTTAAACAATAAAACATGACTTACATCATGACATGAATAGAGATGCTGAAAATGTTAGAATGCAAAGTACCCTCAAGGTCAACAGCATTTTCTTTTATATTCATGTTACATGTGCTCCTTTATTAAGGTTTCAAAAACAATACTTATGAAAACCAGTCACTATGCGATGAGAGAAGCCATTTTAAGATTTGTAAATCAACTATTTTACTAAAAACAAAAGTATATAGTAAACAGTAACTTGAATTAGAAGTGGTTGGGGAAGAAGCCAACACAATTGCTTGTAGCTAAAACTGGACAAAGTAAATACATTTTTTTAAATCTCTAGGAATTTTTAAAAAGCAGCAAGTCAACTTTTTCAGTTAAAAAGCAACTACATTTGTGTTTGAGCAGAGAATATCTGTGCCAAGTTTAGCCCACTGTGAATTAAAATGGCTACATTTGTAATCAGGTTTAAAACTATGCTTAATAATTAAAAGAAAACTACCTACACTTGAATATGTTCCACAATACTATATTATAATATGATATTTCTGACTCTATGCTGCTCTAAAACATTTTCCCAACTTCTTCTTCCTAATTCTAAATAGGAAAATGGGTCTTTTTCTGTGGAAATTGATAGAAAAGTGTGCCAAAATCCCCTTTGACTATTTTAGTCATAAATTTTGCTGTTGCTGTTTTTAGGTGGGGGTGGGAAGTGGAGCCTTTTTTTAAAGGTGCTTCATAATATGTATGAACGTGTATTCAGATGTATTACAATTTAAATAGATCTTTAATGGCAAATTTTGACGCTTATATCTAATTATTTTTTTCCATTTTAAATAATTCACAAGTGACCAACACTTGCTTTCTTGGCCTGACTATTCTAAGCCTATTTAATCTTTAAAGATCAAACTCCAGAAGTCCATAGTTCAGAGAAACACAAGCTTTACGAAAGCTGGGATGTGGCTGCTTAATACAGGGAAGAATAAAGCACTGAAGTTATCCCACAGTGGAGACAGGAAATAAATTATTTTTATTCATGGAGTACAATGCCTAGAACTTCATAGTCATTAACTACAGTCACCAGATCAGGCCTGAAAGGTAAATATGATTACTTTCATTTTACAAAGAAACTGTTAAAACTGGGATTTCTCAGTTTCTGAGATAACTTGCCTGGGGGGTCTCATTTTCGTAGTGGCAAAGCAAAGATTCAAACTTACGATTTCATTTTTCAAATTCCATTCTCTTTTCACCCTACCTTCATCCACCCCATTATGTAGTTGGAGCATTTATCAAACAGCTGGCTGGACCAGTCTTTTCCAACTGCTTGCAGGGCATGTTCAAAGACTGGACTTTTTCTGGGCAGACCTGAATGAATCTAAAAACCCACATCTAAACTGAACCATGCCCAGACTATTCCAAAGCATTCACCATTACACCAATGGGTACCTTGGGGTGCCAGTGCTGTCCCATCACCCTGAAGCTGCATCAGTCCCAGACTCCCATTAGCAGCCACTGCTACTGAAGTAAAAGGTTTCCTGAACTCTGCCAGCAATGGGCAGTCCTGGGCACTGGCCTAGAGATTAAGCCTCTTGCTTCTTAAGAGCAATCATTGCCTTGCTCCAACACTGCCATGAATACCCTGCTGGGTTAGATTCTCTTTCACACTCTGTTGGACAACATGAATACACATCAGCAGCAAAAAATTTACACAAACTTTCAAAATTTAACAGGATATGCCGTTTATCAAGGCATGGAAGTGTGAGAACCACTGACCTAGGCGCACCGGTGGACACAGCCAACAAACCCAGTACACGTTAATGGTGACCACTATCTGCACTTGTCAATTCACCAGTCCTAAAAGCCATCCAAGACCCTCCATCAGCTTGCTCTAGCAAAGATTCTTCACCCAGGCTGTTACATGACAATGCCCCTCGCCTGATCAATATGCATACCTATTCTCTAAGAGTGGGTAACACTGGCCAGTTATATTGTCAAGCAATAAATGCTTTGCAAATACAATATGCATCTTAATTTATAATTTCCCTCCTTCCTTCCTTCCTTCCACCATTTCTTCTACTTCAGGTTAATCCTCTCCTCTTTTGGTGTCTGTTGCTACTACTATCCTAATCCAAGTCTTCAGCTTTTCACTCTTCAATATCCTTTCAACTACCGAGTCTCTCTCATCTACACAATTCGTTCTACATACTGCTACCTACCTGATAAAACTCTGCTCAGAATTATTTCAATAGCTCTATATTGTGAACGCTATCAAATTTTAACCCCTATGCCTAACTTTTAAGGCCAAATTTATATCCTCCTTATTTATTTATCCAAGCTAATTTCATACTTCAGATGGACACCAAATTAATCAAATCAGCCATATCATTAAACAATCACAAAATGGCCCATATATCAACCCTCATTCTTCCTAACACAGCATCTGTTGGCTTGACCTCTGATGGTGTCAACGCACTGTCTTCCCACACTTTAAAACTTTCAAAGTTCTCCCACTGCTTGCATAATTAAGTTCCAACTCTTTAACATGACTTCCAAACTTCTCTATAACCTGCCCCTAAACTACCTTTGCTCCCTTATTCTTCCTGCAACCAACATGCATCCTATTCTTTGATGACACTGAGCTCTGTGCCCTTCCTAGCACAGACCACCCTGGCCTTCCCTGTATCTTTCTGTGTCATGTGCTCACACTGGATCTATCTTTATTAGCTCTACCCATTAACATCCTTCCTCTCTTTCAGAGCTCTGCTCCTACTTCTTTAGGACCTTCCCTGGTCTTCCCTCTGAGAATTCCATCTCTCTAGTCTATGTACAATGTTCTTGATACCGCGTATCAGACTTGACTCTCTGTCTTGCATTTTAGTTATACTGGTCCATGTTTCTTATCTTGCCTATTAGAGCATGAAACTCCAAGGGAAGGGGGTTGGTTGTAGCCTTATCCTTACATCAATCCTAGTTACTCACAGCACAGAGCCTTTCCTGAAATGATCCTTGGCAGAAGGCATCAAATACTCTACATGATAGATGTGGTGAGAAATAAAATATAAACAAAATGGCCAAACTTCAATTATCAAAAAGTAGAGACTGAAAAAATGGAGACTGGAAACAGCTCTTAGTAATATTCATTTTGCTCTGGTCAGATTCTCTCTCCCTGGCTGGGTGCGGTGGCTCGTGCCTGTGATCTCAGCACTTTGGGAGGCCAAGGTGGCGGATCACCCGAGGTCAGGAGTTTGAGACCAGCCTGGCCAACACGGTGAAACCCTGTCTCTACAAAAATTAGCCAGGTGTGGTGGTGCACACCTGTAATCCCTGCTACTCAGGAAGTTGAGGCAAGAGAATCTCTTGAACCTGGGAGGTGCATTGAGCTGAGACTGCACCACTGCACTCCTGCCTGAGCGACAGCACAAGACTCCATCTCAAAAGAAAAAAAAGATCTCTCCCTATGACCATTTTCTCAGTCACCCTAGACATGCTCCATTCATTTCTGCTTCCATGATCTCTGCTCACACTGCCCCCCATACTGGCTTTTCCCTTTCTTCAATGTCCACAACATGCTTCTTCTGAATTGATACAAACACATTCACACAGGTACCACAATGTCTGTAATCTCAAAAGCAGAACTGAGCTGGGTTTTTTTTGTCTTTTTGTCTATTGAAGTAACACACTACAACAGCTAAACAGATTTTACACCAAATCTGAAGGGCCTGTTTTTTGTGTGACAAAATACACATAACAAAAATTTACCATGATTCTGTTTAAATAGACAGTTCAGTTACTGTTAAGCACATTTACACTGTTGTGCAACCAATCTCCAGGACTATTTTCACCTTGTAAAACCAAAATTCTATACCAATTAAACAACTCTCCTTTGGCCCCACCCCCCTGCTCCCTACTCCTGGCAACCACTCTTCTATTTTATCTCTATGAATTTGACTACTCTAGGTACTTCATAAGAGTAGAATCATACACTACAGTCTGTGTCAATTAATGATAGGGATACCTTCCAAGAAATGCATCATTAGGTGATTTCATCATTTTGCGAACATTGTAGAGCATATTTACACAAACCGAGATGGTGGAGCCTGCTACACACCCAGGCTATATGCTACAGCCTACTGCTCCCAGGCCACAAACCTGTAGAGCATGCCATTGTACCGCATATTGTGGGCAACTGCAACACAGTGGCAAGCATTTGTGTCTCTAAATATATATAAACAAAGAAAAGACACAGTAAAAATACTGTCTGAAAGATTTTTTAAATAAAAAATTATATACCTGCTTAGGGCTCTGACAATGAATGGAACTTGCAGGACTGGAAGATGCTGGGTGAGTGAGTGAGTGAGTGGTGAGTGAAAAGGGATACCTATGACATTACTGTGAACTTTTATGCAACTGGCAGCACGGTAGGTTTGTTTACACCAGCATCATCACAAACATGTAAGTAATGCGCTGGGCTAAGACATACTGATAGCTACGATGGCACTAGATGATAGGAATTTTTAAGTACCTTTATAATCTTATGGGACCACCATTGTATATATGATCCGTCACTGACTGAAACATCATTATGTGACACATGGCTGTATTTGTCCTTCTGTGACTGGCTTATTTCACTTAGCCAGTCCACCCATGTTGTAACATGTATCAGAATTTCCTTCTTTTTTAAAGGTAATTAATGTTTAACTATATGTATGTATTAGTCCATTTTCACACTACTATAAAGAAGTACCTTAATTTATAAAGAAAAGAAGTTTAATTGAATCACAGTTTCTCATGGGGAGGCCTCAGGAAACTTACAATCATGGTGGAAGGTGAAGGGGAAGCAAGGCACATCTTACATGGTGGCAGGAGAGAGAGAGAGAGACGGGGGGGAGAGAGAGAGAGAGAGAGACAGGGAGAGGGGGAAGAGAGAGAGAGAAAAAACGCAAGGGGGAAAACACCACAAAACAACCAGATCGCGTAAGAACTCACTCACTATGAGAAGAACTACAAGGGGGAAATCCACCCCCATGATCCAATCACCTCCCACCAGGCCCCTCCTCCGACATGTAGGGATTACAGTTTGAGATGAGATTTGGGTGGGACACAACGCAAAATCAAATCGATGTATATACCACATTCTGCTTATCCATTCATCCACCGATGGACACCTGGGTTGCTTCTACCTTTGGACTATTGTAAATAATGGTGCTAAGAACACAGGTGTCCACTCTTGGGCGGGGGGTGCATATGAAGAGGGGAAAGGGCTAGGGCACCACAATGGAAAAGAAAGTCATCTTCCAAAATAGCCAAAAATAAGAGGCAATAGGTGTCCCACAAATATATATATATATATATATATATATATATATATATATATATATATATACACTGATGGAGACAAGTTTATAAAGATGCCATGGACCAGGGGCACTCACGAAACAAATTGAGTGCTAAAATAAACTCATTAATGTTTTTGAATACCTGGTATGGACTGATTATTGATAACTCTAAGTGTTTGTACACACAATTTAGCCTACCCAGCACTGCTGAGGAGTGTGTGAGTGTGTGTGTGTGTGTGTGTGGTGTGTGCCTGCCTCCCAAGCATCAAGAAGAGCAAGAATGTAAGAAGTAACTCCTGCCAACACGTCCCTCCCGCCAGCATGTCCCTCCCAAGGTCCCTTGTCTGGTCAGTGAAAGCTTGAGAGGAAACAGTCTCACAAAGGAAAGAATTTGGACTAAACTTTCCAAGAGACCTTTCTGAATAGGCAACAGAGGACAGTGGTTAAGGTAAAAAATTCAGGAGGCAAACTGCTGAGACTTGAATAGTGACTCTATACACAACAGCTGTGGGACCTTAGGCAAGTTACCCAGCCTCTGTGTAACTTGTATAACTCTGCGATCTGTAACACTGAGAACAGTCAAAACCCCTTCACAGTGTTGCTCTCAGGTTTAAGCAAATAAGTCAATATTGACAAAGTACTCAGAACAATGCCTACCTCATGGTAAACACTATACAAGTTTTTGTAAAAGAAATGAGGCTAAAGTTGATCACATAATTGGGAATAAAACACTCCTCAGCAAACGCAAAAGAACTTAAGTCATAACAATCAGTCTCTTAGACCACAGCACAATCAAATTAGAACTCAAGATTAAAAAGTTCACTCAAAACCACAAAACTACATGGAAATTCAACAACCTGCTCCTGAATGACTCTTGGTAAATAATGAAATTATGGCAGAAATCAAGTTCTTGAAACTAATGAGAACAAAGAGACAACATACCAGAATATCTGAGATGCAGCTATAGCAGTGTTAAGAGGGAAATTCATAGCACTAAATGCCCACATCAACAAGTTAGAAAGATCTCAAGTTAACAACCTACCGTCACAACTGAAAGAACTATACCACAAGCAAACAAACGTCAAAGCTAGCAGAAGACAAGAAATAACCAAGATCAGAGCTGAACTGAAGGAGATAGAGACACAAAAAACCCTTCAAAAAAATCAACCAATCCAGGAGCTGGTTTGTTGAAAAAGTTAATAAAATGGATAGACTGCTAGCTAGACTAATAAAGAAGAAAATCTAGAGAAGAATCAAATAAGCACAATCAGAAATAATAAGGGGGTTATCACAACAGACTCCACAGAAATACAAACAACCATTAGAGAATACTATAAACACTTCTATGAAGTGAACTAGAAAAATCTAGAAAAAATGGATAAATTCCTGGACACATACACCCTCCTAAGACTGAACCAGAAAGGAACTGAATCCCTGAACAGACCAATAATGAATTCTGAAGTTGAGGCAGTAATAAATAGCCTACCAACTAAAAAAGGCCCAGGACCAGACAGATTCACAGCTGAATCTATCAGAGGTACAAAGAAGAGATGTTACCATTTCTACTGGAACGATTCCAAAAAATTGAAAAAGAGGGACTCCTCCCTAACTCATTCTACAAGGCCAGCATCATCCTGATACCAAAACTTGGCAGAAATACAAAAAAAGAGAAAACTTTAGGCCAGTATTCTTGATGAACATCGATGCAAAAACCCTCAATAAAATACTGGCAAACTGAATCTAGAAGCACATCAAAAAGCTTATCCACCAGGATCAAGGTGGCTTCAAGGTACGCTTCATCTCCAGGGTGCAAGGTTGGTTCAGTATGCACAAATCAGTAAATGTGCTTCACTACATAAACTGCACTAAAGACAAAAACCACATGATTATCTCAATACACTCAGAAAAGGCCTTCAATAAATTCAACATCCCTTCATGATAAAAAATCTCAATAAACTATATACTGAAGGAACATACCTCAAAATAATAAGAGCCATATATGATAAACTCACAGCCAGTATCATACTAGAAGCACTCCCCTTGAAAACCCGCACAAAATAAGGATGCCCTCTCTCAACACTTCTATTATGCATGGTACTGGAAGTTCTGGTCAGGGGAATCAGGCAAGAGAAAGAAATAAAGGGTATTCAAATAGGAACAGAGGAAGTCAAATTGTCTTTGTTTGAAGATGGCATGATTCAGCATCTAGAAAACCCCATTATCTCAGCCCGAAAGCTTCTTAAGCTGATAAGCAACTTCAGCAAAGTCTCAAGATACAAAATCAATGTGCAAAAATCACTAGCATTCCTATACACCAACAACAGGCAAGCAGAAAGCCAAATCATGAATGAACTCCCATTCACAATTGCTACAAAGAGAATAAAATACCTAGGAATACAGCTAACAAGAGAAGTGAAGGACCTCTTCAAGAACTACAAACCACTGTTCAACGAAATCAGAGGACACAAACAAATGGAAAAACATCCCATGCTCATGGATAGGAAAATTCACTATAATGAAAATGGTCATACTGCCCAAAGTAATTTATAGATTCAATGCTATTCCCATTAAACTACCATTGGCATTCTTCACAGAATTAGAAAAAAAAAAACTGTTTTAAAATTCATATAGAACCAAAAAAGAGCCCAAATAGCCAAGACAACGCTAAGCAAAAAGAACAAAGCTGGAAGCATCACACTACCTGACTTCAAACTATACTACAAGGCTACAGTAACCAAAACAGCATGGTACTGGTACAAAATCAGACACGTAGACCAATGGAACAGAATAGAGAACTCAGTAATATAACTGCACACCTACAACTATCTGATCTTCAATAAACCTGACAAAAACATGCAATAGGGAAAAGATTCCCCGTTTAATAAATGGTTCTGGGAGAACTGGCTAGCCATATGCAGAAAATTGAAAGTGGACCCCTTCCTTATACCTTATACAAAAATTAACTCAAGATGGATTAAAGACTTAAATGTAAAACCCAAAACTATAAAAACCCTAGTAGAATATCTAGGCAATACTATTCAGGACATAAGCATGGGCAAAGATTTCATGATGAAAACGCCAAAAGCAATTGCAACAAAAGCAAAAATTGACAAATGGGATCTAATTAAACTAAAGAGCTTCTGCACAAAAAAAGAAACTATCATCAGAGTAAACAGACAACCTACAGAATGGGAGAAACATTTTGTAATATATCTTTCTGACAATGGTCTGATATCCAGAGTCTACACGGAACTTAAACAAATTTATAAGAAAAAAACAACTCCACTAAAAAGTGGACAAAGGACATGAACAGATACTTCTCAAAAGAAGATATACATGCAGCCAACAAACGTATCAAAAAAAGTTCAATATCACTGATCCTTAGAGAAATGCAAATCAAAACCACAAAGAGACAGATATCATCTCATGCCAGTCAGAATGGCTATTATTAAAAAGTCAAAAACAGCAAATGCTAGCGAGGTTGCAGAGAAAAAGAAATGCTTTTACACTACTGGTGGGAGTGTAAATTAGTTCAACCATTGTAGAAGACAGTGTGGCAATTTCTCAAAGACCTAGAGTCAGAAATATCATTTGACCCAGCAATCCCACTATTGGGTTACACCCAAAGGAATATTAATCACTCTATTATAAAGATGCATGTATGCATATGTTCACTGCAGCACTATTCACAACAGCAAAGACATGGAATCAACATGATAGACTGGATAAAGAAAATATGGTATATATAAACCATGGAATACTATGAAGCCATAAAAAGGAACAAGATCATATCCCTTGCAGGGACATGAATGTACTAACACATGAATGGACTAACACAGGAACAGAAAAACAAACACTGCATGGTCTTACTTGTGAGAGGTGAATGATGAGAACACATGGACACACGGTGAGGAACAACACACACTGGGGCCTGTTGGGGGAAGCGGGGAGCATCAGGAAAAATAGCTAATGAATGCTGAGGTTAATACGTAGGTGATGGGATGATCTGTGCGGCAAACTACCATGGCAGATGTTTACCTATGTAACAAAACTGCACATCCTGCATGTGTACCCCTGAACTTAAAAAGTTGAAGCAAAAAAAAAAGAAACAAATAGGCTGGGCATGGTGGCTCAATATCTGTAATCCCAGCACTTTGGGAGGCCAAGGTGGGAGGATAGTTTGAGGTTAGGAGTTCAAGACCTGGTATGGGCAATATAGTGAGACCCTATCTCTAGAAAAACTTTGAAAATGAGCCAGGTGTGGTAGCACATGCCAGCACGTGTCTGTGGTCGCAGCTACTTGGGAGGTGGGAGGATCACTTAAGCCCAGGAGTTTGAGGTTACAATAAGCTATGATTGTGCCACAGCACTCCAGCCTGGGTGACAGTAAGACCCTGTCTCAAAACAAATTAAGTAAATAAAAATAAATCAGTAGTTAAAATTCTATGAAACGGGCCAACACTACAAGGGTACAGTCAACGAAGTCTTGCTGCCTCAACTAATTTATAAACATGTTAGTTCCTCAATATACATATGTATGATACACAATATACACCATTTAACTGTCCATAACTAAAATTGTTAAAACTGTCTTGCAATGACACATGCCTGACGGAAAAAAGTAACTTAATTGCTTTGTTAATCAGCAATGAACTTCGTTTGAACAAATAACACTCATGAAAGCTCTTATTTAGTACTTAAAATATTACTGGCTTGTTTATACTCTTAATGAGTGAATGCTAAATTTTAGTGTAACAAAATGTAGGGGATAAGCTACACATTCTTCCATAATACTGGAAGATACAAAAGGAACAAAAGAAAGACCTTAGGATGAATTCTCCCATACTCAAATGCATGCCACTTAATAATACATGTCCAATACCATGCTGTCTACTCAATGTATTTTGTGCAAATGCCACATTCCATACAAAAACTTTTTCAATACACATCTTTTTTATCTAAGACAACTTCTGAAAATAACTAATTAAAAAACTCTGAGGATTCTTTTCTCCTAAAAACAAATTTTTAAACTTTTAAAAAATGCTGATAGGATTTGATGTATTTTTAAAATTTGTTATCCGTACTACAGAACTCGATAATATACCTAATACTTCACATGAGCTGATATTACATGCATAAGTAATTATTCAGCCAACCAACCACTTCTAAATTATTTATGTTTTGACAAATGAATGACATTAAGGTCCTCATAGTTTTAAAATTCAAAATATCTGGATTACTTAAATTAACCACAATAAGTAATCACTTTCAGGATCTTGAAAATTAAAGTAACAGGAAGCAAAACAAAACAATAAACCGTAAGGCAGTCCTTTGAGGCCTGCAGAAAATCAAAGCTTCTCTTACTAAGTAGCTTTTATAAGTCAACTTTGAAGTTTTCAGAAAATTCAAAAGAATTCTATAAATTATTACCCTCAAAATTTAAAACATACAAATATTGCCTTTTGTTTTAATGTTTATACCAATGCAAATTAAATTACTTTCACGTTAAAACACTTTTGGTTTAATACTGCATTAATACTTCAGCTTCCTTCTTCTCTGGTTCTACATCTACAAACACATTTTTCATTTGGTCATCTCTATACTAGGCTAACATACTTGCCACAGATGGTCACATGCTGAATTAATGCCAAGCAGAGACATTCTAGAATGCACTAGATACTGCAGGAGTGCCAGAATACACAATATTACTACTTTTTTTTTAAAAAAGGACTTCTCCCTAGCCCAAACTTACACACTTTTCTTCTTTTGCAATTACACACACACACACACACATACACACACACATCCCTACATGGTTAGAAAATCTCTCCTGGAATATTTTTTTACCCAAGCTGCAAAATTTACGTAAGGTAGATTCCAAATATGCTGTTTAACATACAAAATATAAATGATATCACTAGATAGAGTACATGAAGATAGTATTTCAGAAATAACAGCCTATAAGCCATTAACCATTAACTTATATTCTATTTCACTACAGACACTAAACAGGAAAGATAAATATTTAGTATCCTCCTATGGTCAATAAATTTGAATTATTTCAACTGTCACTGCAAATACTTAGCAAGTGCCTAAAGTTGTAACTCCATAGGTTAGTAAAAAGTTTCAAGGGACAAAGTCAATAGTAGAACTGAAATTTATTCAAACCCTTGGATCAAATATTCCTTTAAAAACTTGCATTCTAATAAATGAAATCAGTGCAAAATTTCTACTTATGCCTTTTCAGGTTCTTAAGTTCCATCCTGTCATATATAAAATCCTTCTTAGAAGGTCACAAAAAACTAAAATAATAGATGAACCTTTCCACACCAGTACCATTTCAAAGTTGATCCAAAAAAAATCAAATAATCAGTGATTATTTATAGCACTTTAAAATGGGGGACCAACTTGAAATTCTAAGAACAAAAGATCCCTACTTTCTCTTTCATTACGGATCTAAGTATCACCTGAAACCTTCATTCTAATTCAGGGTTAAGAAAAAGTGAAGGCCGGGCATGGGGGTTCATGCCTGTAATCCCAGAACTTTGGGAGGCCGAGGCAGGCAGATCACTTGAGGTCAGGAGAGTTCGAGACCAGCCTGGCCAACATGGTGAAACCCCATCTCTACTAAAAATACAAAAATCAGCCAGGCATGGTGGCGGGTGCCTGTAATCCCAGCTACTCAGGAGGCTGAGGCAGGAGAATCGCTTGAACCCGGGAGGTAGATGTTGCAGTGAGCCAACATCACACCACTGCACTCTAGCATGGGTGATGAAGCAAGACTCCATCTCAAAAAAAAAAAAAAAAAAAAGTGTGAGAGAAGACAATTGAACATGAGTTCCATGGGAAAATACAATCTTCCTAGAAAAATGTGTTTCAAAAATCCATTTTAGGTTGACTGTTTAGAACCTGGGACACTCATGTGAACAATGTCATAAATGATTATTAGGTTGCCCCAGACCAGCAACAAAAGCCTTTTTAATCTATATATTCTATGACCAGCAACAAAAGCCTTTTAAACCCATATATTCTATCTGTATAGCACTACAGTACACCCACAGTTCTATAAGAACTAACTGGCATCAGTACAAACATTTCCGTGAGAAAACTCAGAATTCCAATTAGGGGGCATCAGGAATCCATCGACTCTCTACCTTGCTGCAGTGGGGCAGTGCCTCCCACTGAATGAGGTCAAGAGGTGGGGAAGGTTTCAGAATGGCTGAAGACCAGATGGGGACTGAAGTTTGAGGGTAGGTACTAAGCTTGAGAGAAGATAGCCATGGTTAAGGAACAGTGAGTGCAGGGCAGCAGCCCACAGAGCTATAAGAGCAAGCAGTTCTCGGCCCAAGCCAGCCTTCCGCCTCTCTTTCAATTCACCTCATTTGCTACCTCTGCCCACCTCATCTGCTTCTCCTCTGGTCTGCTACAAAACAGAACACAGCCTCTCTTATGTCTCCATTAATAGCAAACCCTCTAGATCTTTAAGGATTTTTGCTGCAAACAACAGCAGCAGTATTAAATGGGCCCTCTTATGCACTGATTAATGGTGAGCTGTTTCTGGAGGAAAATGAGACTCTATTTTGTGAAGTGGATGAAAGATAGATGGCTTCTCTGGACTAGGACAGGGATAAAAGCAAGACTGGGGGGAGGAAAGTTCCATGAGCAGGAGAGAGAATGCTCCAGCTACAGTAAATATCTCACAACATCAGTCAGGATTATGTAAATCAAGGCCTGCTTATTAACAAAACTTCAAGCACTCAGAAGACAAAAGAGTTCTAAACTGTATTTTTAAAAAATAATAAACACTTAACTGTCTCAAGATGACAATTTATTTAATGTAAAATGTGTCTCAAGTGGAGTTCATGTTAACATACTCTCTTCAAGTGTTGACGCCCAAACTGCAGTTCTGTAGTAAATTACAGTGGTCAAGATAATCTAAGAGTAATTTAATGTCCAAGTTCCTCAATCACGCTTGGAAACATTTAAGCCTGTCATGCCATGTATGTTAATAGTTAGGAATGAGGGCCTGTATATTAACCACATCTGAAAAGTTAAATTATCCTTCATACAACTCCAAAGGATCACAAATAATGCAATATGGTTACTCCCCAGGGGTAAACAGGCAATGTGTGACATATGGGACTCTAGGGGTAAACAATCATGCCAAAGACCTTCACAGACAGTTTTTTCAAATAATTTGTAAATATATCATGCATGATTCATAAAGTTTTTCTCTGCTCACAGTTGTCTTCAAATTTAGAAATGTAATTTTTTCAGCCAGATGAAAGTTCAAAGCATTTTCAAAGACATGTAATTTTTTCCACAGGATTAACAGCACATCCACTCAACAACTGACCCAATATGTACTATATTCTCTCTTTACAAGGGGTCTGAGGGATTACAAAAACAACAGCAGCAGTTAGTAACGAAACCTTGACTTCTGAAAGAAATACATATAATGCTTGGACCCACTCCAAGTACCTTGTAAAATCCTATTAAAATGATGAATCACTCATAATTTAGACTTGTTTTAGCCATAAAATCCTAAATGCTGCATAAGCACTAAATACTTCTCATCAACTTATTTTGCCTAGTATTTTTCTGCTACTGTTGCTCTACAAATCACAGATTTTTTTAATTGGACATGATCTGAAAGAGCATCTAGTCCAACACCCTCAAAAATGTTTAAATAATTTAGGCAAAATGACGCTAAGTGATTTGCCTAAAATCAAACAATGCCCAAGGATAGAGGAAAACATGATTTAAGTTCAGGCAGTCAGCTAGCAGAAGCAGAGCTGAGGCTAGAAGGCAGCTAGAACCAGGGTCCCATGTCCAACAATCTTCCCAGTACACCAAACAGCAACTCCCACCCTAGCCCCAATACTTGTCTCCAAATACAATGAATGGCTGTGATTGTTGTAGTCTCACAAAATGACCTTTCCAGGCCTTGTCAGGGAGCTCTCTTTACTAAGTGGAATTAGAATCTATAGTATTGTATATAAAATATCCTAATCAAGAAATAATCAACTTGCTGGTGTTCACAAACAGGACTTGAATTTCTCAGGATGTTTTGAAGTGTGTAGAAATCTACAGACAAAATCCTAACTCTAAGCATTTAATAAGAAAATGTTTCATCAAGAGTAGAATAATTTCACATGCATCTCCTTCTTTGAAGCTGCAAAGACGGTGCTCTTCTAGCCGTCGCCCTGGCCAAGCCACTGAACCTGCCATCCTGACCTATGCAATGGCTTTTAATAACTGTTTACAGCCACTGGGTGTAAATATCAAACTGCTTGCTAAATATTTATTACTTCTCCTTTTCACAACATCCCTATTGACAGAGATAAGCAAAGGGATTCAGATTAAGGCCTACATCTACACTGAGCTCAGTAATTTTTTTAAATACCTGCTGAAGCTTAAACTTTTGATTATTATTGAAATGACTATCAATCTGAACTTGAGTTGCCTGCCTTTTTCCTTTCAAAAGATAAACATCGTCATAAGAAACTATTTTACAAAACAACATCATTTATCACACATATCCAAGAAGTTGAGTGGATGCTCAATGAGGCAGCTTCTGAGTCTACGTTATTCATCAATGCATTGCTAGTTCTCAGCCTACTGCCTACGTCATATTACCGAAAATACCTGTGGAAGGGAGGCAGGGAGCGAGGAGTGGAAGTTAGAGAACCAAGATGCAGCTAACAAGTACTCAACCTGTTAGGTTGCAGAGAAACCTAATTTTTGTAAACGACAGAAATTACCATTTAATGTAATTTCCATATGCATCTGTTCCCTGTATTCCCGAATCTTTTATCGTGAGGAAATTTCATTAGTTCAGTTTGCTGACAGGCTAATGGACAGGTTAATCATGACTTTTCAACTATAAAGGCATCATTTTAATAATTGACAATATCATCAATGTAAAATATAATGGCAGATTCACATTAAATTGGCCTAAAACAGTTTTCTTCAATGTGAATTTAATCTCTTTCAATCATCTTCATTCTACAGATTAAGGAACAAACTATGATAGTGGGATTTATTTCTTAAATTTATCCACATTGAATTCACACACATGTACATTTATCTTAAAATTTAAAATATTAATGCTAGCCTGGGCAACATGGCGAAACCCTGTCTTCACTAAAAATACAAAAAAATCGGCCGGGCATGGTGGCTCACACCTGTAATCACAGCACTTTGGGAGGCTGAGGCAGGCAGATCACCTGAGATCAGGAGTTCGAGACCAGCCGGGCCAACACGGTGAAACCCTGTCTCTACTAAAAATACAAAAGTTAGCCAGGCATGGTGGCTGGTGCCCGTAATCCCAGCTACTCAAGAGGCTGAGGCAGGAGACTCACTTGAACCCAAGAGGCAGAGGTTGCAGTGAGCCAAGATCGTCCCATTGCACTCTAGCCTGGGCAACAGAACAAGACTCCGTCTTTTTTAAAAAACAAAAAAAATGAGCTGGGCATGGTGACATATGTCTGTGGTCCCAGCTATCTGGGAGGCTGAGGTAAGAGGATCACTTAAGCCTGGGAGGTCAAGGCTGCAATGAGCTGTGATTGCACCTCTGTACTCCAGCTGGGCAACAAAGTGAGACCTTGTGTCAAAAAAAATTTTTAAATATCCAGAACAAGTGGAGGGGTAGATATAACTAGCCCCGCTACAGCAGAATCAATCAATGCCTCAACTATAATGTCTCTGGTCTCCCTTCAAGCAGAAGCCTTATTATACCGTAAGATAGCACCTGTTAGAAAAGTAACACAAAACACTCCAAAAACATGACTTGTACACATGCAGCTACATCTCTAAAATAGATAAATTTACTGGACTTCTGTATTGTTAATTTGCATTGGAGTAGTTAAACTTCTTAAGAAGAGCATGTAGGAAATTTCACTGAAGGAAATGAAAAACAACTGTAATCATTTTAATTATTTTCAATCAATATTTCTTGTCCATGCTCATTTACTAAAGCAATAAAAAGGAAAGAGCTGAATAAAAAATAGTTCCTACCTCCCAGGGCCTTATAATCTGAACTATTACGCAAGTACACAATTGGCTACAATACAAAGTGAGGTAGGTGCCCTAAATAGAATACTTTTGTGGGTTATAAAGCCTAGCAAATAATCTAAGAGATTACCCTTGACAAGCTTCCTTTCAACAGGCAGAGATAAGGGAAATGGCATTACCTGAAGAGCAAACAGTTGAGCAGAAACTTTAAAAAGTACAATAGAGATAAAACACTTACGCTAGAATACAGGTGCCAGTAAGGTAGTAAGGGAAAGACAAGTCAAGATGGGTGTATTGGGGCATTATTATGGAAGACCTGGGAAAGCTAAAGAGTTGGCTCTTATTTTAGTAGCTGTGAGGAGAACTACATAATTTGGGGCTAAAGAGTGGTACAAAATTACTGTATTCAGCAAATTTAATCTCACTTCAGTGTAACAGATGAACTAGATTCAATCAGACAAGGAGGTGTTACAGTACTCCAGGTACAAAGCAGTGAGGGTCTGAATAAAGGTGGTGGGATGAAGGGATGAAAAGGGAGGTCATATATACATATGGGGAGGTTGTAGTGGTAGAATGTACAGCTTTGCAGATGAGCACAAGTAAGATCAGAGAGAAGAGTTTCAGAGTCTCAGAATGACATTTTGAGCCTGGGTGAGTGGCAGTGCCAATTAATAGAAACCAGGAAATCTGGAGAAAGAACTGGTTTGGGTGGAAGGAAGTAAGGAGTTTCACTTTGGTTGTGCTGCACTGAAGGCGGAAGCAAGGAGATACCCAGGGAGAAACGTCAAGCCAGCAGTTAAAGCTCAGAAGAAAGGTCAGGTTAAGGTTATAAATTTGGGAGCTATCTAAATAACAGAAGGCAAAGCTTGGATTGCATAAGATCACTAAATAAAAAGGGCATACTGGCATAGAAGAGAGGACAAAATTTGAAAATGTGGGCGGCATGGTGGTGGGGGATGGGAGGGAAAGGGGAAGGAAAGTTAGCAATGGACACAGAGAAGAATGGCCAGAAACAGAAGAATTAAAGTCAAGGTTATTCCATTCATTGGAAGTTCACTGGAGCCTGTTATGTGTGAGTATTGTATCTGAGGTAAAATGATGAGTAACAGTATAGTCCCTACTATTAAAATGTGATGTCAAGAAAATCAAGCAAAAAAACCCAAAAACATACACACATGAAAAATGACATAATTACAGCCATAGATACAGAGCTGTCACAATAAAAAAGAATATTATGAACAACTTTATGCCAATATTTGAAAATTTATATATGGGTAATATTCTAGAGAAACAGACATTATCAAATTTACATATGGGTAATATTCTAAAGAAAAGTATGTCACCAAAATTATCTCAAGTTAAATTTTAAAAATCCTACGAATTTTTACCTGAGATCCCCTAATAAATAAAAAAAGCCAAACTGTATAATCATGTCAACAGATGCAAACTAGAGAAGAAAAAAACTATTAGCAAACTCCATATAGAAGGAAGCTTTTTCCTTCACCTGATAAAAAGTATTGATAACCCCACTATACATTTTGAGTGGTCTCCAGTCACAACCAACTATACTTCCCTAGTTTGAACTCCTAAGCTTTCCAAAAATCCTAGATTCTGACACTAAATGAAGATCTTCATGTCATTTTTCAAATAGGAAAAAATACATTCTAAATATCTCAGATTTTCTTTACTATTCTATTATGTATGTATCATCTGTGAATCTAATTTTCATAAAAAATTTGTTCAGTCTATCTCCCATCTTGTGGTACTAATTTCCACTAACTTACTCTCTAAATAGATAATCAAGATATTTATCTAAAACTGACTTTTATTAAATTCCTAGAAGCACTTGTACTCTGCCCACAATTCCAGCATGATGGAATTTGAGGAATTCATCCAAGGTCCCATTTTAGAACCTCAATTACATCTTCTTCCTCCGCTTCCTCCTCAGTATTAAAAGCCCCAAGGAATAAGTATTTGTTAGTATACTGTTACATAGCCAGACACTTCATTATTTTTATTTAACAGAACATATAGTATTTATCTTGGGTGTGTATAAGGTATGATTTTGAATAATGGCGAGATAACTTACTGTTCCCATACTCTCAAAAAACGTCTAGCACACTGTGGATCTTCTTAGCACAGTATCTATAATCATCTATTATAGCTTACAGATTCTTTTCCTGACTTTAACTAAATTCAAGACTCCTCGGTTAATAATTATAATTCATGTGATTTTTTTCCCCCAAATATGCTACTTAAAACTATCTCACATGAGTTCACTCAGTTTTTTGCTCACTCATTATCTGCAGCGAGGTTTTTTTCCTGGGATATTTCACTATCCAAAAGAGCTGAAAATTGACTACAGACACCTTCTTTTACACCATTTATTAAAATGTGAAATGAGATTGGTCCCAACTTGGGGACCCACATAATACCCTTTTTCCTCTAAAGAGTGACAGTTCACAACTGATGTTTACTTAACTATATCAATGTGATTCTATGAATAAACATTTCTCCTCCATCCTATGGTAACACAAAAGATTTTATTCCTTTCAGATTAGAACCTTGAAAGACTTTATAAAGCTTATATAAATTATTTTCACTGTTTCTCTTCAACATACTCCATAATCCCCTCAATAACTCCAGTATACCAATCATTCAGGTTTTTGGTTTACAAAACCAAATTCAGTGATTTGTTTTATTCTAAACTCCTGAGTGTTAAAAATATAGCAAGACAAGCTGACCCATGGTTATCTGTAAGTCCTCTACAAACTTTCTTATAATGGGACATTGTCTTAGTTCATTTTGTGTTGCTATAACAAAATACCACAGACTGGGTAATTTATGAAGCAATTTATTTTTCACAATTCTGGAAGCAGGGAAGTCCAATAACAAGATGCTTGGCAACTGATGATGGCCTCTGTGCTGTATGACCCCATGGCGGCAGGTGGAAGGACAAGAGAGCATGAGAGAGCAAGAGACAGCTAAACTCACTTTTTTAACAACCCATTGTTGCAATAACAAACCCACTTCCACAATAATGACATTAATCCAGTCATGAGGGCAGAGCCCTCATGGCTTAATCACCTCTTCATGATCCCTCTTAATACTGTCACAATGGCAATTAAATTTCAACATGAGTTTTACAGAGGACACTGAAACCACGGTAAACATATACCGACAACCCACCTTTATATGAACATGATTGATATAAAGAGCAACAGGTTATACATTTTAGCCAACAACTCCATAACTCTACGTATTAATTCTCTGAAAACTCTTGAGTGAACACCATTTTATCAACTAATTGTACTCATTTGCTAATTAAAACAAGGATATTCTCTTCTTTAAAGTTTTGTCTGCTTCTAATTCTAAAATTTATATAAAGATTCCATCTAAACATATCCCTATTTTTTCATCCCTGAGTATATAACTGACACATGAGTATCAACCAATTTCAATAATTACTAATGAATCTTTATCTAGGTTTCTTGACTTGAGAGCATTTATTTGGGTTCACTTTTTCTTTTTTTCAAAGACAGTCTTGCTGTCACCCAGGCTGAAGTGCAATGACAAGATCATAGCTCACTGCAAGATCGAACTCCTAGGCTCCAGCAATCCCTCGACCTCAGCCTCCAGAGTAGCTAGGACTATAGGCACACACCACCACCCCCAGCTAATTTTTTTTAAGTAGAGATGAAGTCTTGCTATTTTGTCCAGGCTGTTCTCGAACTCCTGGCTCAAGCCTAATCCTCCCAAGGTGTTAGGACTACAGGTGTGAGCCACCACACCCAGTGTGAGTTCACTTTTAATCTTTCCAAGTAACTAACTCTGGTTTTGGCTCACTTAATTTCTAGTTTCTATCTTGCATATTACGCTAACTGGGCAATTTTTTTTTTAAAGGAAGCAATCTTCTACAATTACGCCTTTTTTCAATTTTTCAAAAGATAACAAGGAATTTCTACTCATGGATGTGATTTAATTACTCTTACACTTCATACTTTTTCCTGGATACTCAAAACAGTGTTTTAAAATATATACTAGTATTCAATTATGTTTTATACCCTTTTAATTAATTGAATGTTTATTAAGCATCTACTATGTTCCAGGCAAAGTATTAGGTGTTTAGAATTGATCCCTCTCTCTATCATTAGGTAAGTGCTATTATTTAGTCCTTTTTAAATGAAGAATTTGCGCTCAGAGTGCTGAAAAAAATTGGTCAATGTCCAAAAGTTTATATGGGTCAAGAGACAAAATTAGAATGCAGGTCTTTCTGACTCTAAAAATCAGGCTCTTCCATCATGCACACTGATATTAAAGCTAAGTCCCCACAGACCAAGAAGGTCACAGGCATGTAACAAGATAATTCCAGCACAACATGTAAAGTTCTACCAATTTTCCTAATGCCATTTTGTGTTAGAAAACTTTTCTGAAATTACTTGTGCAATGTTTTCCTATATAAGTTTAAATTAAATTTAGTGCAGTTAAACATTCATTGACTACCTATTATTTTGAATGTTCTATGAGCTGTGCTAAGTGCTCATAGTAAACACCATGTAGTTAAGAAATACATTTCACACCATGAACCAATACATACAACAACTGCAACAAAAAAGTAATTACTGTTACCGCATGTAACATATTGTCATCTTTTCTATTCTCTTCTATTACAGTTTTCTTAACGCTGGTCATGATCCACTAAATTAATTTTACAACCCACTTACAGGTCACACTCCCCAATTTGCCAAACATTGTCCTAAATCAAACAGGTTAACCAACTGAAATCTTGACTTTGCTTCTGATTCAATCTAGTCATCCTGGCAGCAGATAACACCCGTAAGAGCTTATTCTGCTACTACCTTAGTAGTAGTATAACAGATACAGTGCCTCAAACCACCCTACGCTTTAGTACATTCTCATATTTAATGCTGAATTACTTGTGAGAGCTTCAAATTTTTCCTAATTTGAAAATATTAGGTTGTTAGAGCCAAACTATTAATGCAAACTCAAGTTTTACTTTAAAAACATTTCTTTTTGGGCCGGGTGCGGTGGCTCAAGCCTGTAATCCCAGCACTTTGGGAGGCCGAGACGGGTGGATCACGAGGTCAGGAGATCGAGACCATCCTGGCTAACACAGTGAAACCCCGTCTCTACTAAAAAATACAAAAAACTAGCCGGGCGAGGTGGCGGGCGCCTGTAGTCCCAGTTACTTGGGAGGCTGAGGCAGGAGAATGGCCTAAACCCGGGAGGCGGAGCTTGCAGTGAGCCGAGATCCGGCCACTGCACTCCAGCCTGGGCGACAGAGCGAGACTCCGTCTCAAAAAAAAAAAAAAAAAAAAAAAAAAAAAATTTCTTTTTAAAAAAGTAACTATTGCAATCTAGCTTAAAGTCAGAGCACAGTGACAGTCTATCACCATCAACGGAACCTCTTTAGGAAAACCAAATACCTTAAGATATTTGAAGAAACTTAAACTATCCTTAAACATTTGTTTGTTTTTGTTTTTTTGAGACAGGGTCTCCCTCTGTCACCCAGGCTGACGTGCAGTGGCACAATCACCGCTCAATGAAGCCTCAACTTCCCAGGTTCAAATGATCTTCCCACCTCAGCCTCCCAAAGCATTGGGATTAAAGGCGTGTGCCACCACGCCTGGCCAAACATTATGTTTGTAAGCTAACTTTTTATTTAAAAAAAAAAAGTTTTTATCTGGTAAATCTTTTTTAGCGTACTAGATGGAAAGACAGAAGAGACTTTAGAAATCAAAATGACCATATAAACTCATTTCAAAAATGAAAAAAACTAAAGGTTTAGAAAGTTAAGTGATTTGGCCAAAGTCATACACATCTTTAATGGTAAAACTTGGACTAGAACCCTGTTACTTATCTGTCAGTTCAATCTCTTTCCACTACATGACACATTGTCCATACCTTCCAAATATCAATACCAGTAATACCAACGGCCAATCCTGATATCTCCCATATCTAAATTCTAAGATAATTATGGTTTGGCCTATAGGATTTAAGTACGCTTGATTATGTAAGCTTGCGCAGTGTCCTAGAATTGTTTCCTGTATATACATTTTAACTCCCCATTAAGACCTTTAGATATGTCTTATAAATACACTGACCCTTATAAACTGCTAAATATGGTAATATAATTTATCCAATAAAACTACTTGAAAATCAGTTCCATTCTTAATCTCCTTAATTGCATGAGATGAATGCCAAAACCTTAGCTCTGGAATCTATTGGAGTTGTTGTAACTATCAAATGAAACTATTTCTCCTTTAAAAAAAGGAACTGCTCTCCTTATTTGCACAATCTACCTTCTCCCAAGGGTATGACCAAGAAGGTTTCGGTTGTAATTCCAAACCTATTACAGAGCATCACCAATAATATGAAAACCTATGTCATTCTTATCTTTTCTTATATCGTTATGGCATTGTTTGAACTGTATTTATAAAAGTGATTTAAATGGTTATTTTTAAAAATCACCACTATGTAACCATGTGATCTTTTACAATACTAAATCATAAATCTGACTGAATTTTATAACTATTTATTTTGATGTTTTGTTGATGTGGCTTAAGTTATCTCAAAGGAAAAATTCATATTCAACTACAAATAAATGAAAAGTCTGCGCCTTCTCACACAGATTTCCCCGAAGATAGTTCTAAGGTAGAATTCAGGAGTATGCATTCTTCTACTTTAAGGCAGCAGCAAACATTCTCTAGAAAACATATGCTTTGAAAATATGCTTTCTTAGCACAGAATAACTATTCAGATTATCTGAAACTCATACGAAAATGTGAAACATAGTCCTAACCCAATGGGCCAGGGACTAGAGACACCTGGCCTTCATCTTTGAAGAAATTTAACAATACGTTTCTAATCTCCAAGTCTCTTCACAATGGTATCTACTAGGAAAATACTCGTATCTCTTAGATGAACTAATATTAAGAGTTTAATATTAATGATACTTAAAACAAGCATCTACTTAATGCTAAGGAATTCTATGAAAAATATGTTTGCATAATAACAATTTTGAAAAAAACAGCAGAACTTTACTTAAGCAAGACTGGGAAAAGACATTTATTCTTATAGGGCATAGACTGCGAAAAAGCTGATAGTTTATTATTCTCTGAGATGTGAATAGTACCAATATAATGAACTTATTTATGGGAAAAATTAAGACTATCAAAGCCTACTGTAATTAAAGGTGGTTTGGCACAGATGTTGGTCCTCGAAAGTTTGCTCTGTCAGCTGTCTAATCCACTTTGACACTGCCGTAATTAGCACACTCTGTACAATATTGTAAACGCAAATTCAACCAAACCAAGCTATATATGGCGAAATGAAAGCTGATCAAGTTATCAAATGTAGTTCTATCTCTCTTACTATGTTGACCATATGGCACATGGCCAGATCAGCCATGCTCATGTATGAAGAACACAGAAGTATATTCAAAACCAGAAGACCGTGCTGACCTAAGCTAATAAAAACACACAAACACCCACCTAAAGGGGAAAACAGATTCTGACTCTGAAACAAAGGAAACAAAGTTAAGAGTCCTTCAAGCCAGAATATCTCCCAAGCACCTTCTAAGACAGATTTCCACTCTTTACTTTGATACTAAGCCTACATGTGCCAGACACTATTCTAGGCACTGAGGATACAGTGTGATCAATAAAATGAGAAGGGTGAAAACTATCCTCATGGAACCTGTATTCTCTTAGACAAGCTTGTCCAGCCCATGGCCCAGGATGGCTTTGAATGTAGCCCAACACAAACTCATAAACTTTTTTCAAATGTCATGAGATTTTTTTGCTGTTTTTCTTTTCTTCTTCTTTTTTTTTTTTTCCTCATCAGCTATCGTGTTAGCACAGTTTATGTGTGGCCCAAGACAATTCTTCTTTCAATGTGGCCCAGGGAAGCCAAAAGACTGGACACCCCTGCTCTAAGAGATGCAAATAGTTTCCTGTTACCTACAAATTCCAAAATACTGCCTGAAGCCCTCAGCTAAGACAGCTTTTAAGGCCATGTCCAAATTTCAAAAGAAATGTTAAAATTCATTAGTATATCTGTTATGGACATGCTGAACAGCTAAAGACAGAATAGGAACTTAAATTTGCCATCCTCATTCTAGGAAATCATTTTTTCATACTTCTACTTATATATTACATAAAACTTAATCTAATAAAGTTTTACACTAATCTCTTTCATGATTCTGAATGGGACTAAATGGTTATCTCCAGTAGAAGTAGAGGGATACTACATTTAAATGGAACTATTGTCTATACAAAGGCTACACAAGTATTTTCATAGTTTTCCGATTAAACATGCAATTATAATAATAATTTTTACCTCCCATCTTAGAATTTAGAAGGACTATGGGGAGATGATTTTACAATCCATATCTCCCTTATAAAAAGTTGATCACAACCAGGTTCAGCGGCTCATGCCCATAATCCCAACACTAGGAAGCCGAGGCAGGCATATGGCCTGAGTCCAGGAGTTCAAGACCAGCCTGGGCAACACTGTGAGACCCAATGTCTGTAAATGATACAAAAAAAAAGAGTTGATTGCTTTTTTCTTCCCAATAAATATCCCTGCAGCAAAAACAAGTAAAATCACTCCACTAGTCATTCTACAGCAGGACAGGCACATAGCTCTAAGAGCCGTATTCCTAAGGAATCATGAATTATGATAAATTGTTATAGAAACTATTGAACCAACGATTTTAAAAAAGGACAAGTGGAGAATAAAGGCTAGAAAGTTTCAAACACTACATATTTTAATTCTAAAGGTGTGTTTAACAGTTACAAATAAATCTTTTTTCCTAAAAAGCAAGCAGATCACAAATTCCTGATATTCCTGATTAACCCTTTAAAACTAGTAAACATCCCTAAAAGCAGAATGCTTTTCCTATTAGTTGACTGCTACCCAGACTGATGACATAAAAACCACAGCAGAGGAGAAGTAACTTCACCCTACAACACTGCCATAATGCTTTGACAGTATGTACACTGCCATAATGCTTTACCTCAAAAGGTATTTTCACATTCATTCTGTCATTTAGCTACCAAAATATTTGATGGCATGACTAAAAAGACTAGTTGTTTTTACATAACAGGGAACATCATTAATCTAGATTAAAGTCATCTTTTCTTGGCCTTCTCCCTGCATTTCGTGTCTCATAATCTGTTTCCTGTTAAGAGTTATTATATATGGTTATTTTCCCTAATATAGTTCTTTGAGGGTAGCTTCTACGTTTGATAAATCTTTGTTTCCTCCACTACCCATACATGAAGGTAGCAGTTTAACAAATGCTTGCTCAATGGGAGTTCCCTCTGCTTGAAACATACTCCTCCCACATTATTTTAGCTATCAAATTCTAGTCTTCAAAATTTATTTGAAATGTCCCCCTCTACCAGGGTGCAAAAGCAACACACAAAAATCAGTTGTGTCTCTATATGCCAGCAATGAACAATCCAAAAAAAATTAAGAAAACAATTCCATTTACCATAGCATCCAAAAGAATAAAATACCTAGGAATCAATTTAGCCGAAGAAGCAAAAGATTTTTTTTTCTTTTCTTTTCTTTTTTTAACACTGAAAACTACAAAACACGGCTGGCCAGAGTGCAGTAGTGTTTACAACTAACTGATCACAACCGTTTACAGATTTATTTGTTTCTCCTCCACTCTCACTGCTTTACTTGACTAGTCTTAAAAAGGGATCACACCTGTAATCCAAGCACTTTGGGAGGCCAAGGCGAGTGGATCACCAGAAGTCAGGAGTTCAATACCAGCCTGGGCAACATGGTAAAATCCCATCTCTACTAAAAATACAAAAATTAGCTGGGCATGGTGGCGTCCACCAGTGATCCCAGCTACTCAGGAGCCTGAGGCAGGAGAATCGCATGCACCTGGGAGGCGGAGGTTGCAGTGAGCCGAGATCATGCCATTGCACTCCAGCCTGGGTGACAGAGCGAGACTCACTCTCAAAAAAAAAAAAACAAAACAAAACAGAACAACAACAACAACAACAAAACCTTACAAAACACTCCTAAAGGAATTAAAGACTTAAATAAATGGGAAATTATCCTCTGTTCATGCATTAGAAGACTTAATAAATACTGTTAAGATGGTAATAATACCCAAAGTGATCTAAAGATTAGATGCAAATCATTTCAATGACCTTTTTAACAGAAATGGAGAGCCAACCAACCCTCAAATTCATATGAAAATATAAGAGGCCCTGAATAGCCAAAACAATATTGAAAAAGAAGAACAAAGTTGAAGGACTCACATTTCTTGCTTTCAAAATCTACTACAAAGCTATCATAATAAAAACAGTGTGGTACTGGCATAAGGACACATATAAAAATCAGTGGAATTTAATGCAGAGTCCAGAAATACATACCTATGGCAAACTAATTTTCAACAATGATGTCAAGAGCATTCAGTGGGGCAACAATGGTCTATTCAACATGTGATGCTGGGACAACAGGATATCCACATGCAAAAAAATGAAATTGATCCCCCCACCTCATTCTATATATAAAAAATTAATTTAAAATAGCTAAACCACCAAAATGTAAAAACTAAAACCATAAAATTCTCAGAAGAAAATACAGCAGGCCAAATCTTTATAACCCTGACTTGGCACTGAAAGCAAAAGCAAACGAAAATGGATAAATCGAGCTTTATCAAAATTTAAAGTATGTGTGCCTCAAGGGACATTATGAAGAAAATGAAAAGACGACATATAGCATTGGAGAAAAATATATGTATATCATAGTTGATAAGGGTCTAGTATCTAAAATAAAGAACTACTGCAACTCAGCAACATAAATAGAAACCGATTAAAAAATGAGTAAAGGACTTGAACAGACATTTCTCTAGAGGACATGCAAATAGCCAATAAGCTCATGAAAGATGTCAACATCATTGGTCACTAGGGAAATTTAAATCAAAACTGCAACGAGATAACCACTTTACACTTCCTAGGATGGCTGTATTACAATTTTTGAAAAAAAAAGTGCTATTAACAAGTGTTGGTGAGGATGTAGAGAAATTAGAAAACTCATACATTGCTGAATATAAAATGGTGCACCCACTGTGGGAAACAGTGTGGCATTTCCTCAAGAAGTTAAACACAGAATTACCATATAACCCAGCAATTCCACTCCTAGGTATAAACCCAAAACTGTAGATAGATAGTCAAACAAATACATGTACACACGCTGATAGCTGTTCAAAAGAGCCAAAAGGTAGCAACAGCCCAAATATCTATCAGTGAATGAACAGGTAAGCAAACTGTGGTATATCCATACAATGGAATATTATTCAGACATAGAAAGGAATAAAGAACTGATAATATGCTACAACATAAATGCACCTAGAAAATTTGCGCTAAGAAAAAGAAACAAGGTACAATAGAATATGATACTATTCATATGAAATATCCAGAATAGGTAAATTCATAGACAACATGCAGATTAGTGGTAGCCAGGGACTCTTGAAGGGAAAATTATAAAGAAAAACTGTTAAATGGATACTAGGTTTCCTTTTGCCGTAATAAAATGTTTAGGAACTAGAGAGAGGTGGTGGTTACAAAATATTATGCATGTACTAAATTCCTATGAATTGTTTGCTTTATATTCTATGTTATTTAATTCTATATTATTAACTCAACTTCACCTCAATTTTTTAAATATCCTCTTTGTCTTAGACTCCTTAATAGAGATTTATACCCTCCTGTACTGGCCTGCAAAAGGACAAATTCTTTTCTCCTAATCAATACTGAGGTAATCACTCTACATTTTACTTGCATTTCAAATATATACACCCTGCCCTAAAATTTTACTTTGAAGGTGGATCATTTCATCTTGCCTAATTCTGCAGTGCCTGCCTATCCCAGTTCCATCTTCAATTATTTCTCTGTCTCTTCCTAGGCTCTAAGTTTTGCTGCAATCCCTTAGGAAAGAGAAACAGACACAAAAACTTTGACACAAGTATTCTGAAGTTATCGCTACTCCGAATTAACTATAACAAATGCAGTATTTTTTATTTATAGAAGCCCATACTAATTAAGCTAATTTATAAGTAATCAAGCAAATTTTAGTACATTTTAAATGCCTCCAAAATCAAATCAGGATCAATGAGCAAATCAAAGAGCCTAACATAAAACTGTAGTAAACAGCAAGAAAACCGTTGATTTGCCCCTTTTAGCCATATGTTTAGTTTTCAGACAAGCTAGTCATTATCTGAGAATTTAGCACATATTTTTCTGGAACATTTTAATGAAAATTCACTATTTATACCTTCATCACCTTTCAAGTTAGTGAAGTCCCAAGACAAAACAACACATAAATTAAATGCTGTTCTACAAGTCTTAACTATGAATTTAATTAGCAGTACAAACAGAACTCTTATACTTAAAGGGTAGTTAATTACAGCACAGGAGATTTTAAAAGAGGTCACTGGAGGATTTTATGTTCATGGTTATTTCATCCCACCAAGAGAGTTTCTTGCAATACACCTGTTTAAAAGCCAGAGTTATCACAAAACCATTCATTTCCACATAAACAGAAGACTATGATATATCTGTCATTTCAAATGTTATTTGTAGGCCGGGTGCGGTGGTTCATGCTTGTAATCCCAGCACTTTGGGAGGCTGAGGTGGGCAGATCACCTGAGGTCAGAAGTTAGAGACCAGCCTGGCCAACATGGTGAAACCACGTCTGTACTAAAAATACAAAAATTAGCCAGGCGTGGTGGCCCATGCCTGTAATCCCAGCTACTCGGGAGGCTGAGGCAGGAGAATCACTTGAATCTGGGAGGAGGTGGTTACAGTGGGCCAAGATCATGCCACTGCACTCCAGCCTGGGTAACAGAGTGAGCAGAAACTCCACATCTCAAAAAAAAAAAAAAAAAAAAAAAATGTTATCTGTAAAATACTGATCTCATTGTGGCCTCTGGTCAAACACACTGCTTAACGGCAAAAGCTGTTTTTTTAAAAGGCCAAATCAAAAATCAAATTTAAAAATTAAGATAAAATTAAAATTCTGTGCCCATATCCACCATTGCTAATAACTTTGCATTGTTAAATAAAATGGACCTGATCTTAATCTCTCATCATTTTACAATACTAGCTTCTTCAAAAAAAAATTGTCTCTACAGAGCAAACATTGACAACAAAAATTTTAGCTTTATGAAAATGATTGAGGGCTCTGTGCAGTGACTCTTACCTGTAATCCCAGCACTTTGGGTGGCAAAGGTGAGCAGATTACTGGAGATCAGGAATTTGACAACAGCCTGACCAACACGGTGAAACCCCATCTCTACTAAAAATACAAAAAATTAGCCAGGCGTGATTGTGGGTTCCTGTAATCCCAGCTACTCCTCCCGGGAGGCTGAGGCAGGAGAATCACTTGAACCCAGGAGGCTCACTTCAGTGGGCTGAGATCATACCACTGCACTCCAGTCTGAGTGACAAGAACAAAATTCCATCTCAAAAAAAAAAAAGAAAAAGAAAAAAAAGATTGAATGAAAAAAATACATGTATGAAATATTAATTCATTTTAGATGTTTACATATTCTAACTCTTTAATATGAGTGAAAATGAGGACATTTTGAAATATATTATCTCCTACCATTATTCAAAAGGAGTATGTTGTCTTCAGCTTTCCCTAAAAATCTATTTTTACAGAACTTAGAACCAACCTGTTCCATTAATAGAGAAATCTGAAATAATCCAATTATATGTAAACACATTTCTAAATGTCCAAAATGGAATGCCAATACTTATGATGTCCAATCATTTATCTAAATGGGCTAAATATTTTAAGTCTATTCAGAGACAGTTTAACAGTGAAGTAGGGGTTAACTGTAATCAGAAACCTAGTACTCCTTAGGAAGGATCAAGAGGAAATGGTAACTTTTGGAAAATCCCAAATATTTTAAACACAGGAACATATCTAGTTTTGACAAGCCGTATGGCTGTGGTATAAATGCTTCCATCTTCAGTAGCTGTTAAAACAAGCAGTCCTTTACAATTTTGACAGAGAACAGAATTCATTTCCTCTTTACAGCTGCATTGTTTCAAAGTCCGTTAAACATCAGTGTGACAGGACTGATTTTTTGGGGCATAGATATTTACTGTATTGCACTAAAGGACCTAATTTTAAAATAAATAAGGAAAATATGTGTTTATGTGAGCAAAGGGGAGAATATGGAAAGGCAAAGTCAAACAATAGAGGGAAAACAAGAAAAAAGGATAATAAAAACCGCATGTCTACATTAATGCATATAGACATATTTAGATGGACTTTTTAAAAACCTTTTTCCATATAGTATAAAATCAATGCTCAGAACAATTCATCAAAGAATAATTGATAAATTAAAAGACAGGCCAAAAACTGGGAGAAAATACTCACAAATCGCGTATTTGATAAAAGACTTCTGATCAGAAAATATAAGGAACTCTCAAAACTCAATAAAAAAAGGTTTTTTTAATGTGCAAAAGATTTTAGCAGATATACAGATGGCAGATAAGCTCACAAAAGCAAGCTCAATATCATTAGTTATCAAGAAAACAAAACTCACAATTATATATCCCACTATACACCTATCAGAATGGTTAAAAGAAGAAAAAACTTGGCAATATCAAGTGCTGGTGAGGTTGCAGAGCAACTGAAATTCTTACACCCTGCTGGTGGGAATGCACAATGGCATAGCTACTTTGGAAAACTATCTGGCAGTTTCTTATAGTTTATGTTTAACAAGTTAAGTTTACAAGTAAATAAGCTTGCTGAGTACAGTGGCTCACACCTGAAATCCTAGCACCTTGGGAGGCCAAGGTGGGAGGATTGTTTAAGCCCAGGAATTTGAGGCCAGCCTGGGCAACATGGCAAAACCCCATCGCTACAAAAGAAACCCACGAAAATTAGTCAGGCATAGTGATGCATGCTTAGAGTCCCAGCTACTTGGGAGGGCTGAGGTGGGAGCATTACCTGAGCCCGGGGAGGTAGAGGCTGCAGTGAGCTGTGATCCTGCCACTGCATTCCAGCTGTGGGTAACAGAGTAAGACTCTGTCTTTTTAAAAAAATATATATAATAATAAAATAAACAAGTTTAAACTTACCACACAATCTAGTAAGCCCACTCCTAGATATTTACCTATGTGAAATGAAAATTTATATTCATAAATTTGTAGGCAAAAGTTTATAGCAGCTTTATTCATAATTGCTAGAAACTGGAAACAACCCAAACTTCTTTTATATGTGAATAAACTGTGATACAACCACACTATGAAATACTATCAGCAATAAAAAGGAATAAACTACTCATACACCCAATAGCCAGACTCAAAAGACTGTAGGATTGTATTTAATGGCATTTTAGAAAAGGCAAAACTACGGAAAAAGAAAACAGCTCAGTAGTTGCCAGGAACTGAGGGTAGGGTTGGCACTGACCAAAAAGCAGCAGAGTAAAATTTCTGACTATATACACTTGTCTACATACATTAGCCAAAACTTACAGAATTACACATTTAAGAAGATGGATTTGCTGTATGTAAATTAATTTTTTTTAAAAAGCCCTCAATTTAAGGTCAAGAACATGCCGACCATTCTCAAAGAGTGTACGAGAAACAAAACCCCTCTTTATGCTATTATAAAACTGCTATTCCCACAACTTGAATGCTATATGCAACAAAGGTGAGATACAACAATGAAAAAAACCACACAAATAGAGAAGACTCAAAGAATGGCAAAAAAAAAAAAAAAAAAAAAAAAAAAAAAATGCTGAAGAGACAGATTGCTGCTTTATGGGACACAGTCTCCAGTTAGAAAGACAAGAACTGAAAGTAGATGTAACTGAAGTCTCTACAACCAGGAAAAATATGGATAGAGGGAGCATTAGCTTAGTTGTTAATCCCAACACCAAAGACGGGGCTATGGCTTAAAACTTTTGACTTTTGCATTTAGAACTGAAAAAAAAAGGAAATGTCATATCTGAAAGCAAAGCTACAACATTCATTCTTCAAATACAGTAAGTGGAAAGTGGAGAAAAGGAAGAAAAGGTGTATGAAAAAGCATAAAAAAAAATACTTGGGGAAAATGTTTAGTCAACTGTTTAATTTGACAGTAACACCAGCTCTGACTTTTTCAGAAAAATGCAATGTTTTTGAAGAGAAAATGTGGCAAACTGAAAACAGTAAGAAACATAGCGTCAAGGAACCTTGCAGAACTAAATCAGATGATGCGTAATGAAGTCCGTTAATGGTGAAGTGTAAAAATGCTAATAACTGTTATTATTTTAGTGTACTCTGAGCAACGAAAAATGAACATGAGAATTCTTAAGCTAGTATGGTAATCCCACAGATGATTATGGTCACAGGGCCATAAATGGAAAAGACTCAAAACCAAATGCATCCAACACAGTCTCTCTTGACCACTACATTATTCCGTCTCCCAATACTTAAAAAAAACTAGCAAATTTCAGGAGCAAAGTAATATATTCAATAACCACCAGATCAGTTCTATAAAGTAAAAAGGTGTTTTTGGTTTTTTTTTCCAGTCTGTGCACATCAGCATAGGAATTCTGTGGTAGGGATTACTATTTTGTGGTTGCAAGTGTTTCTGCAAGTCCACAAGGGTCTTACAATGGCCGAGTGATCTGGTTAAGAAATTTGGAAAAAATATATTCACTTCAATCCAATGAATTCTTATGAAGTGCCAACTCTTTAGAACACATTATGTCTGGGCTCAGTGGCTCATGTCTGTAATCCCAACATTTTGGGAGGCCAAGGCGGGTGCATCACTTGAATTCAGGTGTTTGAGACCAGCCTGGGCACCATGACGAAACCCTATCTCTACAAAAAAATACAAAAATTAGTTGGGCATGTTGGCACACCTGTAGCCTCAGCTACAAGGGAGGCTGAGGTGGGAGAATAGATTAAGCCTGCGAGGTTGAGACTGTAGTGAGCCATGATCACACCACTGCACTCCAGCCTGGGCAACAGAGTGAGACTCTGTCTCAAAAAAAAAAAAAAAAAAAAAAAAAAAATCCAAACAAACAAACACAACAAAAAAAGGTATGACAACCATAAATAATATGCCCAGAGAAAAAAGTCCTATTCTCATTAAAAACAAGGAATCTACATACAGCCAAAGTTTTCTTCCTTCTCTGATTATCTATGTAGTCTCTAAATCATCTAATTCTGAACCAAATTATAGAGCATACTACTCTTTTTCAGCCTAACCTTCAAATAGACCATAGGTATTCTTTCAGGAGAAAATACTCTCATCTCATTCACTTCTAGAATGTTAATGATTAAAGGTCATATATTCCTATGGTGCCCTTTTCCAATTACAGACATAAATGGTTTATTTTTGTTGTTTTTTCTGCTTGTTTGTTTTTTGACATGGAGTCTCGCTCTGTCGCCCAGGCTGGAGTGCAGTGGCGTGATCTCGGCTCACTGCAAGCTCCACCTCCCAGGTTCCTGCCATTCTCCTGCCTCAGCCTCCTGAGTAGCTGGGACTACAGGCGCCCGCCACCACGCCCGGCTAATTTTTTGTATTTTTAGTAGAGACAGGGTTTCACTGTGTTAGTCAGGATGGTCTCGATCTCCTGACCTCGTGATCCGCTCAACTCGGCCTCCCCAAGTGCTGGGATTACAGGCGTGAGACACCGCGCCCAACCACAGACATAAATGTTTTTTAAATGCCTTATAAGTGTTCCACACTAGAGACATCAATGTTCTTTCTGCCTATAAAAGCCATTGCTGGTGGCAGAAGAACAGAAAACACTGCTCTAAGTTTTCCTTCACAATGAAAAGGGAGAAAAAAGTAAGAGAAAGAAATGAGTAAATATGACAATGAAAGAAGAGGATAAATTTTAAAACACAGAAAGAAGATTATCACCCAGCAAAACCACAGGTGCAAGAAAGCCAGGCCCTTAACAATCACCAGCCCAACAAACACCTTCATTTTAATGATAGAAGGTAGAGGCAGTGAGGGAAAATAATGAAATAAGCAAGAGATGAACATAATTATTAAATCTGCACCTCATGCAACTCAGGGAAAAGAGCTTTAAACAAAAGTTAACAAAGCCATGAACATGTGCTTCTCTTACCAGCATCAAACACTGTTCACTGCCTAGCCTCAAAAGCCACAAGACCAATTTCGGGCACCCAAGCCTGAATCTAGGCCAATTCCAAAGATCCCATGAGAGCCCTCCTATGACCACAAGGTTCTTGTGACCACATTCTAGGGGGAAAAGTAGCACCCCAAAAGTGAAGTATGTGGATTTGAGAAAAGGTCACAAATTGGTGAAAGTACGTTCTCAACTGTTAAAAGACGGGGAAAATACACAGAGCACAGGTTCACAAAGCTTTTCTAGCAGGCTCTGTACAGTATCTAACACAAATAGGTATAAATCTAGGAACTAGTAATATAAAGGCTATTGGCCGGGTGCGGTGGCTCAAGCCTGTAATCCCAGCACTTTGGGAGGCCGAGACGGGCGGATCACGAGGTCAGGAGATCGAGACCATCCTGGGTAACACAGTGAAACCCCGTCTCTACTGAAAAATACAAAACACTAACCGGGCGAGGTGGCGGGCGCCTGTAGTTCCAGCTACGCGGGAGGCTGAGGCAGGAGAATGGCGTGAACCCAGGAGGCGGAGCTTGCAGTGAGCTGAGATCTGGCCACTGCACTCCAGCCTGGGTGACAGAGCGAGACTCCGTCTCAAAAAAAAAAAAAAACAATAAAGGCTATTAAATGTTTCCATGTGAACTGGCTTTAATATGCCTTACTCACAACTTGGTAAGACCAAAATATTTAATCTAATACTCAGGGGCTTTGGGGGGGGAGAAGAATTTTTATATATATATTATATATATGTTTATATATAATATATATTTTAATATGTATCATTTTTAAATATATTTATTTTTAAATATATATTTTAAATATATTTTTAAATATATATTTTAAATATATTTAAAATATATATATTTAAATATGTATGTATCATTTTTTAAATCATTTGTAAACCTCAAATTTACAAATTATATCTTTTGATATAAAAGGTTTTCTTTATTTCTTTGGCTTTTTCCCTAAGAATTCAATGGAGAATTATATATCCATTGCCGGCAGAAGTATTTCCCTATAATATTAAGAAAACCATTGTATAAAATTAAGCAGCCACTGGCTTTTTTAAAAAAAAAAAAAAAAGGTTACTTGGAAGCTTGGAGTGCTTACTGAATGCTTACTGTTCTAGAATTCGGATTTTAGGCAAAGATGGGATCTCAGAACTCCAGTAGCCACGGTTCACACACTTTGGCAGCATATCATCCAAACTCTGACCTCGTAGCTCTGAAATAAAACACACCTTTTACCCCTAGATGTGCTAAAGGTTCATAAAAGCAGAAGATTCATACAGAATAATAGTGGCCAATGAGGATACTCTCATCATCCACAGCAACCTGTTCCTGACACAGCACAGCAGAAATCTTCTACAGTTCTCCTAAAGGACGATAATAGCAACTCAATCATGTCTGACTTTACATATGACCTTCAAAACACCCTACCAGGCCTTGGGGGAGGAAAAATTCTTGTTTTAGAAATAAATACGAGTTACTAGTAGCCCAGATTTTCCTTTCAACCATAGCTATCTCCTTTAGTACAAACTCCTGAGACCATTCTTCTCATTTCCCTATTCTATAACGCTGACCTTGTTTAAGCTTGCATTTCATGAAAAGACACTGAATACTGTTTTGAAATAAATTCAAAATAACAGCATTTGTGAGATTAACGTGAAAACTTTTGTGCCAATTTCTGAAGCTCTGTGGGAATAACAGTATTAAGTACTATTTTTTTTTCCTTTTTTCCTCAGGAGGTGGACTGCATTTCCAGATACAGTGAAAAGACTACCAACAGAGTAATAGTTACACCAATAACATATATAAATAGGACTGCTGAGAGTATAACATAGATTTTGCAGTTACTGAACAGAGGAACCAATAATCACAGTACTCCAGCTTTTAGTAAAAACCAGTTCACAGGTACAAACAGTTTCAATTTAAATGTTTGATCATCAGTTTCCATGTATTAAGTAGAACTATTCAAAGTGTCTGAAAATTCTCTTAGTAAAATAATTACATATCTAAGTGCTAAGGATTTTTAAAGCTATTCCTTTAAAAAGAATCAAAGTGAAAACCATCACAAAGATCCTACTAAAATAAAAATAACACAGATAAACAGTAAGACTTCTCCAAGCCATACCATGATTTCAAGATACTATTAATCAAAATCAACATTTCTATGACTCAGTATTATCAATTATAAATGATAATCTTTTACAAATTATTTCTAGCCCTAAAATTCTATGACTTAATTATGTGTCTTTTTTAGGTTTCAATATGTGTAAAATACTGTTACATAGAAGTAGACACTGTAGGAATGAATTCAACATAAGACTCAGAAGTAGAAGATGCAGGCCTCTGCTCTCAGGAAATTTCCAAATGAAGACTAGGACGTGAGACAAATAATATAAGAGTTTAGAAATCTTAGAAGACAATGCACAGCTTTTATGCCCAATGCTTCAACAACTTCAAAACCTGACATACAAGTGTGCTGGCTTGGTTTGGAAAGTTAAACGTGGCTTATTCTTCTATGCTGTAAAGCATATACAGGACGTGGACAGAAAGAAAGAAAAAGAGTATCACAAGTGCTGCTAGAGACGTCTGGCTGAAGTGCAAGGCCGCATAGGGAAATATTGGAGATGGGGCTATAAAATACACTAGGCCAGGACTTTAACCAAGAGGCAATTTATAAGACATGGAAAAGTTGAGGGAGGAATGAAAGCAGAGTTTTAGAAAACTTAATCTCAAAGGGGAATAATGGATAGATTATAGATAAGAGACCAAAAAAGCAAAATGGTGCACAATTAAATGAGGTAGAGACAGTCATTATTTAGTTTTTCAAGTCAAAATCTGCTACTGAGACCAAAGTAACTGGTTATCTATATCAATGAAATTCTCCAACCCTTCACTTTATTTTTCTTATAAAACAGCTTAAGTATAGGTTAGACTGTTTATTAAAATCTTTCACTGTATTTCTAAAGTGTCACATAACAAACTATATTTATATAAAAATCCACTTTAATTTAGAAAATTAGGACAGTATTACTGGTCCTAAGCCTTTCAAAAGGAAATTAATGCTGCTGCACAGTTTCATTAATTCTGTTGGGCCATAAGGGTGCTGATTGGGTACTGACAGAAACCATTTATTGGTCAATGTAACCCCTCCCAAAACTGCACAACTTATTCCGTCACTCCCTGTGGGAAAGTCTGGCTGCTTATGTACTCTGTAATAAATCTATCCTACAAAAACAAAATTAGCATCTCTGATATAATGGCTACTAAAATATTAATAGTTATTAAATGTTTTCCAAAAATAACATTAAAGTCTCAAAAAAAGAAAAAAAAGGGATAATTCCATTTCTGTCCCATTAACTACTTCATTATACATTTACCCATTTCTTTAAATTTAACAGGATGCCTAAAATAACAAACTTGAGCAACATTTTAAATGCTTTGTGATTTTCTATCCATTATCAAAATGAATAGACTTCACTTGAAACTCAGTTCATTTTACACATTGACGTAGTCTAAAAAATTCCACACAAATTCAATTTTGGTAACTCAAGTAGTTTAAACATACGAAACATTTGGAAGATGTCCATTTAAGGAAGTCTGTAGTACAACTGGTTCTTTTATAAAATTGAGAGACACCAATATAAAGTGAATAAATATCCCTGATTAATCTGGCTTTCTAAGTTTGGATTTTAGATTTTCTTAAAGTGTATTCTTTTTAGATGGTGCTATAAAAATTGGCTTATAATGAAATTACTCCCATCATAATAGACCAGAGAAATGTAATATATTGCAACTCAGTTTTCTGATTAGTGAGGCATAGACCCAATTAGCCACAATGAGTTCACTGTGTCTTGCTCCCTGGCAGCATGAGGCAGCTTTAAAGATCGAGCAGAAGGCACACTTTACTATCATCCTTCAATTTAGATCCTACTTCTGCCAATGATTAATTTGAGATATCACCAACCAATCCAAATAGTCAATGTATGTGTTTTGGGGGGCTGACAGGGGATGCTATTACCTACTTCCTAGTAATACTGTCAGGTTTTCACAAGACAACCTGAGTCAAGCTCTGGGCACATAGATTTTTCTGTCCCAGGTCCATTATACCTTCTGTGCTTGCCTAAGGAGTAAGACAAGAAGCTACAAAGTACTAAAGGCAGAATAGTGCCTCATTAATCTTTTTTTCTTATTTCAGGATTATAAACTGAGTATTTTATTTTTTGAGACAGGGTTTCATTCTGTCATCCAGGCTGGAGTGCAGTGGTGCAGCCTTAACCGTCTGGGCTCAAGCAATACTCCCACCTCAGCCTCTGGAGGAGCTGAAACCACAGGGGTGTGCCACCACAAAGGGCTACTTTTTTCATTTTTTTTGTATGGGCAAGGTCAGGCCATCTTGCCCAGGCTGGTCTCAAACTCCTGGGCTCAAGCTATCCACCTGCCTCAGTCTCCCAAAAAGCTGCGATTACAGCTGTGACAGCTGTGAACAACTGTGCCCAGTCTTTAAACTGAATATTTAAAAACACACAACGAAAAGGCGAGCGCAATTAAGAGAAAACACACAAATGACGAATATTATGTCAAAAAAAATGTCAGGCTTCCTTTCATGGAGCTCTCTAGAAATTATTTCCCACCTATATGAGAAAAGTATATTTTAAATAGTAACAATTATGAAATAAAAACTTTTATTGTACTTCCATAAGTACATATCCTATGTCAAAAAAAAAAATCTTACTTTTTCTTGACACATTTATTTCCTTTCCATCACGGGTTTGTGGCAGCTAAAAGGACCCAGGCAGTAGGAAAATCAGCACACTGGGTCTTATTTATTTATTCCATGTTCTTCCTAATGCCACCATTTAACTATGACTGTGTCTCAGCCATGACTGCTTTACCTGGATATATTCTAAGAATACTTCATATGCCAAAAGATCAACTCTTCTGGAAAAAAAAAATCTAAACCTATGTAAGAAAAATAATGAATTTAAGATGAACACATCTGTTTCTTCCACGTATGTTATTTATTCCTTATTTCGAAAAACAAAAATACTTTTGTGAACAGGTGAGAAAAGGAAAAAAAAGAGAAGGAAAGGAATACCCTAAGGAATAGAAGCTACAATTAGAAGAATGATAGAAAGAATACACAGGACATTAGTCAAACAATTAAAGAATATTTACCAGGAATAAACGGTGTGTGAATCAACTTCTTAGAATTCTAGACTAGTGATATAAAATTAAAGAAAACGCTAAGTAAACCCACATATCCTTTGTTGTGCTGGGCAGTAATGATACATATGTGTTTAAATTAAGCTACCTTAAAAAATAAAGGTAACCAGTCGGATGCGTAATCCCAGCACTTTGGGAGGCTGAGGGGGCAGATCACGAGGTCAGGAGATCGAGACCATCCTGGCTAACATGGTGAAACACCGTCTCTACTAAAAATACATAAAATTAGCTGGGCGTGGTGGCAGGCGCCTGTAGTCCCAGCTACTCTGAAGGCTGAGGCAGGAGAATGGTGTGAACTTGGGAGGCACAGCTTGCAGTGAGCCAAGATCGCGTCACTGCACTCCAGCCTGGGCGACAGAGCGAGACTCTGTCTCAAAAAAAATAAATAAATAAAAATATAGGTAACTACAACAATGTAAATGTACACTTGAAAATGGTTAAGGTAGTAAATTCTGAAATGTCTTTTCCTACCACAATAAAAGAATACAAAATAAAATAAAGGTCAGAATGGCCCAGAACAATCTAGAATTCTTATACTTAACACAGAGACATCAAATTTTTAAGATTTCTTATTTAACCTATATATAGCCTGATTTTATGAAAAAAATGGACAAGCAATTTCACTTACAAAGATACTAAAAAGTTTTAAGTGATTTATAGATATTCCTAATATTCTGATATAGAATATTTTACTATTGGCTAGCAATGAAAACTTTGATCTTATGAACACGAATCTACAGTTTTGTTGTTGTTGTTTAACGACATAAACAAATGTACTACGTGGGCAAACACTTCAGTCCCAAGAAGACATAAGAACACTACTGCAGCTTTTAAAATACACTTATAGCAACAGTTTCCTCAAAACTCTGATAAGAAAATTTCTTATCACTTCTAGCCTGCATCACAGGGATCTCTGAAGAGAGCTATTTTAAAAACTGTAAGTTTTTTTAAAGTGCATTATTAGATAATATAACAAAGTAGGTTCATTTGATGTTTAATAAGTAAAATCCATTAGTTTAAAAACTAACAAATATTCACAAATCTACACTGCATATCTTTATAATTTAACTCTAAAGTATGAAGGAAAAAATGTTATTAGGCTAAAAATCATGTTAACCATACATGGATTTGGGCAAGGAAAAGTGGAAAAGTTAGTGAGCTGGATACTGAGTTAATAAAGAAAGAAAACAGGAACAAAACACAAAAAGCCCAGACATAAAATACATTCATTTTGAAACCCTACAGACAAAAACCAAAAATTCCAAGCAGGTTTTAAAACATTATTTCTGGAAACCAAATTCTGTTCTAAAACTCTAAAAGAGCTCAAAGGTCATCCACTCATACAAAAATCACTACTAAAGCTCTCTTAGTTATCGGAGAAGAGGGAAAAGGAATATAACGCTTAGTACAGAAATTAGAATTTAATGCTTTAGCATGTTCAGAAGCGCTGAGATTAGCTGGGGGTTATGCAAACTGAGCACACACAGCCAGCTTCCAAAGAAGCAATTAACAAGTAGAAACCAACCCTCCTCCCACAACCCGAAATCCTACTCTTTTCAGAGAAGTGCACAAATGCTCGTTTCAAATCATTTTATGATTCAGCCTAGGTCATACTGTGTGGCTAGGAAGTAGGGGAACAGCAGAATTCATACACTTCTCAAAGGCACCCTTCCATCATTTAAATAAAGCATAGCTATACCAAAGCTTATTTTTCATGAAATATACTGATATGTATAAATGTGTACAATCTGCTATGTTTTAACACACAGGTAACAAATGTATACTATTAACACAATATGATGAACATTTATTTCTACCATTCCAAAAAGTGCCCTCATGACCCTTTACAGTTAACTCCCCACCCCATCCCAAGCAACCATTTGTCTGATTTCTATCACTACAGCTTAGTTTGTCCTGTTCTCAAGATTCATATGAAAGGAAACATACAATATAGGTCTGGCTTCTTTTATTTAGCATAATATTTTTGAGACTCATCCATATAGTGTTATCACTAGTTTGTTGTTTTTTATTGCTAAATAGTATCCCATTGTATGAATAATACACTGTATTCAACCATTTACTCTACCCATGGACATTTGAGGTTTTATCCAGTTTGAGAATATTATCAATAAAGCTACTAGGAACATTCATGTAAAAAGTCCTTGTGGACATGTGCTTACATTCCTATAAGATTAATGCTTAGGAATATGGTAAGTATACTTTACACTTTACAAGACACTTTCTAAAAAACTGCCAACCTGTTTTCCAAAGAACACCTCAACCAGCAAAGAATGAGATCTAATTTGCTTCATAGTCTCCCCTGCACTTGGTATTCTCATATTTTTCTTCAAGTTTAGCTACTCCATCTTATTGTGGTTTTAATTTGCATTTCCCTGATGGTTTATGGTGTTGAACATCTTTTCTTGTACTTTCAATTTTTTGTGAAGCATCTGTCCAAGTCTTTTGAACATTTTAAAAATTAGGTTATTTAAGTTATAAGAGTCCTTTATATATTCTAGATACAAGACTTTTGTGTTACAAATACTTTGTCCCAATATGTGGCTTACCTTTTCATTTTCTTAACAGCTCCTTTAGAACAGCACACAGCTTTATTTTTTATAAAATCCAATTTATCATTTTTTTCTTTTACACTTAGTACTTTTTTGTGTTCTAAGAAATCCTTGCCTAACCAAAGTTGATATTCTCTTGTGCTAAGTTTACTTTTAAAACTTTATAGTTTTAGCCTTTCTATTTAGGCCTATGAGCCATCTCAAATTAATTTTTATGTATTTTATGAGGGAAAGGTCAAGTAGACAAGGTTCATTTTTTCCCATACCAATATCCAGTTGTTTTAACATCATTTGTTGACTAAAAAACAATCTGTGGGTCTATTTGAGGGCTATATACTGCTTCATGGATATATATGTCTATCATTATGGCAAGACCACAATGCTTTGATTCTTGAAGATTTTATAATAAATCTTGAAATTGAAGAGTATAAAAGTTCCAACTTTATTCTTCATTTTCAAAACAAATTCTGGGTATCCTAAGTCTTTGCACTTTCATATGAATTTTAGTTCTAGCCTGTCAATTTCTATAATTTTTCACTCACTGCTGAGTGGGGAAAAAAAGTAGTGCCAAAAACAACACTGAAAATATAATCCCCTTGTCAAAATAGAATGAATTGAAATATATATATAATCCCATTTTCATTAAATCAAGCCTATATTGAAAGGGACATGCATTGGTCAGGTATGGTGGGTCACACCTGTAATCCCAGCACTTCAGAAGACTGAGGTGGGCAGATCACCTGAGTTGAGGAGTTAAGAGACCAGCGTGGCCAACATGGTGAAATCCTGTCTCTACTAAAAATACAAATATTAGCCAGGCGTAGTGGCACATGCCTGTAATCTCAGCTACTCGGGAGGCTGAGACAGGAGAATTGCTTGAAGCCAGGCGGCAGAGGTGGCAATGAGCTGAGATCAAGCCACGGCACTCCAGCCTGGGCAACAGAGCGAGACTCCATCTCCAAAAAAAGAGAAACGGACACACACAAAAGAAAATGAGGGCAGGTGCTGTGGCTCACGCTTATAATCCCAACACTTTGGGAAGCCAAGGCAGGAGGATCACTTGAGCCCTTAAGTTCAAGACCAGCCTGGGAAACAAATTCAGACCCCATCTCTACAAAAAATTTAAAAATTAGCTGGGGCAGTGGTGCGCGCCTATACTCCCAGCTATTCAGGAGGCTGAGGTGGAAGATCTCTTGAGCACAGGAGGTTAAGGCTGCAGTGAGCTATGATCGTGCTACTGTACTCCAGCCTGGGCAGACAGAGAAAGATGCTGTCTCTTTAAAAAAAAAAAAAAAAAAAAAGAAGAAAAGTGAAAGCATATATGCCAATAAGTTAAAAAAAAAAAAAAACAGTCTTTCTAAAAGATGAGATTACAGAAAATTAAGTTTTCCTTTTTACTTACCTATATTTTCCAATGTTTCTTTAATAAACAATTTCATAAGGAAAACAATTATATATAATAAACAAATCTATTGAATAACAAGTAGAAAAACAGCTCAGTCACCCTATGTCTGCATTTTTAACATCGCATATCATCTGTAAAGCAAAAAAAAGATATCAATAAACTGCAAACTATTAACTCTCATCGGGGGAGAGTGATTATTGCAAGAAGAGTGAAGACTTTCACTTTTTATTTTATATACATCTATTAATGTTTGGATGTTCTATTATAATGAACATATTTTAGGTATTTAAGAAAAACTATTCATCAATAAAAGTAAAGTACATGTGCATACGCGTGTACATGTGCTATTAGTTGAACTGATGCAATAATGAAAAGATCATCCTAGAGGAAGGTTACCCAACTCTGTATGCCAAAAATGCCAACTGTCTGTCACTTGAATTCTAAGTTGAAGAAAAGCCTTTGCTTGGCTAGAAATTTGCAGTGGCATCAGGTGAGATGGCTGTTTCAGGAAACTCAAAAAGGATTCATCATGTGTCCTTGGGAATCAGAAGGAAACAGAATATGCTGCTTCAGTAAACCCCAAACATAGAGAGAAATTAAAATCGAGGGCAAAAATAATGAGACGTAAAAGAAAAAGGCTGTATTTTAACATGTTTGTGATAAAATTGTTAAATATAAACATCTCGGGTCACTGTAATGTTGCCACTGGTGCTCAGTCCACATTTGTGATACTGATTCTAACTTCAATGCTGATCAGAAAATCGAGGTGAACCTGGTTAGGGTTCCACAACCACGGACATTTTCAGACTTGCTCAAATGTCAGACTACCTTATAGAACAGCATGAAATGTCAGTATCTCTAATTTCACCCTATGAACAAGAAACCTTTTACTAGCAGAAAATAAGACCATGTTACCTACATGAAGCATGCAATTTTTTATGTTTATGAAAAAGATAGCACTGCTGAATTAAGCATGACTTTTCCTACTAATATCCATTTGCTCTTTTCACTTTAATTTTATCGCCTGACAATAAGAGTCACCAAACACTTAGGGAAAAATTATGAGAGAAGAACTGTAATTTTATTCATTATTATTTTCTATGATTTGGAAAAATACTCTTCCATTCAACTTTGGTAGTAAAATACCTCAGTTCATTGGAACACTGTCTGAGAGTCATTATTCCATAATATACCAATAGTAAAGAAGACATACATAAAAGTAGAAACAGGGCAGGAGGAGGGTATTTCCAAATACAAAATGCAGTGGCAATTTTACAATACTCACCAGAAGGCACATTGTCACTTCCTATTTTAGGAATAAGTGTCCTCAAAATTTGAATAGGTCATTAGTAGGTCTCCTTTGGGGAGAGTAACTGATATTATCATATCTAACTTTCTTGAGTGCAACCATAGTAAAAAATATATTTTACACAGTGGCCCAGTACACACACACACACACACACACACACGTGTGTACGCACCTACCTTTATACTTGCCTAAACTCTGTGCAATGCAGTCTGAATTTTTCTATTATATTCTCTGGTTTTGTTTTTAAGCTGGTTATAATCCACTAAAGTGATTTCAGGACACATTGGTTGATCGTGACCTTCAGTTTGAAAAATTCTATTACAGAACCAAGAGACCAGGATGTGAATAGATTTAACATCTTAGAATTGTGTTAGATTATGAAATAAGTGCAAATGCAACACTAATTTAAAGGCCTATGGTTGAATGGTTTACTTTATTCTAAAATTTCCATAAAAAACAGAACAAAAAAATTCAATTTTCATAGGCAGGCAAAATCTACTGGCTTTAGCCCAAGGTAGCAGTGTTATAGATACAGATCAACACAACACTTATTTAATACTATTTCCTGTCAAAATCTTACTCAGGTGTATCTTTCATCTTCAGCCAGGGTGCTCAGGGCCGGCACTGGGAAAGCTGCCTGAAAGAGTCAATCTCATAGTCACTGATGATGCCAGAGCTCCGCTGGCCTGTTCCTGACCCCTGGAGCAGTCCCCAAGCTTTAGCTAACACTGCTAACATGTGATCATCAATCTAAATTTTGAAAAATATATATTGATTTTCCACAGACGATGATGATGGCTTTTTCTGCAGTAAATGTGCTTATGCATTGTGTTTTTTTTCCATACAAGACTATGATCAACACAGGAATAAAAACATGCTTTATGTATTTATTTGCAGGACCTATTAATCAAAGTTCCCTTAATGAGTCAAAAATCAAAATGAAAAAAATGAATGAAATATTTCTAATAACTCTTATATCATGGATCATATATACTCCTAAAATCCTGATTACATGGAAACTTTTTTTAAAAAACTTTTATTTCCTATCCACTAGAAATCTCCGTAGATGTCAACTTGACAAGAAAAAAAACTCTTACAATTCTAACACATTTATATTTCCTCAAAATAATTAGAAAAGGAATAGCACCTTATAAATTTAAGTATAAATAAAAATTTAGTATTTAGTATATTAATTTTTTTAGTATCCAAGTATGTTAACATTCTATCTTTAATCATTTTGGCAATTCTGAGCCATCTTTCTAAGCAAAATAGGTTGAACAGCTTAAAAACAAAAAACCTTTATCACATCAAAATGTGATTTGAAATCACATTTTTCAAATCAAACCGTCTTTTATGCTCCTGCCTGATGATCTGGAATTTTTAGTCTAGAATTCCAGGCATTGAATTAAAAAGAATGTTTCCCATTTCCATAGTACTGAAAATGGAAATATGTAAATTAGTTCATGGGCAGAATCATTAATTTAGATAAAAAGTAAAAACACATTAATTGAGCACCAAAAATGTGACAGTTCTTGCACAAAATCTAAAATGAGACAGCTGCTATCACTGGAGCTTATAAATCTAAATTAAATGGGCAAAAAAGCACAGAATTTTAATTATTTTTGTTTCCCAAGGAAATGACAAGCCTGATAGTCAGTACTCCAGTCTTTAACAATGATAACTCTGACTCTGATTTCCATAGACTGATATTGGCCTAATTACCAGTGCCAAAAGCAGTTTGGGTTTGAGAAAGAAGCAGAAAATTTCACCCAAGTTGGAACCATGAGACTGCAAGTAAAATGGACTAATTCCCTCCAGTTACTTATTTCCTGGAAGATTAAGGTCAGTAACATAGGCTTAATAGATACCGCTTACACTGCATATAAACCACCTGAATAAAATAGCCACAAACTGACCTGGAGCAGTGACTCACACCTACAATTCTTTGGGAGGCCCCAGGTGGAAGGATTGCATGAAGCCAGGAGTCTGAGACCAGCATGGCAACATAGTGAGACCCCATCGCCATAAAAATAATTTTAAATTAAAAAAAGATTATTTTAAATATTTTATATATTACAAAAAATATTTTTAAATGTTGAAAACCTGACAGATATTTGGCTCTAAATTGAGGGAAGTAGAGTCACCGGTAGAAATGGGAAGGAACACCTAACCCAAAGCCATTACAAAGTAGAAGATCCCCGCACGTTTCTTCACAGATGGCTGAAGTATGCAAAATGCGCAGAAGGGGTCCATTTTTTCAAGGGAGATGGTTTGTAGCTTTGGTAGATTTTCGAATGGGTCTAGCAACTCCAAAAATAGTTTCATTGATTTCTTACCACAATCTTATGGTGTATTAATTCAAAAATGAGAAAACTGAAGCTCAATATATTTGAAACGCTTTCCCAAGGCCAATAATTTGTAAAATAACAGCAAATGAGAATGCAAGTTATTCGAGTTCCAAAGTCCCCGCACTTGTAGGCTATGCTAAAAAAAGACAACATAAAATGAAGAAATGTTATTCAATCAACTCTGCTAAAAGCAGTCTGATGGTGCTGACTAGTAATTGTGAACACGTATACAACTTTAACTAAGTACCAGGCACTGTTGTCAGTGCCTCATTTAATCCTCACAGCAGCAGAACCAAATCGCAGACACTGTGATGATGATTTGCACACAGCTCCTAAGGCGCAGGGCTGGGTTTCAAACCCAGGCAGCCTGGCTCCTCAGACATACCCTTAACCTCTATGCTTGATGCCTTTCTCTCCTGAAGACAAGCAGTTAAAGGATAAGGATAGAAAACGTGGGAAGAAGTCTATCATAAGATAAATCTCTCAATGTTTTAAGCAGCATTTTACAAAATAAATATTATATGGTAATTCTTCCTTATTTTAGCTAAAATTTAACACCATGTAAGCCTAAATCATCAAAAATAGTTAAAATGATTTTCTGGTTTCTAAAAGATTTGGGTAAACTCAAAGCATTACACCCACTCTCCAATCTAGGAAAGCTTCTATTGTCCTTCCACTTCAATTCATATTTTGATAAGTATAGGAGAAACCCTGTGTTTTAGAAATATTTGTTAAACATGCATAGCACATGATGGGAAGAATCAAACCTTTCAAGATCCCTAATAAAGATTTAATATCATGCGGTTTCATACAATCTACTCAGTTCCCTAGCAGACTTCTGCCTTTTCCACGAATTGGTCCAGACAAATGCATTGCTGTGTGATGGAGGTATCGGACTGCCTGTCTTCCACATATCAGAAGTTCATGTTGTCACTGACATTTTATCTCTTTCTGCCACCATTTTATTTTATCAAAGACAGTATCTGGGAAAAATGAACTGCATTTACTGGTTATACAAAGCACACCCAAAGAGAAAAAAGTCATCTTTGTGCCCATTCAAAATTTTAATATATTATATATTAAGATAAGTAGCTATAGAAGAAGCAGGATTGAGTTTTAATTTAAAAACATGTATTAGTAGCAAAAACAGAGTAACTTGTCCTTATCCTCCACATAAAACTTTGAGCAAGTAAACTTCTGATTCTATCAACTGTTTCTGTATCATGCTTTAAATACCAGTTTGCATCAACTAAAACTCATAGAAAAATGACCCATGGCTGATTATAAATTGTAATGCTGTTTTCTCACATTAAACTTCCCACTGAAGGATATAAAGGTGTCAATGAGTATGAAGTTTATAAATAACTCACCAAGGCTCAAAAAAAGGCAGTCAGATTAGTTCTAAGTGCTCTGAATATGCAAACATGAGTACTTAACATACACCTTAAGCATTCTATAAATAAGACAGGAAACAAGTGTCAAGCGGGTTCTTAATGTAAAAGGAAAGAAAGTAAATAAATATCAGTAATGCCGTAAGTCAACTTCAGCCTAAAGACTGAATAATTAATTATATGTGCAAGTTCTAAAATTAATTTCATTCTGTCTCATTTAGTAGAGCTGCATGAATTACTTTCCATTTACCTATGCACTTCATATACCTTTTTAAGATGAGATCCTATTAGGTTTCCGAACTCAGTTTTATGGCAAACCTAAGTCTCTTTCTGTCAAGGCAAATTCTTAATTCATACTCCCCACTCGCACAGTGCCACACTCATTCACACACACACATACTTTAAATCCCAAATGACACTCAACACAAATAACAAGACTCATGTTCCCAAGAATTCCGCTTTCTACTAATTTTTTTCATTCACTCAACAAATTACTAGCATTTATATTGTTTCAGATACTGTGCAAGGCAAAAAAGATTTCTGCTGTCACAGAGCTTAGAATTGTGTGTGTTTATTACTGTTTCTCTCCCCTAGACTATATGCCTGTTACTGGTATTCATTCTGTACAGCACTCATTCTCTAAGCCTAATTGCAATATTATTACTCCACCACAAAACAAAAATGTTCAAGGATTGTACAGCCCAAAATTCTGTTCTTTGAGTGAGCATTTGTTAATTCACATATACCACATGAAATTTTCTTCTTTAAAAAAGAAAAAAAAGGCCTGGTGCTGTGGCTCCCGTCTGTAATCTCAGCACTTTGGGAGGCCAAGGTTGTCAGACAGCTTGAGTCCAGGAGTTCAAGACCAGCTTGGGCAACATGGCAAAACCCCACCTCTACAAAAAACATAAAAAATTAACCAGGTGTGGTGGTGCCCACCTGTGGTCCCGACTACTTGGGATGAGGTGGGAGGATCACCTGAGTCCAGGAGGTTGAGTTGCAGTGAGTGAAGATGGCGCCACTGCACTCCACCATGGGCAATTGAGCAAGACACTGTCTCAAAAAAAAAAAAAAAAAAAATGCCTATAGGATGAAAAAATGTATCCGGGACTTGCCTCAAAACAGATGGGGGAGTAACAGATAAAGGTATAGTAGACTGGTTCATGGGCATTCATTACATTATTATTATTAAACTTTTCCATAGTAATTTTTTGTAACTGTTTGTAAAGGGATATTTTGCCAATACCAAAAACTTCAACTTTTAGGAATTTCAGGAAGCTGCACAGAAAAACAGCCTAACAACAGAGTATTAAAATGTAACTTCTATTTAATACACAATGGGATCCTAAATCCTAATCTTAACTCGATTTTAAATATCAAGTTTCCATTGTTTCAAATGGCTCGTTTGTTAAAGTGAAGGCAGTAGTGCTAATCTCTCTCAATGAAAAATGTACTAGGACTCTGTGATAAAAGTTATTACAGGGAACCCTACAAAGGTATAATACTAATGCTACATAAGCACTAATATTAATCGTGGAAAAGTATGTTTCTTTTCCAGCCTAGCAGGTGAATTGGGATTGTTGTAGTGATACCACATAATTACCAAATGTAAAATAATATTTCTTTTGTTATCCAAGCTTATATAGAGATGATAACAGAAATACAAAACTAAACTTGAGATAATGAAGTATGCAGCAGAGGGAACAAAGCTAATAGGTTTTGAAAATATAACACATTTTACTTGACATTTCCCAAGAACCTCTGAAGCTCTCATGTAAAATCTGATCCAGGTACTGGGTGGCTTATCCATGTGCTCATAACCACAATAAATAGTATCTGTAATGGCATTTTATAGGTAAAATAGGTATCTGTATTTCTCATACAGATTAAATGCTTTTTACCTATAAAATGGACAAAATCCTATGAGTCAGGTATTATTACATGAGACTATTTTTAAAGAATACTTTTCAGAATCTGCCTATGCTTCGAACTCAGGGATAGAGGAGCGAGACTGATACCAAACCATCTTCTAAATCCAAATTCTTTTCACTTTCCACTATCCCAGGCTGCTGCTGCTGCTGAAGGAGTTTATCATTTCATTAGTAGCACAAAACCTAAATACATACCGAAAAAGCCAGAATATAAAATAAGCTATTATAAGGTTAACAGCCAACATGTGGCCTGGGAAATAAGCACCAGTTAGGATCAGAAGGAGAGGAGGGTGCTGAGGGCCGAGGTTGCTAAAAAAAAAAAAAAAAAAAAAAAGGCTTCATCTAAGAAAAGTCAGTGCCTCAAGGCCATGAGGAGGTTCACCTGACATAAGCAGGCAGACGACTTTTTGACTCTGAAGATCACTTTTCACAATCAAGAAACTGGCAATCATAAATTAACTGGCTAGAATAAAGGGTTGTTTAGCATAGTGTAAAATGTCTTGTTTCCACAAGGAAGAAAGAGAACAAAGAAGTCTTGGCCCCAATGTGATAAAGTCAGGAAAGACTAATATTCCATGTTGGGAAAGCTTGAATATCTGTTGCACCAGGTCCACCAACAGTTTTATCTAAATACAAACAGCAGCTATTAGGCATTGTTGTTCAGGAATTCCAGAAGAACCAAGGAGGGAAGCTGGTAGATATCTATTTTGAATGAAAATTATAGTTTATTTGTAAAAATGAATCTGATCCAAGTCAGAACATGGAGGCAATTTCTTTTTTGACATAACCAAGATGATCAATTGGTGGGTACCAATTGGTAAAATTACCAAATGCTTGCACACGTTCCAGAAGGGTTATAGCTGATATGGAAAAGCAGTCCGTATCACAGAGATTCTTTGCTCACCCTGATTCACTATAGGATCAGCTGTGTTAATAATACTTCGCAATTTTATGTCACTTTTCCTGCTAAAAGCTCAAATACGAGTTGATATGGCACATCACAAACTACACAGATGGTACTCTGCAGTTTTCCACAGCTCTGACTGAATAGCTCATTTGACTTACTAATAAACGTTCCTATTTCAAGATTCAAAACAAATACGAAAAATTATGGAAAATGGTAGAAAGTCAATTTTCATACCCATTGCAGAGGCATCTATCTGAAAGGGTAAACTCTGGATAGTGCGCCCAGAGCACACTTTTCCTTCAGATGTTCGTGCACACAGGTTATGCGCTTCCAGAGACGGCCCATCAAGACACCAAGAAGCTGGGACATGAAGGCCAGGGCTAGACAGTGAATGGAACTGTGTTATCGCCTTTGTGAACGTACAGCAACCAGATCTAAGAGGATAACACCTCACCAAGGAGGAGCTGGACCAGGAATTATCTCTTTTTGTTTTAATCCCGAGACCTATAATTACTTACTTAAGATAGACACACTGTCAGAAGTTTTACTAGAAGTTATTGGTCTAACATATAGCAGTGTTACTGAGATTTATAAATCATATTTAAATTGGAATACTTGAAATCCAACATTTTACATGGTTATGTTCTTACAGAAGAGGGACACTAAAACCATCCTAGAAATTTTTTTTTTTTTTTTTTTTTTTTTTTTTTTTTTTTCTGAGACAGACTCCAGGCTGGAGTGCAATGGCATGATCTCAGCTCACTGCAACCTCGGTCTCCCAGGTTCAAGCGATTCTCCTGCCTCAGCCTCCCGAGTAGCTGGGATTACAGGCATGAACCACCACACCCAGCTAATTCTGTATTTTTAGTAGAGACAGGGTTTCTCCATGTTGGTCAAGTTGGTCTTGAACTCCTGATGGCAGGTGATCCGCCCACTTCAGCCTCCCAAAGTGTTGAGATTACAGGCATGAGCTACCATACCTGGCCTAGAAACTTTCTTTATTGCTATTTGAATGCTCTGCTCATACTTCTAAGAAAAAAAAAGTTTATTCCTTTGAACTTCATAAATAGAGCTTCTAAACAGTCTTCCCTGGTAACTGTATCTAAGTATCTCACCTTTCCCTATGGATCTGGAAGTTTTCCATCAAGGAATTTAGCTATACAAAGTTTTCCATCACCTATGAGAACATCAGTGTACTCCATTTGTGTATAAACATGGGCAAACCTTTGCAAAATGTGAATTTATCTCTGAAACAGTCCAAATCTTGAAAAATCCAAAGAACCAACTTATCCCTATGGAAAAGAGAACTATTACTGATGATCAGATTTAATTAAACTGTGTGGCAAAGGCCACTTAGATGGAGAATAACTAAAGAGAACTGCTTTCCATGGTGATTCAAGTGGTTCTGAAGCACCTACTTATGGGATTATATTCAAACTCAAAAAAAAAAAAAATACTTGATGTTGGTGAAATATGTCCAACCATTCTTAGCAAGAGCTTCATTTTTTCTGAGAAAATTATTGTATTTTAAGCCACAGTCTGAACTAGTCAAAAATAACATTTACGTCTTATGCAGCAGTAATTTTCTCAAAAGGGGTTTTATTTTAAATTATAATTAAATTAACCAAACGATTCCAACATTGAGTTATCACTAGATACTTCTCTGAGAAATCTTAGTATAATCTCTTTGTTGAGAATAATATTGTCCACTTCTAAGACCAACACTTAGATATGTCAAACAATCAGTCAATTTTCCAGGTTAATGAAATGTGAATTTTATATACTTTATTTTTTGGATTATTTTCCATATGATAATTACAATACTCTATCACCTCTGAGTAGTTTTTAAAATAACCCCCAAATTTTTTCCAAAACATAAAGAGCTTTAACTCTATTGACTTAAAACACCTTCCTTTCAATCTTCTCCATATAACAGCACTGTCAGGTTCACCTTCTACTACCATGAAACCACAGGAATGTAACAGGGACAGGAATGTTGGTAGGCCAAATGATACATCAGATCATCTTTGTCCTTCCCCACTCCCATCCATTGAGAACCATTGAATCAGACCTACCAAGTGCTAAAATGTTAAGGGATTGTAATATAATCATTCTGTAAACAAACAAAGTAGAAACACAGTTACTCTAAACAGTGAACAATTAGAAAACAATTCATAATGTATCCTTACGGACTATAGAGTGCTACATCACCCTTTGCATTTCTGTTACACCTTTCAATTGATAAAGGATCATAAAACCCTGACCATAAATAATCCTGAATGCACAGGTGGGTCTTGTCTTCAAGACTAACTTTTTTCATAGTTCTTCGAAACATCCTCTATTTGAGTTTAAAATAATCTACTCTGAATTATAATCCCAAATAACTAACCAAAATTTACTGAACACCAACTGTATGTCAAATACCTATCACTGCAGGTGATTCAAAGTGACAATAACAACAGTGAACATTTACAAAAATTAGGACGCAAGGTCACACTTGTTCAAGTGACGGAGTTGGATGGCAATCCAGGCAGTGCTACACCAAACTGCCTTCACAGAACTGAAAAACAAACAAATACTCTTGTATTCAAGAAACTCCAATTTTATTTTATTTTTTGAAACAGGATCTCCCTCTGTCACCCAGCCTAGAGTGCAGTGGTGTCATCATAGCTCACTGTAGCCACAACTCCTGGCTCAAGCACTCTTCCCACCTCAGCCTCCTGAGTAGCTGGAACTACAGGTGCACACCACCACACCTAGCTAATTTTGTTAATTTCTTGTAGAGATGGGGCTCTCACTATGTTGGGCAGGCTGGTTTCAAACTCCAGGCCTCATGTCACCCTTCCACCTCAGCCTTCCAAAATGCTGGGATTACAGGCATGAGCCACTGCACCCAGTCAAGAACTCCAAATTTTGCTGGCACTTAACATATTCCAATAGAATGTTCCACAAGTTTTATAACTTTTTCTGACTTTAAGGCATCACCTTGTAAGAGTGATGAGGAAAAAAAAAACCTAATGATAATATCTTGAAATATTTTACTTTCATTTTATCCTTAGAATTGAAATGCCTTTTCTGAGGCATTTGTGTGTAACTTGTGGTACACAAAACACACATTAGTTACTTCAGTGCACGGTTTTCTTCTCTTTCTGCTATTGAGAAATTTCTTAATACGCAAGAGTGAGCCCAAACAGCACATGCAGACTGATGGACAGTCTTGCCTAGTAATCTCCACACTTCTCAGGTTACCAGGATTCCTGACGGGAAAGAGGATTCCATGCCCTTCTGTGCTTAGGACCACACAAAGGGATCTTCGAGTATTGTTCCCCACCATATCTATCAAAAGTCACTTGAAAACTCTCTTTAAAATTAAAAACAGATTTCTAGATGCATCCATACTTCTATAAATCTCAATGAATGAGCTCTTGGAACTACCACTTTGATAAGCAAGGTAGATCATTTATACACTCTAAAATAAATGTATACACTCTTGGACGAAAGACCTGTTCTATCATCCATGCTCTCAGCACATAAAAAGCCCTGCATCTTTTTACAAAAGGCTGCCTTAATCTATAAAATGGATCATCTGGGAAAGCAGCACCATTCTAGTGCTTTCAGGGAGAACTGTGTTCATTATTACTTATAAGTGGCTTTCAGGGATAACTCCCTGGAAATGCTTGTGGTAAAATAAACAGTCCAAAAATACATGTCGTCATTATTTAATCAAGAGTTCTACAAAGTGTATATACATGAGAAGAAATAGAGAGGGACCATACTTTTTATTAAAAAAGATAATTCTAGAATGTAAAGAAAAAAATTTTAAAAATTAATGCCTTTCAGTCCTCCTTAGTGATAACCAGAGAATCCAATTCCAGAAGACTTCTTTAAAATCATCTAATTCATTCTGACTTCATGAATAATAAAAACCTTCTATTTGATACTCAGCAGCAACTCAAGTGTTATTATCCCCATCCAACAAAAAAGGAAATTTGGGACTCAGAAATAAAGCGCTTATCCAATGCAACAGGTCCATCCAGAGGCAGTATATACTTAATCATTATTAAACTTCTTTATATTTTTAGTTTTTTTTAAGAGATGGGAGTCTGACTCTGTCGCCCAGGCTAGAGTACAGTGGCGTGATCATGGCTCACTGCAAGCTCAAACTCCTGGGCTCATGTGATTCTCCCACCTCAGCCTCCCAAGTAGCTGGGACCACAAGCTTGCACCACTACATTTGGCTAATTTTTGTTTTATTTTTGGTAGAGATGGGGGTCTCGCTTTACTGCCCAGTCTGGTAAACTCTCTTTTAAATCATACAAATGCCCTCTAGTCAAGAAAAAAAGCCTATAAACTTCTTGAAACATTATTTACTTACTATAGACAGCGTCTTGCTATGCTGTCAGGCTGTAGTACAGTTGCTATTTATGTAACACACTGCAGCCTCAAACTCCTGGGCTCAAGCAGTCCTCCTGACTCAGCCTCCTGAGTAGCTGGGACTACGAGTACACACCACCCTGCCATGCTTGGCAGTATCAGAAAGTTCTTCTAAATGTCTGTCTAAAATCCCTTTAAATACAGTTTAAGAATGCTCTTTTGTGAACTAAAGAACACCTGGTCATTACAGCTTATATTGAATCACTTCACATATCTCAGAAATAATAAATCCTCTTTCTTCTCTTATTTTAAAGGAAAGGACAGTAACGCTTCAACTTTCTACAAATTAGCCTGTGACAGACAGACGGTGGCTCCCAACATGACTGCAATCTCTCAACCCACATGCTCGTCTTATAATGTGTCTTCCAAGTACAGCTGGAATCAATGCTTCCGCCCTGCTGAATGCCTCTCAAGTACAGCTGGAATCAATGCTTCCTCCCTGATGAATCTGGAAGAGGGATGGGGGGGCAGCTTTGGCCTAAGGGCATATGTGATCCTATGTAACTCTTGAGGTTAAGTCATAAAGGGAATACAGCTTCCTTGGAATTTTCATCCACTGAACTTCTGCCGCCATGCTGTGAGGAAGTCCAGGCAGGTACAAGGAGAGTCCTATTTGTAGGTATTCTAGCCTGCAACCTAGCCTACATCCCAGCCAACAGCCAGTAGGAAGGGCCAGGCATGCAGGTGAGCAAGGCTTCAGCTGACTCCAGCCCCCCAGTCATAGATTCAGCCCTGGTTTTGCGTCTTCCTAGATAAGGTGCCAGACATCATGGGGCAGATAAGCTGTGTCAATCATACCTTTTATGATTCTGAGCCACAACATTTGTGAGCATAATACCACCAAGTTTGGGATGGCATATAATGCAGCAATAGTAAATAGAACTCCCTGATTTAGAACTCAAGGAAAAAACTGAAAAGGAAGCAAAGAATTAAAGGCTGCTTTCCCTATATTCAAAATAAATATTCCACATTCTGTGCACTAAAGATCACTAGCTTTACTGGTAAGTCTCTCAAATTATCATGCAGCTCTTATTAAAGGTACATGTAAAATGAGGAAAAACAGAAACACTATAATATTTTCTGTCTTCATCCTATGCATAGGCCTCTTTAGGATACCTTTTCTCTGATGAAATCTCATCTCGGCCGGTCTTTAAGGCTCAAATCAAACACTACAGCAGCTCTAAGGCCTTCCTTCACCTTGCAAAATGCAGTTTGCTCACATAAAATACCTGTATAGCCCTCCACTCTAATACAATTTTTTATTTTTATATATATATTACACAACAATTATTTGTCTACATGGCTTTTTGCCTTCCTTAAACGTAAGGTCTTTGAGGATAGGGAACACTTCTTTTTTAATCTTTGTATACTAGTGTCTGTAATATAGAAGTCACTCATTAATTTTTTGCTGAATAAACAAACAAACCTGGTTATCTGATTTCCAAATCCACAGCAGATAAAACACAGTATTAGAAAAGAGGAAATGAACTGTTCTTTTTAAAAAGCACACACACACACACACACATACGCAGACAGAAAGAGATAACACTCAGGGAACAAAGATGAAACTAAGACAGTAAAAGCCTAGAATTCTTTAGTGTGGGGTCTACAGTTTACAATTACTTAGTGGAGAGAGATAGGTCAGTATCTTAAAAGTTCTCACAGATCTCAGTGAATTTTTGCATATTTCAAGTAAGTTTAGTAAGGAGGGAAATACTACTCATTTTATAAGTATTTCTCCTAAGTGACTACTTTTAAAATTGGAGGTGCTTAAAGGAATAAAAAACAGAACCATGCAAAAGATCTCATTTTCTGGGGGTTGTATATAGTTACTGTTTTACAATAATATCACTGTCTTTATATCTTTATATTATTTTTGTTGCTCCCCCTTGTTCTTAATGTCCCTGTTGTGGTTACATTTCAGACTATTTAAGTATTTTCCTCCCAACTGACCCAGGATGCCATCACATCTGTTTGGGCTGTAGCACAGAGCCACTCAGCGTGCAACTCCAATATTTTGGCAAACTCTCTCCAAGAGGCCTTTTTTTTTTTTTTTTTGAGACACAGTTTTGATCTTGTTGCCCAGACTGGAGTGCAATGGCTCGATCTCGGCTCATCGCAACCTCTGCCTGTGGGGTTCAAGCAATTCTCCTGCCTCAGCCTCCCGAGTAGCTGGGATTACAGGCATGAGCCACTACACCAAGCTAATTTTGTATCTTCAGTAGAGATGAGGTTTCTCCATGTTGGTCAGGCTGGTCTCGAACTCCCGATCTCAGGTGATTCTCTCGCCTCGGGCTCCCAAAGTGCTGGGATTACAAGCATGAGCCATCATGCCTGGCAGAGGCCAACATTTTTTAAAAAGCAGCACAATATGTACAGAATGACAAGAACAAGGAGAATGTCACCAAGTATGTCTGTAAGACATTTCAGGAAAACTCTTTTTTAGACAGCGGAGTTTTGCTCTTGTTGCCCAGGCTGGAGTGCAATGGTGCAATCTCAGCTCACTGTAACCTCTGCCTCCCAGGTTCATGCAATTCTCCTGCCTCAGCCTCCCGAGTAGCTAGGATTACAGGTGCACACCACCACACCCAGCTCATTTTTGTATTTTTAGTAGAGATGGGGTTTCACCATGTTGGGCGGGCTGGTCTCAAACTCCTGACCTCAGGTGATCTGCCCACCTTGGCCTCCCAAAATGCTGGGATTACAGGCATGAGCCACCATGCCCGGCCATTTCAGGAAAATTTTTGCAAAAAATAAAAATAAAAATCTGAGTCACATATTATTTCAGGTTCATAATCACCTTAAAATCGCCCAGATTTGTTAAACAAAAAGGCCTATGACCAGTGTTACTTTTCTTTCCATTCCTGAAGTCTCTTTTCTATCTTCTAAGTATATGACTTCCCAGTTTAAATATTAATTCCACAAAATAATATCTGCATTTTTTTTAAGCAGCATTTTCTGTCCTGGGGTTGGGAGATGTTGTCTAGATCTCTACGTCCCATTCAGAAAAGTGCAGGGCCTGATTCAAGGCCATTAGCCTAACAATGACTCTAATAGTACTTACTTTGAGTCAGAGGAGATAACTCCATTTTGTTTTGCTTTTTCCGAAGCTTAAAAGTTTCAAGTCAAGTGTTTTTCTGGAGTTATTCAAATGCTTGTGATAATTCTTATTGTTTTCTTGGGTGACAAAATCTTCCCTGCCCGCTACTCTTACACCAAGGTTTCTGTATCTACAATTAAGAATATAATTATGAGGCCAGACACAGTGCCTCACAGCTATAATCCCAGCATTTTGGGAGGCTGAGGTGCAAGGATCACTTGAGTCCAGTCCAAGACCAGCCTGGGCAACATAGCAAGCTCTAGGTCTATGGAGGAAAAAAAAAATTAGTATGGCATAGTGGCGCACACCTGTGGTCCCAAGTTACTCAGGAGGCTGAGGTGGGAGGATCACTTGAGCCCAGGAGTTTGAGGCTGCAGTGAGCTATGATCATGCCACTATACCCCAGCCTGGGCTACAGAGCAAGACCCTATCTCTAAAACAACAATAATAAATAAGTACATATATACATACATACATACATAGAAGAATATTAATACTACTACTTCTCCACTGGATTAGGTGAGTGAGACTGACCAGGTACCTCTCTCTGGTGTCTACTACATACCTCTGAATGATTTTTACATTTACGGTCTATTTCTCAAAGTGAGAATGAACCCCTGTGCACACTGTGATTCAAGAGGGAAGAGAGGGATCTACCACACACTTCTAGTAAGATTCTAAAGTAGGAAAGAGAAAAGATAAGGTTAGGTATAAAGTAAAGAAGATGGAAATAATTATAGGACAGGGAAAGTCAACAGGGAGGACAGATGAAGACATTGCAAAGAAAAACAAAAGAAACAGAAACTTCCAAATTCAAAGTTATGAAGTAGCCAAGTATTCAAGAAACTGAAGTTACTATTGCTCCAAAAAGCTGCGGGAAATTTTTGTCTCTATAATGTTACTCCAAATAAGTGTTTGAATAAAAGCTTTCTATTTAGCCAAGGTGGCTGTAAAATTAGTGTCTCAATTTCTATCCCCTCCTTAGTCTGAGCCTAAAACAGAAATCTACTTCCCAGAAGGGAAAAAATATCTCAAGTTGTTAGATGGTAAATGTCTCATGGTCAGATATTACCTTTTCATTTGCATCTCCTTATGATCTGCCAGTAGAAAGTTTGTCTAGGCCCAGACCTAGAGACTTCAGAAGGAACATGCCATGAAAAGGTCCAAGGATGCCATCATCTCAAGCAATAAGCTCTCAAAGGTTGGCTGTGCTTCTTCAGCCCTGATCAAACTAAGTAACACATTAACAATTTAATTTCCTAACATTTCTGGAGAATCTGAAGTCTGACACTCCAAAATTGATAGAAGTGCATCGTCTTCAGGACAACTGACTTACCAGACTCTTTAAAAAGTCTAAACAAACAAAACAAACCATGGGAACTGGTCCACCTTAAAAGAGATGAAAGGGAGAGAAAAAAATGCAACGAGTGAACTTGATTAGATCCTCGTTTGAAAAACAAAGCTGTAATAGCCATTTTGGGGACAGCTGGAAAAACTGAAATAGAGCTGATATTAGATGATATTTGTTTTCTTAGGTTTAATAATGGTACTGTGTGTGTGGTTACCTAAGATAATGCCTTGATTTTAAGGCAATGAACTTTATATGGATGAAAAATCATATATGTAATTTACTTTGAAATGGTTTATCCAATATACATACAACCACACCCACACCCACACCCTGGAGAGGGTAGGAGGAGAAAGAAAAAACATTTATAGCAAAATTTATACAGGGATTCACTGTACTATTTTTCAACCTTTCTGTGTGTTAAAAAATTTTCATAATAAAAAGTTGGGACCAAAGAAATCCTTAGTCGTCCCTAAACCCCAATACTTTTCTAGCAGGTTTTTTGTCAGGAACTGAAAACAAGAACACACTGAAATAGCAGTATTCAGCCTCTCGCTCTACCACATTATTAAAGCATCAGGGGAGCTGGGAGGGGCAGAGGACACTGCACAGAGCGCCAACCGCTTTTCCATCTGAGTCGCACAATGTTTCTACGATTTAACATTCAGTTGGTTGGTGGCAGAATGTGAATAGATGACAGACAGATGGATAGGTCTTCTGACTTATTCTGCAAATAAAAAGATCCCACAAAATAAGAAATTATTATTAAAAGTAGAAATTTGGGAAGAACGTTGAGAACATTTTTACAAGTGTTGCCATAAGAATATATTATGTGTGAACCGGAAGGTCTTTGCTCCTTGGATAGTTGTAGAATTTCATTATTTATCTATTAAGACATCAGCCCTTAAATGATGCCTTCATTCTCTTTTAATCGCTTCTTCAATGGAAGTAGTTAAGTGCCAACCCCGGTATACTTTCTTTGTATTTGGTTTTGTTTTATTACCTTTACAGAACTACTGAATTTCCCCAAGGTTTTCTTTACCTTTTTCTCCTCTCTCCACTATAAACTGAAAATATTAATCCCTCTTCTCACTCTAGTGGCAAAATATTCTGCAGGGGAAAATTTAATAAGTCCAGGTGTGAAAAATGTCCAATTTTACTGAAGTGACAAAGCCAAAAATTTAATTCTTTATTGTTTCTGATTTGAAGGTAAGAAGACGGCCTTCCTTTTCCATAGAACGCTTTTATTTATTTATTTATTTATTTATTTATTTATTTATTTTTGGTCTATAATTTTATTTATTTTGTTGTTATTTTTAGTTCTAGTGTACATGTGCACAACGTGCAGGTTACATATGTATACATGTGCCACGTTGGTTTGCTGCACCCATTAACTCATCATTTACATTAGGTGTATCTCCTAATGCTATCCCTCCCCCCTTCCCCCATCCCTCGGCAAGCCCCAGTGTGTGATGTTCCCCACCCCGTGTCCATGTGTTCTCATTGTTCAATTCCCACCTATAAGTGAGAACATGAGGTGTTTGGTTTTCTGTCCTTGTGATAGTTTGCTCAGAATGATGGTTTCCAGCTTCATGTCCCTATAAAGGACATGAACTCATCCTTTTTTATGGCTGCATAGCTTTCCATGGTGTATATGTGCCACATTTTCTTAATCCAGTCTATTATTGATGGACATTTGGGTTGGTTCCAAGTCTTTGCTATTGTCAATAGTGCCGCAATAAACATATGTGTGCATGTGTCTTTATAGCAGCATGATTTATAATCCTTTGGGTATATGCCCAGTAAAGGGATGGCTGAGTCAAATGGTATTTCTAGTTCTAGATCCTTGAGGAATCACCACACTGTCTTCCACAATTGTTGAACTAGTTTACAGTCCCACCAACAGTGTAAAAGTCATAGAATGTTTTTAATAAAATCTGTAACTGATCTATTAAACAACTTACTAATAACCTTTGAATACTTTTGGACTCCCTCTCTTTTTGTTTGGATTGCGTTATTAACTAAGATCAGTAATACAAACTCCCCAAATAATTGGGTTTTATGACAGAAGGATGCTTCCTAAATTTTAGAATAACTCATCATTTTCTCTGGCCAAATCAAAGATCATGAGCATGCATGGTCAACACATGTTCACAGAAGGCCAGGTACAAAGGTTCATGTAAAAGGCAGAAATGGGGAAAACTGGGTTCGTGACAGACCCCTCCATTAAGTGTCTGAGGATATTATTCTATAATGCATGGGGAATTACATTATTAGAAAAGGAATATCTGGGGGAAGATCAATCTATTAATGACTCAAAGCAGAAAAGGAGGTCCTGTTAAATATCAGTCCAAAACACAGTTTTAAAATGAAAGCCTTCATGCTGTTTTCTATACACTATTTGGGTGGATGGGAAAATGAATAGTGTGTGTGTATGTCTGTGTGTGTGTCTCCGTCCTCACTGTCTCCCCCTGTTAGCAAGCTAGCAAGGAAACAATTTGCTAAGTCATTCAGACAATACACACCATTTTAGGCATATATACAGGCACAACATACAAACTGTAATTAATACCAGATTAGTTGAAGAATTTTAGTTCATAGTTTTTCTCCTGACATTAAACTTCACAGAATGTCTATCGAAAGATCTAATTTATTTTACTAACAATGTTATGAAATAATCATCCACATATTTATGTAAACCTTACAAAAAAAAAAAACTTTTTTTTTTTTTTTTGAGATGGAGTCTCCCACTGTCACCCAGGCTGGAGTGCAGTGGTGCGATCTTGGTTCACTGCAAGCTCTGCCTCCCGGGTTCACGTCATTCTCCTGCCTCAGTCTCCTAAGTAGCTAGGACTACAGGCGCCTGCCACCACGCCCAGCTAATTTTTTTTTTTTTTTGTATTTTTAGTAGAGACGGGGTTTCACCATGTTAGCCAGGATGGCCTCGATCTCCTGACCTCATTATTCGCCCGCCTTGGCCTCCCAAAGTGCTGGGATTACAGGCGTGAGCCACCAGGCCCAGCCCAAAAACAAAAACTCGTGTAGTAAGTAGCCTATTCCTCTTGAGTAACAAGTATCATAAACTGACTACTCAGTTTGATACTTGATAAAACTACTAGTATCCTTAAAAATCTTTTAAGCTGCAATGGTACGTACTCACCACTCTTGATTTATTCCATACATACCTTCATTAATCTGCAGACTTACACCATGGTTACTCTTTGCGCTGATACTTTCCATCTGCATGGTCCAAACATTTTCAGCATACATTCATACAGCAACTCTCAATATTCCTGCAAGGTTCTCCTTAGGCTGCCTCCAGTTTCTTTCTATATGCATTTTTTTCTCCATTATACACTCAATTAATTCCTTTCTTGAAAGGAGTAAACACCTATGAAAACCTGTGGTAGTCCCAGAAAATGTGAGATTAAGCTCCCAGAGATACCGGAACCTCAAAAGGAAATAGGAAGGAGATGGGAAAGGGAACACTCTCTGTACCCCTCGGTGGGAAGGCATTGCCTCCCCTCACTCCTCCAAGGGCCCTAGAGGTACGCAAGCCCAGTGAAGACAGGGAACTCAGCCTCTGAAAACCACAAGCCCCAGAAAGCCTTCCCTTGCCTTAGGACTACCTAGTCTTTATCTGATCTTGGGCGGAGTTGTGCCCCCACTTCTGTCCTAAGTAGAGGAAAACCATCCCTCAAATGCTCAGTCTGGTAACACAGACAATGAGGGCAGAAGAGCTTTGGGGCTTAGTGGTGCTTGAAGGGCACAGGCCATCAGCATTGCCATCCTGTTCCACAATTAAGGATGCAGATCAAAAGGCTCTCTCTATACATGAGCTCCTGGTGGGATATTCTGAATCGTACAACTGTAGTGCAGGTGAGCATCCAGGGCCTCCACCTGCTGAGACTTGTCCCATCCTCTATCTACCTACCACAGGTCCCCTCTTTTCCACTCTTCTTCCCTCCCCACCAAAGGTCAGCAGCTGGCCGCCAACATTCCCCACCCCTACCACACACAGTGAGAGGAGGCAGGGAACAGTTGAGGCCTCTCCTAGTGACTCCTAGTTCATAACGCCTGCAAGAGTCTCAGATCACCCTGAAACCCACATGCAGGGCCAGACCAGGTGTGCCCAGGCCCAGTTCCTTCCTGCCCAAGCCTTTGCTTGCCTGGAGCCTAAAATCTGGGCTCCCCTTGTCTCCTGGCTCTCTTCTCCGCTAAATGTGTTTTCTTAAAGTGAAAATACTTAGTATTAGAAATGAGACAATAAATGATCGTGAGAATGCTGCTACTGATTGCGTGAGTGTCCTTTAACCAGGAAATAATGCTCCAGTTTTGTTTTCCAATGCGCTTCAACGTGCAGGCATTTTGTTGACTTTTATTGCTGTTGTTCACTGTCAATATATTCAGTCCACAGCGAATATAATGTCATTTTCTTGTATAATATGTAATAGCTTAGAATATTCCACTCTATTAGGATCGTTAATTAATTGTACAACCCTTTGCTTAAAATAAAAAGTAGCACAGCATAAGGAAAAGATAGTCACGTGGTTTCCATTTCCTTCACTAGGTTTCATGACGTACTATCTATTTAGAAAAGAGTCCAGCGGTGCTCAAATACAATAAAATAACACGTTTTTGTTTTTGTTTTTGAGACGGAGTTTCTTCGCTCTTGTTGCCCAGGCTGGAGAGCAATGGCGCCATCTTGGCTCACCACAACCTCCGCCTCCTGGGTGCAAGCAATTCTCCGGCCTCAGCCTCCCAAGTAGCTGGGATTACAGGTGCCCGCCACCATGCCCAGCTAAGTTTGTATTTTTCATTGAGACGGGGTTTCTCCATGTTAGGCTGGTATCCAACTCCTGACCTCAGGTGATCCGCCCACCTCGGCCTCCCAAAGTTCCAGGATTACAGGCGTGAGTCACCGCGCCTGGCCAAAATAACATGTTTAAATGAAATAAATATTTTTACATCACACTTGTATGAAAAAGCCTTAAGGGGCCGGGCGCAGTGGCTCAAGCCTGTAATCCCAGCACTTTGGGAGGCCGAGACGGGCGGATCACGAGGTCAGGAGATCGAGACCATCCTGGCTAACACGGTGAAACCCCGTCTCTACTAAAAAATACAAAAAACTAGCCGGGCGACCTGGCGGGCGCCTGTAGTCCCAGCTACTCGGGAGGCTGAGGCAGGAGAATGGCGTAAACCCGGGAGGCGGAGCTTGCAGTGAGCTGAGATCCGGCCACTGCACTCCAGCCCGAGAGACAGAGCGAGACTCCGTCTCAAAAAAAAAAAAAAAGCCTTAAGGAATCAAAACATTAATATTGCTTAAAACAGTAACAAGACCACCACACAAAGTAAGTCTCAAAACAGAATTACAGAAGTTGAAAATATATTGAGAAACTCCAAAGAGGCAGGCATTCTTAAAGTTTTAGCAATTTGACAACAGTTTTCACCAATCTTAAATCGTCTTAATATTTTCAGCTTACACCATTTTGATGGCTTTAATCACCCCTTTCATGACATCTAACACTGTAGGGTTTATAACAATATCCTTAAACAGGGAAAAAATAAAATACAGATATAAAAGCTAAGGAATGTAATGCTCGATCCTACTACAACAAAGCTCAGCCTCAGTCTTCTGAACCACAATGTTGTCCAGCAACTAACTCCAACAACAAACAGCCGATACCTCACTTCACTTGGGTTAAGGAGCAACATAATTGCTTTCTTAACAAATAGCTGGCTTCTTCACTAAGTGCTTTTGGCAGAGAACATCTGTTTGGTAAAGGGGGAAACTGTAGATCATGATCAGACACGATCTACATACATGAAATCCTTAATGATAGTAACAGACTTCCCCCATAATCTTGATTGTATTCTTTTCACTACCACTCATATTTAATCTTCAACTTGAAGAAAAAATTAAGTCAGGGAAGAAGAAAGATAAAAGGAGGTAGAGGAGAAAGATATGCAAAGATTCATACCCAAAGTGAAGTGGTCAGAAGTTTGAGTCATTATTTATCATTTCACCCTTATGTCAAAGCACTGCGCAGAAAGTGGTCAGCTACTGGAGTTTGGTCTTAATGCCAGGCACACCCTATGCTACATCCACAACGGGCTGCTGGCACAAGATGGCAGATGCAGGACAGCAGAACCGCCTCAAGCACCGGCAGGCCCCAATGCCTGTCTCCATAACTACCACAACCAGCTTCTGTAATTTCCAGAAATGCTATAATATTAGGTTAAATTTGTAGAAATTCATATACTCCCAACATTCAATTCTACTACAGAATTTCCGTGTTCCTAAAAACATTTTGACAATAACTGAAAGTTTTTCATTTTTAAGCATATTAACAGTACAATTAGAAATTTTAAGATAAGTTAATATTAAATATTCTGACAAATGCTACTATAATACCAAAGACAAAGAAATCGTTTCATATTTGAATCATGAATTGATTTTATAAGCAGGAATGATCTGCTAGAAAAAGACAATCCTCATTTAGACGGGGACTTCAATGGGCAGAGATCAGTCAGCACCAAGAGGAACTACCAGAATTAACACTCTCCCAAGTTAAGCCTTGGAAGGTTTTGGGTCACATTTCATATGGACACACGAAATGAATAATAGAAAATACCATGCATTATGTTCTCATTGATAACGACAGGTCTTCAGTCTCAGCAGCTGGAACATTATAAGCAATGCATGCTGATCCTACATGTGCAGGTGAAAGAGTTCCCTGAAAGCTCTCCGCGCTGGGTGCAAACAATTGAGCAGAGAGAAGAATTCCACAAATAGCAGAGCAGAAGTCAGATGACTGAATATATTATCAGCCTTCTTTTTGGGACTACAATACCTCAACACCGAGTCATCCATGCTACATGATTACAAAACATCCACAAAACATGCATCACACAATCTGCACCCAACAGTTAAACATACTAGAATCAAGTGTTTTAAGGACGTAAGAAGCCAACTACCTTTATTAGCATTCTATCCTTTCTAAGCCTATTTCCTCTATAGTGCTCTGTCAATCTATTTTCTACCTATCCCCTACAATCAAGTTTTCTTCAGCTTTATTTTCTGAGCTTTTTATTGTGAGAACAATAGACAACCTGAATATGCTCTTGCAAAATACACTCCCTACTCTTTTCCTTTTCACTAATGGAGAATTACTGATCTATGTTACTTCAACAAAGCACTGGGTAAGACAGCTAACAACAACAGGGTTCTACCTCTCACTGCTACAGTAAGAAACAGACAAGAGTACTGTAGGGGTACCTTTGCCCTCACTTGGTTTTCAGTAAGCACTCAATAAATGTTAACTATTTTACTTCACCCATTATAATTCTTATTTCTTGAAAATTAAAAGAACAAATCTGTAATTTCAACAATTATTAAAAACTGAGCTGGTGACTAAAAAGCCAGAGACTATTCGTGAATCTTCAAATCAATCACCTCTGTGCAGGTATAAGCCCTCCTTAAGGCAACAGTCTGGAAGATGCCTGCTGATATAATTTGCAGGACTGGAACTATTCAAATCTATTCATCCTTCTTATGGACTTAACAAGTAGACTGAGCCTTATAATGTCCCACAAACATTTGCTTTATCAGATTCCTAAAAGAAAGACATTTTCAGATTCAACCATTCCCTCCGATGTTTAGGATTTATTTCCCCCACTCAGTGGCAAAGTTAATTTTTCCTCCCAAAGTTTTGCTCACAGGCACAGGACTCACCTCACTTTAAGCTTCAGCGTCCTTCTGGAAAATGGAGGTAACCTCTATTTTATAGGGTTGTGGCAAGAATTAAAGAACGAAGCACACATCAAGGAAGCCTCTATCAGGTTGTTGGCACTCAATGATAGCTGCTATTATCATTTCTGTTATCATTGTTACTCTTCTAATACAGACCTTTTAGTTAAGAGCAAGAATGGGTCAGGTTCAATGGCTCATGCCTATAATCTTAGCACTCTGTGAGGCTGAGGCAGGCGGATCATTTGAGGTCAGGAGTTCAGGACCAGCCTGGCCAACATGGAGAAACCTCATCTCTACCAAAAAATACAAAAATTATCTGGAAGTGGTGACATGTGCCTGCAGTCCCAGCTACTCAGGAAGCTTACGTGAGAGAATCGCTTGAACCCGGGAGGCGGAGGTTGCAGTGAGCTGAGATCATGCCACTGCACTCCAACCTGGGTAACAGAGTGAGACTGTCTCAAAAAAAGGAAGAAAAAGAGCAAGAATGAGCTACATCTAGAAAAACTGACAACTATAGCAGAATACTTGCACAAGACTGCACTTAGAAGCATTCCATCCCTTAGAAACCTAGGTGGTTAAGGCCCAGAATGAGTAGCCCTAAAGTGGCAACAATTCACAGGCAACGCCTATCATCTTCACCCAACTGAAGAGTGCCATCCTTACCATACACCACACAGGACTCAAGGCCAGAGAGGATACAACATGATTCCAGAGGAAATAAAACAAAACTAATTATAAATATTCATACCTTCATAAAACGAAATCCATTCGGTTGTAGGCTAATCAGTTAAGGGGACATTTAACAATATTTTTTATTATAAACATTTTAACCCTATTTTCAGGGAAAAGACAACCCAAATCCAAATCACAGTAAAATGTGCTGACATTATATGATTAAAATTACATGCACACAAAAAGAATATATCTTTAGTACTAAAGCAAACTGAAATGAAGGCAAATATGTCCCCTCCCACCTCCTCCCCAACCAAAAAAAGTGATCACCCACTCTATGTTCCCCCTTTAATCACTGGCTCTGGAATGGATGGTTTATAACATCAAAGTACACTGAAAGGGCCAGGACAGAGTACTCATCAAATGACTAAATGAACAAATGAATGAGACAATAGTTAAGTCAGACAAGAAAGCAGAGACAAGGTCAAAAAGCCCAAAATGACAGCCAGGTGTGGTGGTTAATGCTTTTAATCCCAGTACTTTGGGAAGCCAAGGGGAGAGGATCGCCTGGGCCCAGGAGTTTAAGACCAGCCTGGGCAACGTGGCAAGACTCATCTCTACAAAAAATATCAAACATTAGCTAGGCGTAGAGACACACACCTGTAGTCCCAACTACTTGGGAGGCTGTTTCAGGAGAATCATTTGAGCCTAAGAGGTCAAGGCTACAGTGACCTGTGATCATGCCACTGCACTCCAGCCTGGATGACAGAGCGAGACCGTATCTCAAAATAATAATATAATAACAACAACAACAACAGCAAGACCAAAGTAGATTTAAGTTGGCCAGGGGAACTCAAACAATTCGTAATTGGCTGCCTAAAAAGCATAAATTCTGCCAGAACTAACAGGCTAACTTCAATTCTCCACGTATCTGTCAGGGGATGCCTAGTTAAAGTAAAGATGTTTTCTTTTCCTTTAGAACAGTTAACTAGTTGTGAATAACTTCTACCTATATGATTCTGTGTCCAAAGCCTCAAAAACAGCTATGTACAACACCACCATAGGTTCCCTGCTCATTTAATTCTTCTCTAGAAAATTTCCAACCAGAGAACCAACAGAAAATTGTCCTAGAATCAACATTTCCACAATCGCATTATGTTATCACAGCCCTGGGGAGCCAGAAATGTGGTCACTGATCAACATTTCATACAGTAAACACATAAAATCTTTGCCCTAAAAGTTAACAGTATTAGGATCTACCTGCAGACCACCTAGTCTTTTAATTTCAGTTGCCTTCATAGTTTACCTTTAAGATTTCCACTCCTTTTCATAATCAGTTTTACAACAGCTAAGAGAACTACACCAGCTTCTAAAATATCATCAAAAGTCACATTCTCACCTCGATCTAGAAATTTGCATCTAGAATCCATAAAGATGTGTTTTCTTTATGATGTCTGAATTGAAGGTCTGCAACATTAAAATTGTATTTCATAGCTTTTCCAGACATTACTTGTAATAGACTTTAGAGAGTAATATGACATATTCTTTTCACAGCTTGCAATTCATAAAACTCTACTAGAAGCCTTTAAAAACAAAAAAGGAAAAACACAAACACTTGGAACACAAACACTTAGAACCTTTTTTGTTTGTTTGTTTAGAAAAGTAAGACATAGAGAAGTAATAAAATTAGCCTGAAATATGAAAGATACAAAAAAAACTGAAGGTTTTGTTTCGTTTTCCCTTAAATGGCTTTCATTTTTGGTATGAACTATAGTCTTATTCTTTCACTATGGAAAAAGATCCGGATTTGTTGCCGATTTTATGATGTGCGGCAATAAAAGACCAATACCTTAAAGCAGTGACTTATTTTCTCCTTCCTATTCTCTTAATCAAAAATCAATAAAGCATGTAATAACATATATTACCAAACAAAACTATACACACAAAATATTAAAGTTAGTAATTTCTTAAACAGCAGTTTTTTCATAGCAATAAATAAGCATTAACTTTGCTTTTAAATATAACTTCGATTATGACACAATAATGGCCAAAATATCAAAGGAGGGCACGCTGTGCATTTCAGAAAAATTGTTTAAAGAGACCATCCCCTTTTTTATTTTCCTTTACTATCCAATATCCTCAAGAGTGCCTAAAGAATTACTTTTAAACTCAATACAACACAAAATTTTTCCTAAGAAATCCAAGCTATCAACTTATGGATCACATTTCAACCTTACGTAATTTGAAACAGCTATGGTACCGAATCCTTAAATACAGGGCATGTAATGGAAGGACTGCTCACAGATTCTTGATGTTACTGAGGCTTGGAAAGCTTTAATAAGATACAACTACAAATAAAGACAACTAAGGAGCATTACCCCTTTATCCACAGCCCAAATCCCCCTCCAAGCCTTACATTTTATATTTCCAATAAAATGCTCTTCTAACACTAAGCCAAAGTCATCTAAATTATATTTAACCAATGAAGGGTTAAAATCCAAAAAATATTAACTACTCAAACATATTAAATCTGTAATTGGTGAGCTCTTTTCTACCCTCCTGCTTCAGTATACTGACATCTAAAAGTCAAAGAACTCCTCTGTTTAAGACTGAAATTCCCAGGAGGAAGGAAGCTCAGATCCAGCCTGAGAGCACACAATGGAATCACAGCTGACGATGCACATCTTTTTCTAGATGTCTCCATATGCTTGAGAGGTTCCCCCCACCAAGCCAGACATTAGGAGACTTGGTTCTCTCTGCCACCAAGAATCTGAGCACATTTTCAAGGACTGTTGCAGAGAATTAAGTAAAATAATGTGTTGCTCTTAAGCATACAAAAGAGAGAAGGGCATATGTCAGAGTGCCAAATGATGGGGAGTTTTGAATGTTGTCCACTTTTGAATGTTGTTTCTAATACTCCTTACCTCTGCCAGTCTAAGTAAGTGTTTGGCTTACCTTCTCTCTTTTTACTACTTTATTACAAACAACATCTCAAGAGCTACAGCAAAATGCAATTAATTCTTGTCTACATGCACCCAAAATGATCCTGAATTGGGAATTCTCATGGTAAATTTGAAAATAGTATACGACAACAGAACACAGTTGTAAGGTTTGGCAAATACTGTTCCCTAGAACTGCAGTCCCCCTCAATTCTTTCTTAGTAACCCAAGATTAATAAAAGCTTGACCTATGACATATTTCCCACGTAACCTAAAAGAGCATACTCCCAAAATTAAATTAATGGGATACTTATGACAAAAATGAATAAATTCATTCTTAATCTAACACTTCATTCTTTGAACTCCCAAAGATTCTACAAATTCCAGGTGAGAAAGGGAGAATTACTTCTGTCACTGTGCCTAACCTCACCAACAAAGAACAGGCGCGCACACACACACACACACACACACGCGCGCGCGCACACACACACGCTTCGTAGCAGCTGTTTTCTTTTTAAAAGACTGCTATTCCTGCAGAGCAACCTGTGATCTTTACAGAGAATCAAAGACCTCTGCTCCTAAAAGTCAAGAGTTGAGAAAGTCACTTGACTAAACGCTCAAGAAACAGTTAAAACCAAAGATGTCTCCAAACCTTGTATAAACCAGCAAAGTACACACACACTGTACAATTCAGCAGTGTTTAAGAAAATTAAAATTATTTTTAAGAATCTTTTGTGTGGGAGTAATCTGGCAAACTACATTTCACTCAGACTTTTTTCTGTAGACAAATATTCTTTGATTAGCTTTGCTCCTTAAATACCCACACTTAATGTTTCAATCAGTGATGCTTTAGTTCCCAACTTCATTTTGTTTACCCAAGAAAGAGCAAAAAGAAAAAAAAATGCATACCATAAACCACAACTTTTTTTTTTTAATGACATCCCCAAACGTCGAAGTTTCAAGTGCACTTTGGGAATTGGCGCTCTAATTAAACAAGGAACCAGTGAAGCCATTATGAACAATGATGCTTTCCACTCCCAATAATCAGTTGGCGTGATACTACTCCGATGCTCAGGGTCCTCTTTCAAATTTCATTGTCCCCATTCTGGCGTAGCTGAGTGAAACCGAGATAGAGGCAAAAGGGTAACTTCTGTATTCTGTGACCCTCAGCATGTAAACCGGACGCTGAGGTCCAGGACATGATCACTACAGCATATGCCATTTTAGAAACCGGCCTCGGGGAGTTACTGCCACATCCTAAAGTGGCTTTAGACTTCGTCGTGTATAAGACAACGTCTATTTCGGTACGAAAGGCATACAGGACCCCGAGTGCCGCGGCATGCCTCTCCGGGTCGGAGCCCCTCTAAGTGACACAACCCCAGAGATCAAGGAGCTGGGGTGACTTGGGGATGGACAAGAGTAGCTGGCTCTCGGCGTCTCCATGACTCCCCCGCCCCGCATGCAACTCCGCTTTAACTGGTCCGGAGAAACCCCGCCCCCTTCCTTCCTCTGGTCCGCACGATTGGCTCACCGACACCCGACAGGTCAGCTCCCCGCCTTCGATTGGCTCACTGCCCCATCAGTCAGACGCAGCGAGATTCGGGTCGGTGGGAGGGGAAGGCGTCGGAGGTGGTGGAGTGGGAGTGGGATTAGAGGACGAGGTGGCGAAGGAAGGTGTTCAGGCTCGGTCTCTGGTTTGGGAAAGTTTCCCCTACCAGTGACGGACCCAGAACGCGGGAGGCCCAGTCCAGCTCCGGGCCGGCGGAAGGGGGCTCCGGTCCCCGATTCCCGCCCCTCGGTCCCGCAGGCCCCGGAAACCACTAAAGGGAGGGGGAGAGGGAGGGGCCATCTAACCAGGGACCGACCCACCCCCGTCTCCGAAAAGGCGCCTCTGGGACTCCCCCGAGGGGAGGAGGCGGGGAGCGCAGCCGGCAGCGACGACCCCGGCCCCCTCCCCCAGCACCCCCCAGGGGCCCGAGAGAGCCGGGTCCCCGTGCCCGGGGCGTGACCGTCGCAAGGCGGCCGCAAGGGCCCCTCCCGCTTCCCGCCTGGGGCCCCGAGAGCCTGTCCCTTCAGGGGCGGGGAGAAGGGGGCGAGAAAAGGGGGCGCTGGCGAGCCAACCCGGAACCTCCCGGTCCGCCTCCCGCCCCCGGCCCCGGCCCCGGCCCCAGCGCGCCTCCTGCACACACGCCCGCACCCAGAAAGTTCAGTCAGGGGCGAGCCCGGCTCGGCGCCGCCGCGGCCCGGCCCCCGGCTCCCCGCCCCCACCACGGCCCGGCCTGCTCGGCCCCAGCGCGCCGCCCGCCCCGCCCGCCGCAGCTCCTTCCCGTCCGCCCGCAGCGCTCGGCGCCCCTCGCCCCCCGCCCCCCGCCTCCAGCGCTGACACGGGCCCGGGCCGCCCGCCGGGCCGCGGCTCCCCTTCCCCGTCCCGCGCTGCAGCTCGCCGGCCGCCCGGACACCCTGCTTCACCTTCACACACCCCCGGCACTTCCCGAGTCCTGCCTCCCCTCGCCCGGCTCCCACTCTCCGCTGCAGCCGCTCCGCGCTTCCATTAAAGAATACACCTTCCCGGGATTCACCTTCTCGGCTCTGCCGCGCTGCCCCCGCGGGGTTAGAGCCTCGGTCTCCGCCGACCCCGCACCGGACTGGGCGACAGGCACTCGCTCCTCGGGGCGGGGGCCGCGCCCGCACCCCCGGCCTCCCCGCCGCGCCTCGGCGCTCACCTCTCGCCCGCGCCGCGGGCTGCAGCCTCCGCCCGCCTCGCGCTCCGGGACTCGTCTCCCGAGCTCTAGCAAGGCGCTGGAGCGCCTCCTTTCTCTCCCGGGGACTCCGCGTCTCCCCGCCGCTTCCCGCCCTCCCCACCCCCAAGCCCCAACTCCCCAGCGTCGCTGCGCCTCCGGGATGCAACTCCCGTTTTCCGCGCACTCCGGCGGCGGTCCCCGCACACAAAAACAGCCTCTCGGAGGCGCACGGCTCTGTCGGAGCTCGGCGCAGGAAGGGCAGTCGCGGCCGGGGAGTGGGGACGCGGCGCCCCCCGCCTGCCGCCCGCCCTCCGCCCGCCCTCGCGGCCCCGGGGGAAGGCATGGTTACCGGCTTGGGTCGGTCACGCCGTCAGGTGCCGGCTGCCGTCGGCGCTGACCTTCGCCGCCGAAGCTGTAGCCGAGGCTGCGGCCGCCATGTTCCCGTGTTAATAACTGCTGCCTGGTTGTTTATTTCAATGGAGATCCTCCCCCAACTCCCTCCTCCTCCTCCTCCTCCTTCTCCTCCTCCTCCTCCTCCTCCGCGTCTCCGCACTTGCGGAGAGACAGACCGCGCGAGCTCGCGAGCAGGGGAGGGGGCTCGGGAGCCAGGCCGTCCCTCCCTCTGCCTCCCCGGCAGTGACCGCAGCCAAGTCCTGTCAGCTGGAAAAGGACGGGGCGGAAACTTGCCTCTCTTGCTCCCGAGGAAGGGGCAAAGGTGGACGCAGGGTTGTCCGGGGAGCAGCCCCTGCCCGCGGGGTCCGCAGCATCTCCGTCGGCAGAGTCCTATGAGAAGGCGGGCCGGTGAGGGCTGAAGAAGAGTAAGGGGACAGGGGACAAAATGGGTGACTGTGGTAGAGGGAGAGTGACCTAGGGGTGACTGGAACTGAAGAGAGAGTCAACAGAGGACTTCATGGGAGGGCAAAGGGCAATGCCAAAAAGAAAACTAGCGACTGGGACGGGCCCGGGCCGCCGAGTTAGAGACAGTGGGGCCTGGGGGCTGCAGACGGCAGGGAAGGTGCCCCAAGACGAAGATCGGGGAGAGCCGAGTCCCAGGGTCGCCAGGAGAGGACTTGCCCGCCCGTCCGGCCGGCCCCTCGGCCAGCAGCCTGCACCCCCTCGGGCGCACCTCACCCCACCCAACTCCCGGTCCTGCCGCTGCTCCCGGGAGGCGCCCCGCATCCGTCAAGTCCCCTACGGCTCCAACAGAGAGAGGCTTCTCCCATTGCAGTTGTATCTCCAGAGGGGATGGAGAGGCGCGACTGTGGGAGCTGGAAGGGGCACCACCCGGCAATTTCGGGATAAAGCAAACGCTGCACACAGGATATAAAACTTAACCTGGTTGAGAATTCTCGGCACGTCATGAAATCACAGAAGTTTTTATTGGCAAGTCCATTCTCTAGACATCCGTGAAGAAAGTACTCAGGGGACTCCCGTAGGAGATTGGCACTAAAAATGCGAGAACCCCTAAAATGCGAGAACCCCTATTTAAGTGTTACTTAGACGGATCTGTTTTACGCTTTGGAAAAGCAAGTTTTTTTTTTCTAACTTATACGGTAATTAGTTGAAAAAAATCAACTTTTGTTTGATGGCAGTTATCAAATTATGAGAGGAACATACTCCCTGATTTTAATCTTATGATGAGAAAGGTCACTTGCGGTAGACAATGTAATCATGGGGTTGGGGGGTCAGTTAAAACATTTGTCAGTTTAATTATTGAACAACTATGTGATGAAATGTTTCATTCTTATTGTTTGCTCTCTTCTAAATCCCTAAAATATTATAGCTACCACAAATAAATGTCTAATATAGGTCAAGCATATTACGTGTTTATTGAACACTTATTATGTATCTGACTGTGCTAGGTGATGTATATCTGCTATAGACCTTAATCCTCAGATCTTCCGAAGTCATTACCGCTTTTCACTTCACACAAAAAATTGAAGCTAAAAGAAGTAATTTGCCCAGGGTCACAGCCAGTAGTTGGAGAGGATATGAGCCCAGTTCTGGTGAGCTCCAAAGTGCATGCTTTTAAATGTGTCTTCATCCTAAAATTTGTGGGTGTACCACCAATTTTATTAGGCAAAAGAATACAAAAATATGTGTGGGGTGTGTGTGTGTGTTTGTGGATAGAAAATGCTTGGAAGCCTATAACAAATGTTAGCGCTGGGGATTGTAAGTGGGTGATGAGGCACTTCCACTTTTTATTTTGCACACCTATCTAACGTTTGAAATGTTTGCATTGACTATGTATTAATGTATATTTTTAAAGATTTTTTTTTTTAGCTAGCTAGAATAATAGAATTATGTTCCCAAAGCGTTGAGAGGAAATGGAGATTTTGTTTATGGCCTGTCTTCTGCTAATACCAGTCTGTAACTTGTCTACAATGGGGTAGTAGTCACCTGAGGTTTGTCACAATGCTGAACTCCGGATTTGCTTTCCTGTCCTCACCCCCAACTGTGAGTTATCAGGAGTAGTGATAATAAAGAAAGAAAGAAAGAAAAATTTTTAAAAAATTCTCCGTCTTGCTTGCTATCCCTCCCATTTTGGCGGAAGTCCAGAGTCCATCAGTCCTCTGCAATCACAGATTTCACACTTTTTAAAACTACCCATGATACCTCTGCAAACAAATAACTCCCCCCATTGCATTCCCATATTACCCAATAAAACGTCTTACAACAGCTGAAGACTGTTTTCTTACAAGAAATAAACGTCTGATAACATAGTAGATGAGCTCCATGCCCAAGTGCTACTCAATTGCCTGAGCTTGAATTGTGTGACTTAAACGCTCTCTAGTACCATCTCTGGGCGCCCTCTAAACTTCAGGCTCTTGCTGTCACGGTAGTCTGTCTTGCACTAGAGTTGTTTATGTATTTGTCTTTCTCTTTCACTAGATTGTAAGTTCCGCAGAGCCCAAGACCTAGTCTTGTTCTTGTTTGTACATGCTATATAGCACTTAACAAAAAATGTATGATGTCTGTTGTTTCATTGAATTTGTGAAATATAAATAATAGTATCTATTCCAGTCCTCGTGTCCTCTTCCCCACGTCATCCTCCAAGCCCTTGTTCATAAAACATGTTTATAAAAAACATTTTCCATACTTTGAAAGAACTTTGATTCCCACGAGACCTCACAACAATTGTTTATTAAAACTAACCATAATCTTTAGTGAATCATTACTGTGATAATGTAAAATGAAAAGGTAGAAAAGGCAGTAAATAAGTTGACTTAATGACATAAAATAAGAAAGGAAGAAGAAGGAAAGAAAAAAGAAGGCAAAGATATAGGAACTAGGTATATTACCGAGAGAACAACAACAAGGAAAAAATATGTGGGTGCAGATCTTAAAGGGGAAGGAAATTACTGAAATGTAGTGGAAGTAGAAACAACATACCATGAATGGATGAGGCAAGGAAACACCAAAAATGTCAACAGAATCATAAATGCAACATGGAAAAGTAAAGAAAATCACAAATTATATATTTAACAATATAACCTAGGAATAATCAGAACAATATGACTGCTATAAGACAAGAATTTCTATTTTTGTCTGCCTTTTCTTCCACAGTTTTCGAAGTACTCACTTTTTTCATAAGTAAACTGCATGAAAGTGGGAGATTCTATACTATTTTTCGGTTAACACTTCTAGTATACATCATGAGATTAGAGGTAACAGTATGGTAAAAAGAGCTATAGAATATAAGCAAATAAATATGATGTTAACTATAAAGCTCTTTAAACAAATGTAAGGGAATATTATTATGTCAGCTAAATCTGTGTGTAGCATAGTTATCTCTATTTCGGTGCACTCGTAAATTGCCAAAGCAAAAATCTATAGTTAATTCTATTAAAATGTAATTATGGGGTGGGGGCATCAGTTAAAACATTTGTTTGTCAATTTGATTATTGAACAACTATGTGATGAAATGTTTCATTCTTATTGTTTGCTCTCTTCTAAATCCCTTAAATATTATAGCTACCACAAATAAATGTCTAATATAGGTCAAGCATATTACAAAAATTTTTTCCTTACTGAAGTAGTCATTATGTGTATATTATTCCCATTTTACGTACAATAAAGCTGAGCTTCAGAGATGTCAAGTAAATTAATGCAAAGTCATAGAACTATCTTCACTGCATACCTAGGATTGTGTTAGGATTCTACTCTTCATCACCTGTATCTCTACTACTCTAAGAAACACATTGGCTGGGCACGGTGGCTCATGCCTGTAATCCCAACACTTTGGGAGGCCAACATGGTAAAACTCCGTCTCTGCTAAAAAATACAAAAAAAAAAAAAAATTAGCTGGGTGTGGTGGCACACACCTGTAGTCCCAGCTACTCGGGAAGCTGAGGCAGGAGAATGGCTTGAACTGGAAGTCAGAGGTTGCAGTGAGCCAAGATCACACCACTGCGCTGTAGCCTGGTGACAAAGCAAGACTCTGTCTCCTCGAACATAATGCATACTCAATAAATGATCGTGAAAAGAATGAATAAATTAATGAATGGACTCCCTTCAAGTCATACTGTACACTGTCACAAGATTCATCCCCTTTTTGTTTTTTGTTACTTTCCCACTTGAAAACACTTAATGATCCTTCATTACCTACGGAATACAATTCAAATCCTTCACCTTATATTAAGAACCTCTTTGATAATGCCCCTAACTACTTTTTCTATTCATACCTCCCTTATTTCTCAAACAAAAGCAAATATTAATACACCCACACTCATTCCAGGATATTCCGGAATGAGATTGACATGAGTTTCAATCTTGGCTCTTACTAACGGCGTGAACTTGGGCAAGTTATTTAGCATCTCTGCAAATTTTATCAGTGCAATAAGACAAGAAAATGAATTGGAAGGAGATGAAACCAAACTTACTCACTAATGATGATATAGTGTATGTATAAAATTCAAAAGAATCCATAAACTACTAAAATGAATGTAGGATCACAAGGTACAAGGTCAATTGTATTTCTTCTGTATGTTAGCATGAAACAACTGGAAAATGAAATTTTTAAAACGCCATTTACAAAAGCATTAAAAAAATCAAAATTTAGGAATAAATTTAATGAAAGATGTTGCATGATCTCTACATCAAGAAAAAAAATTGCTAATAGAAATTCACAATGGCCTAAAACAGAAATAGACTGGGCACAGTGGCACATGCTTGTAGTTCCAGCTACTTGGGAAGCTGAGGCAGGAAGATCACTTGAGCCTAGGAGCTGCAGACCACCATGAGCAACATAGCAATACCGTGTCTCTTAAAAAGTTAATTTTTTTTTTTTTTTTTTTTTGGCGACATGATCTTACTCTGTCACTCAGGCCGGAGAGTGCAGTGGCACACTCACAGCTCACTGCAGCCCTGACCTCCCTAATAGTCAAGAATACAGGTGTGTGCCACCACACCCAGCTTTTTTTTTTTTTTTTGGATTTGTTTTGTAGAGATGGGGTTTCACCGTCTTACCCAGGCTGGTCTTGAACTCCTGGGGCTCAAGTGATCTGACCCCCTAAGCCTTCTAGAGTGTTGGGATTACAGGCAGACACCATCATGCCAGGCCAAAAAATTAAATTTTTAAAACGAGAGATGGGACCAGGTGTAGTGGCTCATGCTTGTAATTCCTGCACTTTGGGAGGCTGAGATGGGAGCAAAATCTTGAGGCAAAGATTTTGAGACCATCCTGGGCAACAAAGCAAGACTCCATTTCTGTTTTAAAAAACAGTATTAAGATGTCATCAGTATTAAGATGTCAACACTTCACAATGGATCTATAGATTCAATGCAATCCCAATCAAAATCCCGGCAAACTTTTTAAGTAAAAATTGAGGTACTAATTCTAAAAATTATATGCAAATACATATTACCTAGAATAGCCAAGACAAACTTGAGGAAACATGAGTTGAATAATTTACACTGCCAGCTTCAATATTTACTATAAAGCTATACTAATTAAGATAGTGTGATATTGGTGTAAGAATAGACAAACAGATCAATGGAACAGAATAGAGAATTTGGAAATAGGCCCGCAAACTTTATAGTCAATGAATTTTGTACAAAGTTGTCAGATAAATTCAATGGAAAAAGGAAAGTCTTATCAATAAGTAGTGCTACAACTAGATATCAGTGTGGAGAAAATATTGACCTTCTTACTGCACACAAGAATGAATTCAAGATGGATCATAGACTTAAATGAAAAAACCCAAACTATAAAGCTCCTAGAAGAAAACATCGGCCATGCTTGTATTCCAAGCACTTTGGGAGGCCAAGGCAGGAGAACGGCTTCAGCCCAGGAGTTCAAGACCAATCTGGGCAACATGGTGAAACTCAATCTCTAAAATAAATAAATAAATAAAAAAGTCAGGTGTGGTGGCACACACCTGTAGTCCCAGCTGCTTGGGAGGCTGAGGCAGGAGGATCATTTGAGCCTGCAGTGAGCCACTGCACTCCAGCCTGAGCAAGAGAGCAAGACCCTGTGTGAAAGAAAGAATGAAAGAGAGAGAGAGAGAAAGAGAAGAAAGAAAGAGAGAGCAGCCAGGTGCAGTAGCTTATGCCTATAATCCCAGCACTTTGGGAGACCAAGACAGGCGGATCACCTGAGGTCAGCAGTTCGAGACCAGCCTGGCCAACATGATGAAACTCCATCTCTACTAAAAACACAAAAATTAGCTGGGCATGGTGGAACATGCCTCTAATCCCAGCTATTTGGGAGGCTGAGGCAGGAGAATCACTTGAACCCAGGAGGCGGAGGTTGCAGTGAGATGAGATTGTGCCACTGCACTCCAGCCTAAGTGACAGAGTGAGATTCTGGTCCAAAAAAAAAAAAAAAATTGACAATATCAAATATTGGGGAGAATGTGGAGCAATTAGAACTCTCATTCTTTGCTGGCAGGACTGTACAAACACCTTGGAAAACAGAAACTTCCTCATGAAGTTAAGCATACACAATTCTACCCTACAGTTCTCCTAGGTATTTATCTAAGAGAAATGAAAACAGATGTTCACCAAAAGATTGTATAGAACATTAACAGGAGTTTTATTCATGATAGTGAAAACCTGGAAACTTATTTCCATCATCAGGTTATGTGGAGGAACAAATGTGGTATATTCGTACAATGGAACAGTATTCAACAGTAAAAGGAACAAATTACTGAAATATGCAATAACATGAATGAATTTTAGAAGCATTTTGCTAGGCAAAAGTAGTCGTATGAGTGCATTCTGTACAATTCCATTTATGCCGGAATACTACAAGCGCAGGCAAAATGAATGTATAATGATGAAAGTTGATGCTAGGGTTGTGGGCACTGCAGATGGACTGGAAAAAGGGAACACAGAATTTTGGAGGGATGAAGAAATATTCTGGGATGATGAATATTGATCTAGGTGATAGTTACATTTTGACAACCCATTGTCAAAAACATACTGAGTTGTACCCTTAGGATTTGTGTATTTTGCTATTAATTTATACAAATTATACCTAAACAAAGTACTATTAGCATTTAAAAAATGTGAGTAAGAGGAAAATTCTCCAGTATAATGAAGTATATTTACAGAAAGCCTATAACAAACATTGTACTCAATATTGAAACATTTATAGCTTCCCCCTGAGATTGGGAAAGAGAATTGCAAATAGTATGTCCAGTATTACCATTTGCAACCAACATTGTACAGGCAGTTCTAGCCAATGCGATAAAAGGAAAAAAATAGCATAAAGATTGCTAAGGGAGAAATAGAACTGTCATTATTTACAGATCACATGAATGTTTATGTGAAAAATCCAAAGGACTCTACAAACTATTAGAATTAAATGTAATAAGATCTCTAGAATGAGAGGTCAATATACAAAAATTAATTGCATTCCTATATATTAGAAACAATTAGAACATGAAAATTTGGCATGTACATTGAAAACTGTTTGGCAATATCCATTAAAGCTGAGCATGTCTCCTGGGTGACCTAATAATTCTGTTCTTTAGTATGTATCCTATAGAGTACTTCAACAGAAGAATGAATGAATTACAGCATTTTTGTTCAATGGACTACTATACTGAAGTGAAAATGAACAAACTATAGCTTCACACGATAACATGTATAAATCATATAGAAATAACCTTGAATAAAAGAAACCAGATACAAAAGAACACTACTATATGATGCTATTTACGTAAAGGTCAGACAGGCAAAACTAATCTATGGTGATAGATACCAGGATAGTTGTTACATTTTGCCAGGTAGGTGGGGCCTAGGAAGGCACATGGGAGAGATTTGGGGATTCTGAGAATATTCTGTTTCTAATACGAGTTGAGGTTACATGGACATGTTCATTTTATGAAACATTTGTGCACAGTTTATTCATGGCATACAAATTATTTGTGTGCCTATGTATATTACACTTCAATTTTTAAAATGTTATTGTTGTTTGCATTTACTGAATCTCCCTCCCTAACTAGACTGTAAACTCTCTGAAGACAAGGATTATATTTTAGATTTCTTAGCATCCCTCACAGATTTTAGCACAGCTGCTTCATAAAATGTTACTTTACAGCCAGGCGTAGTGGCTAGCAGCTGTAATTCCAGCTACTCAGGAGGCTGAACTGGAAGGATCACTTGAGCCAAGGAGTTCAAACAGCAGTGAGTTATGATCACACCACCGTACTCCAGCCTGGGCAATGAAGTGAGACCTTGTCTGTCTCTAAAAAGAATAAAAATAGAAAATAAAATATTACTTTACAAAAATAAGTTGATATAGTTGCCAATAAAGTTTATTTGTTTAGTTTTAGTGTAAGTACAAATAATAGTAAAACAACATATTTTTATATATGTAAAAATAAACTAAAGATATATAAAATCAATTTAAGTATTGACATTTTGTCTAAAGATCTCCTTTCTCTTAGTTTATCTCTAGTAACTCCAAAAGAAAGCTCTAGATATATAGTAAAAGTAGAATTTATACTCAGGAGGCTGAGACAGGAGAATTGCTTGAACCAAGGAGGCAGAGGTTGCAGTGAGCCAAGATAGAGCCACTGCACTCCAGCCTGGGCAACAAAGCAATACTCCATCTCAAAAAACAAACAAACAAAAACTAGAATCTAATAAATTAAGCCCAATGTGAGAATCACATCTCACTTGAGTATTGCCAGTATGTGAAAATTGGAATACAGATAGGCATAACACCAGGTATTGGCTTCACCTGACTTAACACCACTTAACATAACAGTTCATGGTGGGCCGGGTACAGTGGCTCATGCCTGTAATCCTAGCACTTTAGGAGGCCAAGGTGGGTAGATCACTGGAGGCCAAGAGTTCGAGACAAACTTGGCCAGCATGGTGAAACCCTGTCTCTACTAAAAATATAAAAATTAGCTGTGCGTGGTGGTGCACACCTGTAATCCCAGTTACTTGGGAGGTTGAGGCATGAGAATCACTTGAACCCAGAAGGCAGAGGTTGCAGTTAGCTGTGATGGTGCCATTGCACTACAGCCTGGGTGACAGAGTGAGACTCTGTCTTAAAAAAAAAATTAAAGAAGAACAGAGACATAGGTTCTAGATCGGTATCTGAATGCATAATCAATGAGACTTGGGCATTTTGTATGTGTGTCTTTCTTTATACATAACATTTACCATTTTTCGCTATTTTTAAGTTACAATTTGATGGCATTAAATGCATTCACCTTGTTGTGCAACCCTCACCACTATTCATCTCTAGAAGTTTTTCAAGCAAATCTTCTGGACATGTAATTAAATGCATCTAGGACTCAATTTCCTACCTGAGTCCTACATTTTTAAGATTCCATGCAGCTCTGAAACACCGTATCTGGGAACTAAAGAACATTCAAAGAAAACCAGACTCCTTTAGTTAAAATGCAAGTTTTATAAAACCCTAGGTCCAGAAACCTACGTTAATGTTCAGTTACAGTTGGGATAGAATAATGCTTTTGCAAAACAGAGTGCATCTAAGTAATTGTTCTTTTGCCTAGGAAAAGAACCATCTTCAGAAGAGTAATATACCCTTCACTTCTTTAGAAATAGGCTTTATAAACACGGACCACTTGACAGAGAGTCTTACCACTGAACACCCATTCCAGCAATAGTTTCTGAACTCTAAAATAAAAAACTGTTTTTATTCAAAACATTTACAGAGTCAATCAATGTTATACTTTAATTAGTCCGTTATTTATGAATGTCCTTTTTTAACATCTTTGATTAAATGCCTAGGCCCCTGGGTTGTTTGTTTTGTTTTGTTTTCAGTTTTCCCCAAGAATAATTATGAAGTTCCAGACACACAACTACCAGAGAAATTGCAGTTGGTCTCTTGCCCCATCCCCATGCCCTTTTAGATTATTAATGTCCAAGCTCTTAAACTGAGTGGTAGGTATGTGAATATTTATTATTCCTGTATCTGTCACACATGTTATAAATATTTTCTGTGTACATATGATATTTAGTTTAAAAAGTTTAAATGCCTTCTATAATAACTGTTTTACTTAATCACATTCTTTTCTTATAAAACAATAAAAGCTAACATTTAGACCCTGTTTTCCTTTAGATCAAATCTTAAAATAAATTACTAATATTGGGTACTTTCTCATACACTTTGTCTCTGTTTACACATGGTTGACTAACCACTATCTAAGACTAACAATGCTCTTCCATGTCTGAACTCCCTTCTCTTTCTGCCTCTGCCTGGACTCTTCCCTTATCCTCTTTCCTCTTCTCTCTCCTTATTGTGGGCTTTGCAGCTGTTTCTCTCCCTCTTTAATAGTGGTTTCATTGACAATATCACCATTGCCTCATCTGTGAGTTCTACCTCCCTCTGGAGATGATTGTTTTCCTTCCTCTGGAACCCTTGTTGCCATTCCTAAGACAAAATCCCAAGCCCAGGTGACTTTGAGTATTCCCCGACAGAGCAAGGCAAGACACATTACCCCAAGGTGCCCCATGTTCATCTATACATGTTTGGCAGAGTCCCTACCCAAGTGCAGCATAGTCTTCCACAAAAATGCATGTGATGGTTATGTTCTACTACCAGTAGAGTACTATTATTCATGTCACAGGTTTTAGGAGGGCAGCTCTGAGAATTTAAGCCCCTCAAAAACCTTGTTTCTATAGAAAAACATGCTTTACTTTACCACCAATCAATGAAAAAGTAAACATTGGAAATAAGTGCATGAAGATTGCTTGTGCTTTCCATCTATGACTTCAAAGCCCTTCATAAAACACAGTTTTTAAAAACGCCTTTTTGCCAAAACTAATAGCCATTCAAGGACTTGTTATATTCATAACTAAGATGCATTTATGAGCCAACCTTTGACATGAAGCCTAGGAGATAATGCAGTGAAAATTTGTTCAGGTTCTACTCTAGTTCAAGTACTGGAGACTAGGCATGGTGGCTCATGCCTATAATCCTAACACCTTTGGAGGCTGAGGTGGGAGAATCACTTGAGCCCAGGAGTTTGAGGCCAGCCTGGGCAACAAGGCGAGGCCCCAGTCTCTACAAAAAACTTTCTTCAAAATTAGCCTGGGTTTTTTGTTTGTTTGCTTGTTTGTTTTTTAATTAGCTAATGATCATCTGTGGTCCCAGCTACTTGGAAGGCTGAGGTGTGAGGATGGCTTGAACCCAGGAGGTTGAGGCTTCAATGAGCTATATTCACACCACTGCTCTCCAGCCCGGGTGACAGAGCAAGACTCTGTCTCAAACAAACAAACAAAAAGTACTAGAGACCCAGTACTGAACAAACTCCTCTAACTGAATGAAATTTACAGCAGATGCGGCACATACTAGGCACTCAATAAATATCTGTGGAGTGAGTGATTATGGCTAAGAAAACCATTAAAATGTGATAAATATTTTTGTTTTGTAAAATTCAATGAAATCAATGAACAAAAGAGTTGCAGAATATAAATTAGGCGGGGGAATTTTATAGCAATCATAGTTAAAATGCTTCCTATTCCTACTGAAGTTATTGTGGGTGGGAATATTGGGTGACCATGACCAGAAAGGCAACACCTCTACAACCCACGTGGCTGTTACTTTGCTGGGCATGGGTTAGGAGACAAGTGCCATCCCACCACTACCTCTACACCTTTTTGCTAATTTTAACTTTGAGACCTAAGTATATTTTATCTACAAGTAGTTTAGATTTATCATCTTCACTCTAAGAACTCTATACCCACTTATGGTAGCATTATAACAGAAGACAGAATTTTACCAAATGTCACAGAGGCTTTAGTCCATAATCATTAGTTGCATTTTAAATCCCATCTTCATAGATATTCATAATGTATTTCTTCTTTATGATATTACTACGATTGCAATCCTCCCAAAAAGCCAAACATTTTTGTATTAGTTAGAGTTCTCTAGAGAAACAAAAATTAGATATTTATATCTAATAAAGAGATTAATTATAAGGATTTGGCTCATGCAGTTGTGGAGACTTGAAAGTCCAAGCTTTGCAGAGAAGGCCAGTAGGCTGGAAACTGAAGCAAGAGTTGATGTTGCAGTCTTCAGTCTGAAGGAAGTCTGGAAATAGAATTCCCTCCTTCTTGGGGGACTTCAGTTTTTTCTCTTAATGCCTTCAGCTGATTTAAATGTTCAATGAGCACTACTGATTTAAATGTTAGTCACATCTTAAAAATACCTTCAGAGCAACATCTAGACTAGTGTTTGGCCAAACAACTGGGCACCACAGCCTAGACAAATTGAAACATAAAATAAATCACCACAGACTACTATTTCTCAAGTTGGATCCATGCAATCTTCTTAAGCCATACTTAATCTCCAAGTGAAGACAATAAAAAAGTCATACTTCTGCCTAACATGATACAACTATCTTGTGTGTAACCAAAAATACACTAATCCTTTCCACAGAGGAGAAAGCAAAGTCCTTGAGTAATGTTCACTCTTCTTGAAATCTTGTAACTTAAATTTTACTATGATATTGTCTTAGTACATTTAATGCTGCTATATCAGAATACTAGAGACAGGGTAATTTATAACGAACAGAAATGTATTGACTCATGATTCTGGAGGTTGGGAAGTCCAAGACAGAGAGGCCAAATCTGGCAAGGGCTTTCATACTTTATCATCCCATGGCAGAAGGGAAAAGAGAGAGTGAGAGAGTGAGAACAAAGGCTATCAAACTTGCCCTTTATAATGAACCACTCTTGTGGTAATAGCCTAATCACTTCTCATTAGGCTCATCTCCCAACACTATTGACTTGGAGATTAAGTTTCTAACACATGCTTTTTGGGGGACACATTTAAACCACAGCAGATGTTAAGTTGATAATACTTAAATACTTGATGTAAAATCAATATGTCTTATGTTATATGTTAAGGGGATATGGGAGGAAAGAAAACAAGATATTTGCCCTATATACATACATGCATTCAAATGAAATAAGGAAACAATTACCATCCTCCTTTCTATAAATGGTCATGTGGTTGTAGCTAGTACTTAAAACTACCTTCTTGGTGCTGGGCATGGTGGTTAACGCTTATAATCCCAGCACTCTGGAAGGCTGAGACAGGAGGATCTCTTGAGGGCAGGAGCTTGAGACCAGCTTGAACAACATAGTCAGACCTCGTCTCTATTTGAAAAAAAAAAAAAAAGAAGGCCAGGCATGATGGCTCATGCCTATAATCCCAGCACTTTGAGAAGCCAAGGTGGGTAGATCACCTGAGGTCAGGAATTTGAGACCAGCCTGGCCAACATGGTGAAACCCCATCTCTACTAAAAATACAAAGATTAGCCAGGCATGGTGGTGGGTGCCTGTAATCCCAGCTATTCAGGAGGCTGAGGCAGGAGAATTGCTTTAACCCGGGAGGCAGAGGTTGCAGTGAGTCAAGATCACGCCATTGCACTCCAGCCTGGGCAACAAGAGTGAGACTCTATCTCAAACAAACAAACAAACAAACAAAACTACCTTCTTTCATTATCCATTCTGTACTCCCCTTGCCCTCAACAAGCGTGTTACTCAGCTGGTCATGGTTTTTTATCTGGTCAGGTGACTCAAAACTTCATTTATGAAAGATCTAAGTAAGCCATTGTAGTTGTGCCTGAATTGGATTGTAGTTTTTCATTGATTTTACTCTAGGGTATGGAGGACTAAGAGATGTCCTAATAGATCTCCTGCATTTCAGCCTTTTTCATATCTCCATTGTGTAGTTGCAGACTAGTTTCCCTGGGCAATCAGAATCAATCATCCCAGCAGTACATTAACTCCCTTCTTTGTCTGCTAATTCAGAGGCACAAGAAAGCCAAAGTGGCCAGGTAGCAATCTTAACTTTCAGTTCATGGAGCCATTGTTGTGTTTGTTAGTGGAAGAATTCCTCCCTTTGGAACTAAGACCTCTAGATTAGCAGCCTATAAAATCTCAGGAATAGGAAGCAAAAATGTTGCTAGTGAATCAGTAGCATAGTAGTGATACTCCCTCCCATTTCTATTTCTTAATTCTCGGACCTGTGAATCCTGGGTATGGGAGAAAACAGCACCATTTATTGACACTGATTTAGGACCCACAGAGCCACCTGGAGAACCCTGCTCCAGTCCTGCAAGTTATTGTCACTTAGCTGACACTATAACTGAGTCTACAAAAGGCCATTCCACTGTACTATCAAGCCAGAGATGCTTCAGGATGGTGGGGAACACGGTAAGACAAGTGAATTTCATGACCCTGGGCCTACTGCACTTCATTTACCATAAAATGAGTTTTGTGATCAGAAGCATTGCTGTGTGGAATGCTATGATGGTGAATAGGTGGTCCCGTTCTGTGGATACCAGTCAGCCTCCTTCCAGAGACTCCTGTCATCATTCAGCGAACTCATAAACAAGGTGACTATGATGGCAATATGGACTTCCAATCAGTGGATGCCACTGCTAATTTCCCAATCTGCCAGCAGCAAAGACCACACCGAGTCCCCCATATGGCACCATTCCCTAATCAGCTAGCTACCTAGTGGTAGGTCAATTACATTGGACTGCTTCTAACATGAAAGAAGCAGCATTTACTCTGGTTATAGATATGCCTTCCCTGCACAAAATGCTTCTGTGAAAACTACTATTATAGACCACTTTGCTCAGAAGCACAATCTTTTTGCAATATTTTTCAAAAGAATATACATAGCACTGAAATAGTAGTTAAAACAGTCTAACTTACTTATCTTTTGTGACCAGAAATCTAGTACTTTATTTGCAATATATTCATTTTAATAAACTTGCTCTAAAATGTAAAAAAAATCATATTTATAAATGACAATTGGTTAGAAACATAATACCAGCAATGTGATATATCTGTAGTAATAAACTGAGTGCTCTATTCAGTATGCTTTCCATCAGTGTATACAATGGGTTGTCAGTGCCAAGTTGAGAAGATTTGGATCCCCATGGGCATAATTTCAAGATTTTTTATAGCATAGTGGAATTTTGTAGGATTTTATAAAAAAAAAAAAAAAAAACAAAGCTAGATATCCAGATTCTTTATTGAACAAACCCTCCCAGTGTATTTGGCTTGGTTTCACTGTTGGCTTTTTCTTGATTTTTGGTAGGTTTTTCATATGTTAAATTTTAAGTAGGAACATTGTTGCAATTCTTTAAGGAGTTTTTATCTTTGGTCTGCTCACTCCTAAAATGATGTTTTTTAAATGAACCAAAAGGATATATTTTATATAGAATGTTTTAAATAAATAGTCAGTGAAAATGTGTGTAATAGTATCTATTTTTAAGTACTACGATACTATGCATAATCTGTTTTCTTTAAAATTTGTAATTCTTTCCTTCCCTTTAAATATATCATTAACTTGTGATAATTTTAACTACATTTTAACTTTCTTCTGGAGTGATTATACTTTCTTTACGATGAGCTTTTTTACTTTTTTTGCCCTTTTTCTTGTCCCTACTTACTGTTTCTCTTCTATTCTTGGTCTGTCTTAATGTCCCTTTCTCATATACTTTTATTGCTTACTTGCTTTTCATCTAACTCTGTAACTCTCTTTTCCTATAATCCCAAGTGATTTGTGTCATCTACCAAACTGAGTTTTTACTATTTTTTTCACCAACTGTTAATCAGTTTTTGTCATTTTAAGGCACCCTCAAACGTGACTTCAATTTCAAATAAACTTTCCATTTGCTACTGATATAACTATAATGTTTGTATACATCTCACTTTCCCATGACTTCCAATTACCCATGAACGACTACAGTTTTTAAACTTGATTTAGGTATAATGCTATAGAAATACACTTTGTTAATATGCTTGAAATTAAATTTAAACATATTCCTTATTTTGAGAAAGCCTGTGCACATGCCTCTGGCAAGCATATATGTCACTTTATCATATTTGCTGGAGTATTTTTTCTCCTGCTATTAGACTGTAATCCCCTTAAAAGCAGGACCCATATTTAAATCTCTAGTGTCTGGCACAGGGCAGGTTTTTAATGAATGGATAGTAAATAAATACATGAATGGATAAGAACAAAGTTAGTTGTGTAATTCCCATGGTCTTGTCCAAAAAATACTTCCTCTGCCAGCTCCAAATGATACCAAATGAAATTTCTTTCACAAAGGCCAAGTCTTTTACTTTCCCAACTGGACTTATTTTACAACAAAAATATCATTAGAAAAACACATTTATTTAAACCTATTCATCCAAGGCAAAAGTTCTTAATCTTGGCTGAAATTGGCTGAAAGTGAGAATCATGTCCCCATCCCAGTAAAAATAAATTAGGAATACCAGTCTCCCAACCCCAGGTGAGGCTGATGTGAAGGAAAAGCTGAGAACTACTATGTTAACTAAGAAAGAAGCAGCTGATGGCATGTTCTAAGGAGCATGAAAATAAAACGAGGTCTCTAATGACTGTGGCAGAGAAGTTCTTTGCTGAGGGAAGGTAGGTGGGGAGTTTGAAGAGTCCAGTTCTCCCTTCAGGAGGCTGGGGGTGGCTGGAGACAAGTGTTTTTCTGGTTGTTGTTTTTTGTTTTTGAGACCAAGTCTCACTCTGTCACCAGGCTGGAGTGCAGTGATGCGATCTCTGCTCTCTGCAACCTCTACTTTCCGGTTTCAAGTGATTCTCCTGCCTCAGCCTCCTGAGTAGCTAGGACTACAAGCCTGCACTACCACGCCCAGCTAATTTTTGTATTTTTAGTAGAGACGGGGTTTCACCATGTTGGCCAGGATGGTCTCGATCTCCTGACCTCGTGATCCGCCTGCCTCGGCCTCCCAAAGTGCTGGGATTACAGGTGTGAGCCACCGTGCCTGGCCAGAAGTGTTTTTTAAGGTATCTGTTATCTTTAAAAACTTAAGGAGAAAGATTGTAAGTACTGTCTAAAGAGGTAAACTCCGAAGAGGAAAAAAATTTAATTTTAAATTTTAAAATGAGGTCAGAGATTCTAACAAGTGCTAATAAAAGGGCTCTTTGAATTTTGGGGGTTTTTACAAAAAATACTGTGCAGGCAGGCAAACATAGCAAGTGTATTAGGTATACAGACTAATACACTAAGAGGAAAACCTAAATAAGAATCAAAGTTGACATGACAGAACTTGAGAGAGGAAAAAATAATTAGTATTAGAATACTAATTCTTTAAAACCTTGACACGGTGGCTCACGCCTGTAATCCCAGCACTTTGGGAGGCCAGGGTAGGAGAATCTCTTGAACCCAAGAGTTCAAGATTAGCCTGGGAAACATAACGAGGCCCCCATCTCTACAAGAAAAAAAACACAAAACAATTAGCCAGGTGTGATAGCATGCACCTCTAGTCCTAGATACTCAAGGTGCTGAGGCAGGAGGATCACTTGAACCTTGAAGTTCAAGACAGCAGTGAGCTATGATTGCACCACTGCACTCAAGCCTGGGTGACAGAGTGGGATCCTGTCTCAAACAACAAAAAAGTATTTTTAAAATTAGTGTCTATAGGATAATAATTCAACAACATAAAAACTATATGTGTCTGTGGATGAGGACTAGAAAAGAAGAGAGACATTAAATGATTGGCATGTTTAGGTGTATTAAACTTGAAGCTTGAAGTTCTAATTCCTACTTTGCTATTAAGATGCATGTGTGTGATGAAGTTTGGGCTTCTGGTAAAAAAAAAAAAAGTAAATATAATAAAAATATAGTTTAAAAAGTAAAAATATAGGCCAGGTGCAGTGGCTCACACCTGTAATCCCAGCACTTTGGGAGGCTGAGAAGTGTGGATCACCTGAGGTCAGGAGTTTGAGACTAGCATGGCCAACATGGTGAAACCCTGACTCTACTAAAAATACAAGAATTAGTCAGGTATGCTGGAGAGGGCCTGTAATCATAGCTACTCGGGAGGCTGAGGCAGGAGAATTGCTTGAAGCAGGAAGGTGGAGGTTGCAGTGAGCCAAGATCATGCCATTGCACTCCAGGCTGGGCAACAGAGCAAGACTCCGTCTCAAAAAAAAAAAAAAAAGTAAAAATATAAACAAACCACGAAAAAAAAAAGAAAGAAAGAAAGAAAGAAAAGATGCTGTGTGTCGTTAAGGATGTCTCTTCATTTCTCTGGGGCCCCAATTTCTTTTCTGCAAAGTTAGGGAGTTGAAAGCTTTAGCTAAACTAGTGCTTCTTGCAAGCTTCCTCTAAGAGAGTAAAGAAGTGTAGCCCGTGGCTCAGAGCCAGGGCAACCTGAAGCACCCACTGCAAGTGCAAATTTTCTTGAAGTCTCGTGTTTTGCCTTAAAGATGCATATCCTGATATGCAAATTATTTCTCAAAATGCTGGGGTTTTGTTGTTGTTGTTGTTTTTGTGATGGGGTCTCACTCTGTTGCCCAGGTTGGAGTGCAGTGGTGCAATCTCAGCTCACTGCAACCTCCGCTTCCCAGGCTCAAGTGATCCTCCCACCTCAGCCTCCCAAGTAGCTGGGACTACCGGTGTGCACCACCACACTCAGCTAGTTTTTGTATTTTTGGTAAAGACAGGGTCTTACTATGTTGCCCAGGATGATCTCGAACTCCTGGGCTCAAGCAATCCTCCCACCTCCCAGTGTTGAGATTTCAGGTGTGAGCCACTGAGCCTGGCCAAAATGCTGTTTTTTCAAAAAGTTCATGAGCTTTTTATTCCTTGCTATTCTTTTTGTGTTTTTTTTTCTTTTAAATATACAGTTAATCCCATATTGTATATACAGTTTTATATTCTGCTTTTTTCACTATCATATCTTTCACATTTTATGTATGTCATTAAAATGTTGTTACCTTTTATTTTTTCTTTTGAGATAAGGTCTTGCTATGTTTCCCAGGCTGGTCTCTAACTCCTAGGCTCAGCCTCCTGAGTGGCTGGGATTACAGGGACCGCCACTGTACCCCACTCATTATTTTTCTTTTAAGAGCTGTATAATGTTCAGTCATATGGCTGTACTGTAATGCGTTAACCTCCTCCTGACTGGGATGTTCATGGTACAGCTCAGTGTGTTTTCATCTCCACAATACTCTTTCCCTCCAATTGGCTCATTGTAAAGGCTGAGCTTTCTTTATACTTTCTGTTTTCGTTGTGGTTTTTTGTTTTGTTTTGTTTTGTTTTGAGACAGAGTTTTGCTGTTGTTGCTCAGGCTGGAGTGCAATGGCACAATCTCGGCTCACTGCAACCTCTGCCTCCCAAGTTCAAGTGATTCTCCTGCCTCAGCCTCCCAAGTATCTGGGGTTACAGGCATGTACCACCATGCCTGGCTAATTTTATATTTTTAGTGAAGACGAGGTTTCACCAAGTTGGTCAGGCTGGTCTGGAACTCCTGACCTCAGGTGATCTGTCCGCCTTGGCCTCCCAGAGTGCTGGGATTGAGGCACCGAGCCTGGTCTTTCTTTATACTTTCTAGCTAAATCCTTGGAAGTGCAGGAAATCGTAAGACAAAAATTTTTCTCTCTCAATGCTGTGGTGTGTGAAATGGTCTTTTGGTGACATAAATTGTAATTCGTCCTTTTTGGAGGTCTCGCCCTAACAAGGGGGAAGGAAGAAAACATGACTGAAGGCTGACTCCACACAAGGTCTTCTGGAAAGGTTGTCACATATCACCACCCAGTGAGGGAGTGACTATCCCACTTCATGGAATAATAAGCGGAGTCTAAAAGGAACAAGTAACTGGCTACAAAAGTGGGGTACCAGGGTAAAATTGGGTTCAGTCCACCCCAGATCTGTGCCAGGTGGTCCCGGGCAGCACACTCTGGTCCCATAGCAGCAGTAGAGCCAGCGCAGGGTACCCGACGCTCTCCACCAACCCAGTCTTCCCTCAGCTCCGATCTCGATCGCTTTTCTTGGCTGCACAGTGGCCTCTCCTGTGATTAACGTCTTATTTTTTGAGGAGAATCCTTAGCATACAGTAGATAGATTGTTTTCCAGAGGATATATAAATGAAGGGTTATTTAATGTTTAGAGCAGGGAGCAGCAAACTTTCTCTTTTCCTTTTTCTTTTGGTATATAAACTATGTATTAGCAGACAAGGCCACAGACTTAGTGCTTCTTGGACACAGCCATAGTATGGCCACAGTGGCCAGTGGTCTTGATGTGCTGGCTTCAGACACAAAAGTCCTCAGAAGTGGCGCAGCCCTCTATGCACTGGAATCTTCTTGTTGCTCCAGGTCTTCACAGAGCTTGTTATCCAGATCCTTGGCCAGGACCTGGCTATAGTGTCCAGCCTTTCCATCCTTCTGTCTGTTCAAGAACCAGTTGGAGATCTTGAATGCATGGATTCTGCTTAGTGGTGGTCATATGTTCCACCTCATCCTCAGAGAGTCCTGCGCTCTTGGTGAGGTCAGTGTCTGCTTTCTCAATACCACATGAGCATATCTTCGACCCACACCTTCAATGGCTGTGATGACAAAGGCTATTTTCTGCCAACATGGATGTTGGTGTTGAGTACTCGCAAAATATGCTGGAATTTCTTAGGGATCACGAGAGACAAGGCGGCAGCACAAGCGGCGGTGTGCAGGTCTCCTGTGGAAGAGCAAACTTTTTCTACAAAAAGCCAGATCATGAATATTTCAGCCTTTGTGAAATACGTGATCCCCGTCCTAACTACTCAATTTTGTCCTTGTAGTGGGAAAACAGCCACAGACAATATGAAACAATGCGTGGGCTGTGTTCCAGTAAAATGTTATTTAAGCACGCAAATGTGAATTTCATGTAATTTTCATTGCTTACAAAGTGTTATTCTTCTTTTGAGTTGTTTCCAGCCATTTGAAGATGTACAAACCATTCCTAGCTCATGGGCAGTTCAAAAGGCAGCGTGGATCATCATTTGCCAAGCTCCCCACCTCTCAAATGGGTGGAGTGTTCAAATGTCCAGGCTGCTGAAGTGAGCACCACTCGCTCTACTAGGACAGTTCTAAAGGGCATACATAAACAGAGATCTCAGCCAATAAACTCCTACTTGTACGTTAACATGTGTGGAGGGTAGGTGATAAGTGATGACAGAAATGCATCTTCTAGAAACCAGGCAATACCAAATATCCTACCAAAGCTGGAATTCAGTTAGTACTCCTGTTTCTGGAAAGCATCCTTGCACTAAGCATGAGGTCTTGTTATTTCTGTCTCCATTCCAACCATCTCTCTAAGAATCACTCATCCTGGGCCCTCAGTACCTGCAGTGTTCCCCTTTATTATTTTTTTAATCTGCTGCATTTTTAAAAAGTTTCGATGGTTTTTGGGGTACAGGTAGTTTTCGGTTTCAGGGATGAGTTCTTTAGTGGTGATTTCTCTGAATTTAGTTGTGTTCTCCTTTAAAGACTGCCTGTCACCCCACCCAGCCCCTCCCTCCAGTGGCCACACTAGAATTTGAAGCTTAAACTAACTCCCCTCCCTGAATCCTTCACATTCTGTTCCCTGCCCCATTCCTCTACCTTCTTACCCTCTTTCACCCCATTCCTTTTACTGCCTCAATGGCAACGATTATTTCACCCATTGGATCCATGATCAATTGCTTCTATTACTTTTTCACTGTGCTTCACCCAAATCAAATCCTCACTTTCCTTTTCCAGACTAAATTTCAACATCAGTCCTGATACTGTCTTCTTTGCTTGCACACTGAGTCTAGTTTTTTGCACCTGGGTGGTGTCTTTAATTCAGATAGGACACAAGGGAGAAGATGTGGGAAGTAGAGAAGATTATGTAAACCCCATATTCTCCCCATTGGCTGCACTGCTCATGCCTGGTGATGCCTTTGGTGCTAGGGGCTTTGTGTGCCACTACGGCCCTAGACTGCCTGCTCTCTAGCCTGAGTCTGGGTCCATAACTCATCTGCTCTTCCAAGCAACAGGCCCAAGGCACAATCAGAGGAGGGAATGTGAATGGAGCTGGGTTTTCCAAAATTATCTGGATCACTGTCTTCATTTCCCTTAGCTCTTTCAGGTATATTATTCATGAAATAAATCTGAGTAGAGAATAAAAATTAGATGCTGAGTACACAGCAAAACTCTTCTCTTCACAGTGGGGTAACTTACGCCTCTGGGCCAAAAGAGAGATGACCTAGTACTTTCTACTGGGAAGTAGCAGGCTTGGGAAGTAAACTAGTGATTCTATCCCTTACAACTGATAATCTAATCTGATGCACTCTTAAAGATACTGAACATGTTTCAGAGCAAGCAAAATGTGTATATGATATGACACTATTTTTGTAACCAATAAAAACATTCATACTAAAAGAAAACTAATCTAAGAAACAAAATAACTGCCTTTCAACAGATCAGTGTGATTAATAGATGATAAGGTATTACACTTTTTATATTTGATTTTTATAAATCATTCATATAGTTACATGAAATTGTACTGAAGAAATCCATTCAAATTGATATAATTATGGGCACTGGTATATAAACTAAGAACTGACTAAAAGACCAGCAGAAAACCTGTCATGCTTTAAGTTAAAGGCAGGCACTGTGAACTCTTTGATATCTGGCATGCTGTCAACTAGAAAGCTTTAGTGAGTGGTTCTTTGATCTACCCATTCAACATTATTTGATCCAAGTTCCTGGAGGGCAAGGTCTATGTCTTACACATCTATTTGTTTTAAAATTCCTTGTACCTTGTTCTGTGCCCGGCATGTAGTAAACTCAAAAAATAGAGCTGAAATGAATCAATGAGTGAATGAATGAATATGGTAGTGAGGCTGAGACACTACAAAATTCTGAATTGGTTTTTGGTTTTGTTTTTTTAGAGACAGGGTCTTGCTGAGGCTGGAGTGCAGTGTCACCGTCATAGCTCACTGTAGCCTCAAACTCCCGGGCTCAAAGGATCCTCCTGCCTCAGCTTCCCAAGTAGCTGGTATTACAGGTGTGTACCACCACACTCCACTAATTTTTAAATTTTTAAATTTATCCCTGTGTTGCACAGTCTGGTCTTGAATTCCTGGGCTCAAGCAATCCTCCCACCTTAGCCTCCTGAAGTGCTGGAGTTACAGGTGTGAGCACAGTAATACTAGTGTATCTGGCCTGGTTTTGTTTTTAAGCCAAGAAAGCCTAAATTATATTCAGTATGTATTATATTCTAACATTATGCCAAATTGTAATTGTCAATTAAATTAATATTTTTAAAGTGGTCTTGAAGTTAGTAATAAATACCTTAATTAGGTTTTCAGGAGGAAAAATGAAGAGCATTTCATTAAAACAGAGAAACTAATAAAATGAGAAATAAAATGAAAATTAACTATGACTCTTTAAATATATAAGTTTTACTTTAAAAAGAAAGACTAAGATATTATCAGGTAGATAATTATATATGAGCATAAGTAGGGATGTGTTCACATGAATGATTTACTAAAATCAGATATATAAGGTATAACACCTTTTCATTTACTAATCTTACATCTCTATTTAAAAGCAGTTAAATTTTCTCAGATTATCTTTTAGTATGAATGCTTTTATTGGTCAGCAAATAGTGTTATATCATTTAAATATTTTAGTACCAAAAAAAAAAAAAAACCCAAGCAAATAGCTCGATAACCTGCTGCTTGAATGTTCTAAAAGCCCTTACGAAGTGTCTTGATGTTATAAAAAGTTGAGTAGTGATTTCCCACAATTTGTACAAGTGGTACTCCTCCTCCCAGCTTCTGCCCCTGTTCAATTTCTCTCAACTCACTGGAGCAAACTATTTATGCTGAAAGTTGGCGGTAGGAGGAAGATGCCAGGAGAGGAGTTCTGTGGTCCCCAAATTTATGACATATGCCGTGTGACACTCCTTCAATGTGATAGCAAGCCAGCGGTTTACATTCACTTTCTAGGGAGTCAAACCAGGCAGGGTATACAACTGGGATGTTGTGGCTTTTCCAGCTTCATAAATTCAGTATTTTAGTTGGGTATGGATAAATGCCACAATTATATGCCACAAAAATCAGTTCACATAAACCTGTCCTTACTGAGGTTTTTTTAAGTGGAAAAGGAAAGTTTAAAATTTTTTAAATTTTGAATAAAATATACTTGAATCTTTGATTACAATGACATACCAATAAGGAAAAAAGATTGACAAAATTAACATGGTTCTCATGGCAGAATTGATAAGAATATACCATATTTCCCCTCAAAGGTGTTCTCAGAATACTTTTGCTGGTCAGGCATGGTGGTTCACACCTACAATCTCAGAGCTTTGAGAAGTTGAGGCGGGAGGACTGCTCGAGTTCAGGAGTTTGACACCAGCCTGGGAAACAGGGAGACCCTGTCTCTACAAAAAAAAAAAAAAATTACAAAAATTAGCAGGGCGTGATGATGTGCACCTATAATTTCAGCTACTCCAGAGGCTGAGGCGGGAGGATCGATCCCTTGAGCCTGGGAGGTTGAGGCTGCCATGAGCTATAATTGTGCCATTTCACATCATCCTGGGCAAGACCTGTCTGTCTCTAAAAATATAAAAATAAACATTAGTCAGCCATGGTTGTAAATGCCTGTTGTCCCAGCTACTCAGGAGGCTGAGGCAGGAGGATTGCTGGAGCCCAGGAGGTCAAGGCTGCAGTGAGCTGGGATTGCGCCACTGCACTCAGCCTGCGTGGCACGGTGAGACCATCTCTAAAAATAAAAATAAAAATAACTTGCTGTTATTTAAAAAAATTGTTTAAGGAAAAAATTATAATGTTTCTTGCAATCTTTAGTTTCCAGCTGTTCTACTGTCAGTGATGACAGGAGACAGGAATTTAGCTTAGCAGTGTGCCCAAAGCAAGGCAGCATAGCAACTATTCTGTAGGGCAAATTGCTCAGCAAGCAATATGCCCTCTGTGTGGCAATCTAACGTGTGCCCATGCCGAGCTAATTTGCTAAAAAAAAAAAAAAAAGTTTAGAACAAAAGCTATCACTTCATCTCAGCTACTTACTGTGGGAAACTACTATACAAGTTTTTTTCTGACTTTCAGTCTCATATAAGAAGAAGGAAGGTGTATTGTGGCTGATGTCAGTATTTAACTATTTTGGAGTCTCTGCATTTCAAAACCTTCACAAATTTCAAAATTCCAATTTTTAATTATTCTGCCTCATGCCAAAACATATTTGTCTGGATCAAGCTAAGTACAGTGCACATCAGCATACCTTCAGGAATTATAAATGCGTAATTTTGAGATGTTTTGTGGCAATACTATAATAGGCCCCATTCTTTCATTTATGTTTGAAGCCTGATAAAAACATGTGTATGGGTGCTGGGGCATGAGGGTGAGCACCAACCTTCAAGGGTGCTCCTGCTAAATGAAGGCGATTTCTCTGCGCAGAGTTGTGGAGGCTGAAAGCATCCACAAGGTTGTCCCAGGGGTGACAAGCTTTTCAATTAAGTGGAGCTACTTGGATATGCCTTTACAATAAAACAGGAGCGCTATAACTGGGTTGTAATTACCCTTAATGTATGCATTTTTCTTTCTACTTCCCTTCCTTCCTCCTTTTCATTCTTTCTTGCTTGCTACTTTATTTGTAAATTTATGTTTCTTTCTAGATTAAAGTCACTTTGTACACATGTGGGGCATTTCCTCCCAGAGTTGTGATGGTTGTAAAGTCATCCTTAAAAATCTTGTTTGACATCTCACTGTCTTCTTATACGGGGAAAGAATAAGGGGAAATATGGAACAATCATAATTAACCATCAATGGAGAGTATAAAAGTAATACACATGAGGTTTTAAATCTCAATCATCAATTTCAAGAACAGGATTAAAGACTAAAATCATAAAGATATCAGCAAAAATGATTTGTACACTCAAAAAGAATGTAGGGCTTTAATACATGTTTTATTTTTAGTTTTAGTTAAAGGCCCTTTGCTTTTGTTTTTTGTGTGTGAGGTTTTTGTTTTGCTTTGTTTTCTTGAGACAGGGTTGCCCTCTGTCAGCCCAGGCTGGAGTGCCATGGTGTGATCATGGCTGGGCTGAAGCGATCCTCTTGTCTCAATCTTCCGAGTAGCAGGGATTACGGGCGTGTGCCACCACGCCTGGCTAATTTTCTTATTTCTTGTAGAGATAGGGTCTCACTTTGTTGCTCAGGCTGATCTTGAACTCTTGGGCTCGAGTGATTCTCTCATCTCGGCTTCCCAAAGTGCTAGGATTACAGGCATGAGCCACTGCACCCAACCTGTGTTTTTTAATAATGGTGAAGTGCAACTATGAATTGCAATGGAAAGCAAGCTAAACAATATATGGAAAATTAAGCTTGCCTTAAGTAAGCATTCCCAAAATTTTGAATTTATCTTACAGATAAAATGAGATAAAAAGGCAAAATCTCTTGCCCCTTTAAGGAAAATGGTATAATATCACAGACTTTTGAGAATTAGTTTTACTTTAATAATTATCTTTACTTTTACAATAGCACTACATTTTTTACAGCTTTATTAAGAGATAATTGGCACACAATAAACAGCACTTAACTACAGTGGGTAAGTTTTGACATATGTATATATCCTTGAAACCGCCACCTTGATGGAGATAGCTAACACAGCCATCTCCAAATGTTTTCTTCTGCCTTGTGGCAGTTCCTCGCTCAGTTTCCTCCCCACTATCCCCTTTCTTTGGCCCACCCACTGCCTCATTGGCTGTTATGATAGGTTAGTTCAGCATTATGTTTAATAATCCGTAAGGAAACAAAAATGATCCCTTTCATTCAATAAAAAAAAGAATAGTTGCATTGTTTCTTAACTGGAAAGTAAAGTAATAGTGTTGGAGTGAGGAGGAAGACACACAGGTCATCAGAAGGAACTCTCACCTGATGATTTTGCCGATTATTTTTCATACTCCACAGCTTAATGCTAATTGGATTAAAGATTCAAGAATCCAGGAAATGAAGTAAAAAAGGTATGTTGAATTTAATAAATAATGGTTTTTTTCTATCTTATCTATCAGCTTATTTCTATTTAATAAATGGATTTATGAAATCTGGCCAGAAATGAAGATCTCCACTGATAAATGCTCAAACAAGCTGTATGTTGGAGTTTTATGTCAATAATAAGGCAAATTGTGGCAAATGACATTAAAACACCAAACTCTATCTTATGAAAGTGCAATTTTATTCCATTACAATATGTAAAAATTATGTATGCAGATAAGTAAAGACTGGCTGAGAATCTCAAAAACGATAGTTCAATTTTGCTGGCTTGTGGAATTATGTGTATATTTTTTAAATTAAATAAATATTTTAGTATGTATAATAAATAATTTATTTCTATCCCTTTCCAATATACATTATTCTATTGAACTTGAAGGGTATGCTTTTGCATTTTGAGAGTGTTTTTGTAAGCTGTGATATCTAAAATAAACTCAATACTTCATTTTATAAACAGCACATTTTTCATTCTCTTGACATTGCCAAAGGATAATGCTGTACATTGAAACATAAAACAAAAATAGACCCAACTCAATTGGAAGCATAATA